>NC_067424.1:42193320-42498619 GCF_009764475.1 Pristis pectinata | reverse complement strand
TGAGTTTGGTAACATTTATTTGCTTGTGCAACGTAACCCTGAAAAGTTAAATGCAGTTGTATCCAAAAATTCCAAATTGTCTGAAATCGCATTTTCAACGGAGAAAGCAACAAATCATTCATTTGCCGATTTCTGCACTTAACCTATATAGTAACCTTTGGAAAACAACTTTACGTTATGTATTTCAAGACTCTCAGTAGTTTGGTAACATTAATTTTTATTTAAGAAGTTAACACTCAACTGTTAAATGCAGATGTATCACAAACTTTCAAATTGTCTGAAATAGCATTTTGAACGGAGAAATCAGCAAATCATTCATTTTGTCGATTTCTACATTTAACCTATTTAGTAACTTGTGGAAAAGAACTTTATGTTATGTATTTCACAACGCTGAGTAGTTTGGTAACATTGATTTTATTTTAGATCTTAGCCCTGAACAGTTAAATGCAGATGTATCACAAAACTTGCATATTGTCTGAAAAGAGTTTAAAATGGAGAAAGCATCAATTCAACATTTACCAGTGTCTACACTTAACCTATGTAGTTACTTGTGGATAAAATCTTTATGTTTTGTATTTCATGATGCTGAGTAGTTTGGTAACATTTATTTGATTGTGGAACTTAACCCTGAAAAGTTAAATGCAGATGTATCACAAACCTTGCAAGTTGTCTGAAACAACGTTTTGAATGGAAAAATCATCAATTTTTCCTTTTGCCTGGTTTCTACACTTAACCTATGTAGTCACTTGTGGAAAACAACTTTATGTTTTGTATTTCATGATGCTGAGTAGTTTGGTAACATTTATTTGATTTTGGAACGTAACCCTGAACAGTTAAACGCAGATGTATCACCACCATTCCAAATTCTTAGAAATAGCCTTTTGGGAAGGAAAAAGCTTCAGTTCTTTCATTTGCCAGTTTCTACACTTAACCTATTTTGTATCTTGTGCAATACAACTTTATCTTATGTATGTCATGCCGATGAGTAGTTTGGTAACATTAATTTGATTGTACAACTTGACACTTAACAGTTAAACGCAGATATATCACAAACGTGAAAATTGACTACTACAGCGTTTTGAATGTAGAAAGCACCCATTCTTTCATTTGCCAGTTTTGACAGTTAACCTAAATATTGACTTGTTGAAAAGCAACATTATCCTATGTATTTCATGACGCAGAGTAGATTGGTATCATTTATTTGATTGTACAATTTAACCCTGAACAGTTAAATGCAGTTGTTTCACTAAAATTCCAAATTGTCTGAAAAAGCATTTTGAAATGATAGAGCATCAATTCTTTCATTTGCCACTATATACACTAAATCTATGTAGTCATTTGTCGAAAACAACTTTATCTTACGGGTTTCATGATGCTGAGTAGTTTGGTAACATTTATTTGATTGTGCAACTTAACCTCGAACAGTTAAATGCAAATGTATCAGAATACTTCCAAATTGTCTGAAACAGCGTTTTGAATGGAGAAAGCATCAATTCTTTCATTTGCCAGTTTCTTCACTTAACCTATGTTCTATCTTGTGGAAACCAACTTTATGTTATTGTTATCATGATGATGAGTAGTTTGGTAACATTTGTTTGTTGTGCAAATTAACCCTGAACAGCTAAATACAGTTGTATCACAAAAGTTCCAAATTGTCTCAAAGAGCTTTTTGAACGGAGAGACCAGCAATTCTTTCATTTGACAGTTTCGTCACTTCACCTTTGTAATAAGATGCGGAAAGAACTTTATCTTTTGTATTTCATGCTGCTGAATTGTTTGGTAACATTAATTTGAATGTGCAACTTAACCCTGAAAAGTTAAATGCAGATATATCACAAAAATCCAACGTATGAAAGAACGTTTTGAACGGAGAAAGCATCAATTCTTTCATTTGCCGATTTCTACACTTAACCTATTTAGTAACCTGTGGAAAACAACTTTATGTTATGTATTTCATGACGATGAGTAGTTTGGTAACATTAACTTGATTGTAGAACTTAAACCTGAACAGTTAATTGCAGATGTATCACAAACTTGCAAGGTGTTTGAAACAGCGTTTTGAATGGAGAACGCATCCATTCATTCATTTGCCAGTTTCTGCTCTTGACCTATGTAGCAACCTCTGGAAAACAGCATTTTCTTATGTAGTTCATGACGCTGAGTTGTTTGGTAACATTTATTTGCTTGTGCAACTTAACCCTGAAAAGTTAAATGCAGTTTTATCAAAAAATTCCAAATTGTCTGAAATAGCATTTTCAACGGAGAAAGCAGCAAACCATTCATTTGCAGATTTCTACATATAACCTACATGGTAACTTGTGGAAAGCAAGTTTATGTTATGTATTTCATGATGCTGAGTAGTTTGGCAAAATTTATTTGATTGTGCAACTTAACCCCGAAGAGTTAAATGCAAATGTATCAGGATACCTCCAAATTGTCTGAAACAGCGTTTTGAAAGACGAAAACTTCAATTCTTTTACTTGCCAGTTTCTACACTTAAACTAATTTGTATCTTGTGCAGTACAACTTTATGTTATGTATTTCATGCCGCTGAGTAGTTTGGTCACATTAATTTGATTGTACAACTTGACACTGAACAGTTAAACGCAGATGTATCACAAACGTGAAAATTGTCTGATACAGCGTTTTGAATGGAGAAAGCACCAATTATTTATTTGCCAGTTTCGACACTTAACCTAAATATTTACTTGTGGAAAACAACATTATCCTATATATTTCATGACGCAGAGTAGATTGGTATCATTTATTTGATTGTACAATTTAACCCTGAACAGTTAGATGCAGTTGTTTCACTAAAATTCCAAATTGTCTGAAAAAGCATTTTGAAATGATAAAGCATCAATTCTTTCATTTGCCACTATATACACTAAATCTATGTAGTCACTTGTGGAAAACAACTCTATGCTATGTATTTCATGACGCTCAGTAGTTTGGCAACTTTAATTTGATGGTAGAACTTAAGTCTGAGCAGTTAAATGCAGATGTATTACAAAAATTCCAAATTGTCTTAAACAGCGTTTTGAAAGGAAAAATCATCAATTCTTCAATTTGGCAGTTTCAACACTTCACCTATGTAGTAGCTTGATGAAAACTACTTTATGATATCTATTTCATGATGATGAGTATTTTGGAACCATTTATTTGATTGTGGAACTTAACCCTGAAACGTGAAATGAAGATGTATCACAAACCTTGCAAGTTGACTGAAACATCGTTTTGAATGGACAAATCATCCATTTGTTTCATTTGCCATTTTATACACTTAACCTATGTAGTCACTTGTGGAAAACATTTTTATGTTTTGTATTTCATGATGCTGAGCAGTTTGGTAACATTCATTGTATTGTCCAACTTAACCCTGAACAGTTAAACGCAGATGTATCACCACACTGCCAAATTCTCAGAAATAGCCTTTTTGGATGGAAAAAGCATCAGTTCTTTCATTTGCCAGTTTCTACACTTAACCTAAATATTTACTTGTGGAAAACAACATTATCCTATATATTTCATGACGCAGAGTAGATTGGTATCATTTATTTGATTATACAATTTAACCCTGAACAGTTAAATTCAGTTGTTTCACTAAAATTCCAAGTTGTCTGAAAAAGCATTTTGAAATGATAGAGCATCAATTCTTTCATTTGCCACTATATACACTAAATCTATGTAGTCATTTGTGGAAAACAACTTTATCTTACGGGTTACATGATGCTGAGTAGTTTGGTAACATTGATTTGATTGTGCAACTTAACCCCGAACAGTTAAATGCAAATGTATCAGAATACTTCCAAATTGTCTGAAACAGCGTTTTGAATGGAGAAAGCATCAATTCTTTCATTTGCCAGTTTCTACACTTAACCTAGGTAGTAACTTGTGGAAAACATTTTTATGTTTTGTATTTCATGATGCTGAGCAGTTTGGTAACATTTATTTGATTGTAGAACTTAACCCTGAACAGTTAAACGCAGATGTATCACCACACTGCCAAATTCTCAGAAATAGCCTTTTTGGATGGAAAAAGCATCATTTCTTTCATTTGCCAGTTTCTACACTTAACCTAAATATTTACTTGTGGAAAACAACATTATCCTATATATTTCATGACGCTGAGTAGTTTGGTAACATTAATTTGATTGTAGAACTTAAACCTGAACACTTAATTGCAGATGTATCACAAACGTGGAAGGTGTTTGAAACAGCGTTTTGAAAGGAGAACGCATCCATGCATTCATTTGCCAGTTTCTGCTCTTGATCTATGTAGCAACAACTGGATAACAACATTTCTTATGTAGTTCATGACGCTGCGTTGTTTTGTAACATTTATTTGATTGTGCAACTTAACCCTGAAAAGTTAAATGCAGTTGTATCGAAAAAGTCCAAATTGTCTGAAATCGCATTTTCAACGGAGAAAGCAGAAAATCATTCATTTGCCGATTTCTACACTTAACCTATTTAGTAACTTGTGGAAAACAACTTTATGTTATGTATTGCATGACGGTGAGTATTTTGGTCACATTAATTTGATTGTAGAACTTAAACCTGAACACAATTGCAGATCTATCACATAATTGCAAGGTGTTTGAAACAGCGTTTTGAATGGAGAACGCATCCACTCATTCATTTGCCAGTTTCTGCTCTTGACCTATGTGGCAACCTCTGGAAAACAACATTTTCTTATGTAGTTCATGACGCTGAGTTGTTTGGTAACATTTATTTGATTGTGTAACTTAACCCAAGAAAGTTAAATGCAGTTGTATCAAAAAAGTCCAAATAGTCTGAAATCGCATTTTCAACGGACAAAGCAGAAAATCATTCATTTGCCGATTTCTACCCTTAACCTATATAGTAACTTGTGGAAAACAACTTTATGTTATGTATTTCATGACGCGGAGTAGTTTGGTGACATTTAGTTGATTGTGCAACTTAACCCTGAAAAGTTAAATGCAGTTGTATCAAAAAAGTCCAAATTGTCTGAAATCGCATTTTCAACGGACAAAGCAGAAAATCATTCATTTGCCGATTTCTACACTTAACCTATATAGTAACTTGTGGAAAACAACTTTATGTTATGTATTTCATGACGCTGAGTAGTTTGGTAACATTAATTTGATTGTAGAACTTAAACCTGAACACTTAATTGCAGATCTATCACAAACTTGCAATGTGTTTGAAACAGCGTTTTGAATGGAGAACGCATCCATTCATTCATTTGCCAGTTTCTGCTCTTGACCTATGTAGCAACCTCTGGAAAACAACAGTTTCTTATGTAGTTCATGAGGCTGAGTTGTTTGGTAACATTTATTTGATTGTGCATCTTAACCCTGAAAAGTTAAATGCAGTTGTATCAAAAAAGTCCAAATTGTCGGAAATCGCATTTTCAACGGAGAAAGCAGGAAAACATTCATTTGCCTATTTCTACACTTCACCTATATAGTAACTGTGGAAAACAACTTTATGTTATGTATTTCATGACGCTGAGTAGTTTGGTAACATTTATTTGATTGTAGAACTTAAACCTGAACACTTAATTGCAGATCTATCACAAACTTGCAAGAAATTTGAAACAGCGTTTTGATTGGAGAAAGCATCCCTTCATTCATTTGCCAGTTTCTGCTCTTGACCTATGTAGCAACCTCTGGAAAACAACATTTTCTTATGTAGTTCATGACGCTGAGTTGTTTGGTAACATTTATTTGATTGTGTAACTTAACCCTGGAACGTTAAATGCAGTTGTATCAAAAAAGTCCAAATTGTCTGATATCGGATTTTCAACTGAGAAAGCAGGAAATCATTCATTTGCCGATTGCTGCACTTAACCTATTTATTAACTTGTGGAAAACAACTTTATGTTATGTATTTCTTGACGCTGAGTTGTTTGGTAACATTTACATAATTGTGCAAATTCACCCTGAAGAGCTAAATGCATTTGTTTCATTGAATTCCAAATTGTCTGAAAAAGTATTTTGAAATGATAGAGCATCAATTCTTTCATTTGCCATTATATACACTAAATCTATGTATTCTCTTGTGGAAAACAGCTTTATCTTATGGGTTTCATAATGCTGAGTAGTTTGGTAACATTGATTTGATTGTGCAACTTAACACCGAACATCAAAATGCAAATGTATCAGAATACTTCAACATTGGCTGAACCATCGTTTTGAATGGAGAAAGCATCAATTTTTTCATTTGCCAGTTTCTGCACTTAACCTATGCTCTATCTTGTAGGATACCATTTTATGTTATGTATATCATGACGATGAGCAGTTTGGTAACATTAATTTGATTGTACAACTTGATCCTGAACAGTGAAACGCAGATGTATCACAAACTTGCAAACTGACTGATACAGCGTTTTGAATGGGAAAAGCACCAATTCTTATATTTACCAGTTTCGACACAGAACTTCTCAAAACAACTTTAACTTATGTATTTCATGACGCTGAGTGGTTTTGGAACATTTATTTGATTGTGCAAATTCACCCAGAAGAGCTAAATACAGTTGTATCACAAAAGTTCCCAATTGTCTCAAAGAGCATTCTGAACGGAGAGACCAGCAATTCTTTCTTTTGACAGTTTCTACACTTCATCTTTGTAATAGGATCCGCAAAGAACTTTATCTTATCTGTTTCATGATGCTGAATTGTTTGGTAACATTAATTGGAATGTGCAACTTAACCCTCAAAAGTTAAATGCAGATATATCACAAAAATTCAACTTGTATGAAAAAGCGTTTTGAACGGAGAGAGCATCAATTCTTTCATTTGCCATTTCTACACTTAACCTATTGAGTAACTTGTGATAAACAACTTTATGTTATGTATTTCATGACGCTGAGTAGTTTGGTAACATTAATTTGATTGTAGAACTTAAACCTGAACACTTAATTGCAGATCTATCACAAACTTGCAAGATGTTTGAAACAGCGTTTTGAATGGAGAACGCATCCATTCATTCATTTGCCAGTTTCTGCTCTTGACCTACGTAGCAACCTCTGGAAAACTTCATTTTCTTATGTAGTTCATGACGCTGAGTTGTTTGGTAACATTTATTTGATCTGTGCAACTTAACCCTGAAAAGTTAAAATGCAGTTGTATCAAAAAAGTCCAAATTGTCTGAAATCGCATATTCAACGGAGAAAGCAGAAAGTCATTCATTTGCCGATTTCTACACTTAACCTATATAGTAACTTGTGGAAAACAACTTTATGTTATGTATTTCATGACGCTGAGTAGTTTGTTAACATTAATTTGATTGTTTAACATAAACCTGAACACTTAATTGCAGATCTATCACAAACTTGCAAGGTGTTTGAAACAGCGTTTTGAATGGAGAACGCATCCATTCATTCATTTGCCAGTTTCTGCTCTTGACCTATGTAGCAACCTCTGGAAAACAACATTTTCTTATGTAGTTCATGACGCTGAGTTGTTTGGTAACATTTATTTGATTGTGCAACTTAACCCTGAAAAGTTAAATGCAGTTGTATCAAAAAAGTCCAAATTGTCTGAAATCGCATTTTCAACAGAGAAAGCAGAAAATCATTCATTTGCCGATTTCTACACTTAACCTATATAGTAACTTGTGGAAAACAACTTTATGTTATGTATTTCATGACGCTGAGTAATTTGGTAACATTTATTTGATTGTATAATTTAACACTGAACAGTGAAATGCATTAGTTTCATTAAATTCCAAATTGTCTGAAAAAGCATTTGAAATGATAGAGCATCGATTCTTTCATTTGCCTCTATATACACTAAATCTATGTAGTCTCTTGTGGAAGCCAACTTTATCTTATGGGTTTCATGATGCTGAGTAGTTTGGTAACATTAATTTGATTGTAGAACTTAAACCTGAACAGTTAATTGCAGATGTATCACAAACTTGCAAGGTGTTTGAAACACTGTTTTGAAAGGAGAACGACAGCATTCATTCATTTGCCATTTTCTGCTCTTGACCTATGTAGCAACCTCTGGAAAACAGCATTTTCTTATGTAGTTCATGACGCTGAGTAGTTTGGTAACATTTATTTGCTTGTGCAACGTAACCCTGAAAAGTTAAATGCAGTTGTATCCAAAAATTCCAAATTGTCTGAAATCGCATTTTCAACGGAGAAAGCAGACAAATCATTCATTTGCCGGATTTCTACACTTAACCTATATAGTAACCTTGTGGAAAACAACTTTACTGTTATGTATTTCAAGACTCTCAGTAGTTTGGTAACATTAATTTTTATTTAAGAAGTTAACACTCAACTGTTAAATGCAGATGTATCACAAACTTTCAAAATTGTCTGAAATCGCATTTGAACGGATGAAATCAGCAAATCATTCATTTTGTCGATTTCTACATTAACCGTATTTAGTAACTTGTGGAAAAGAACTTTATGTTATGTATTTCACAACGCTGAGTAGTTTGGTAACATTGATTTATTTAGATCTTAGCCCTGAACAGTTAAATGCAGATGTATCACAAAAATTGCATATTGTCTGAAAAGAGTTTAAATGGAGAAAGCATCAATTCAACATTTGCCAGTGTCTACACTTAACCTATGTAGTTACTTGTGGATAAAATCTTTATGTTTTGTATTTCATGATGCTGAGTAGTTTGGTAACATTTATTTGATTGTGGAACTTAACCCTGAAAAGTTAAATGCAGATGTATCACAAACCTTGCAAGTTGTCTGAAACAACGTTTTGAATGGAAAAATCATCAATTTTTCCTTTTGCCTGTTTCTACACTTAACCTATGTAGTCACTTGTGGAAAACAACTTTATGTTTTGTATTTCATGATGCTGAGTAGTATGGTAACATTTAATTGATTTTGGAACGTAACCCTGAACAGTTAAACGCAGATGTATCACCACCATTCCAAATTCTTAGAAATAGCCTTTTGGGAAGGAAAAAGCTTCAGTTCTTTCATTTGCCAGTTTCTACACTTAACCTATTTTGTATCTTGTGCAATACAACTTTATCTTATGTATGTCATGCCGATGAGTAGTTTGGTAACATTAATTTGATTGTACAACTTGACACTTAACAGTTAAACGCAGATATATCACAAACGTGAAAATTGACTACTACAGCGTTTTGAATGTAGAAAGCACCCATTCTTTCATTTGCCAGTTTTGACAGTTAACCTAAATATTGACTTGTTGAAAGCAACATTATCCTATGTATTTCATGACGCAGAGTAGATTGGTATCATTTATTTGATTGTACAATTTAACCCTGAACAGTTAAATGCAGTTGTTTCACTAAAATTCCAAATTGTCTGAAAAAGCATTTTGAAATGATAGAGCATCAATTCTTTCATTTGCCACTATATACACTAAATCTATGTAGTCATTTGTCGAAAACAACTTTATCTTACGGGTTTCATGATGCTGAGTAGTTTGGTAACATTGATTTGATTGTGCAACTTAACCTTGAATGGTTAAATGCAAATGTATCACAATACTTCCAAATTGTCTGAAACAGCGTTTTGAATGGAGAAAGCATCAATTCTTTCATTTGCCAGTTTCTACACTTAACCTATGTTCTATCTTGTGGAAACCAACTTTATGTTATTGTTATCATGATGATGAGTAGTTTGGTAACATTTGTTTGTTGTGCAAATTAACCCTGAACAGCTAAATACAGTTGTATCACAAAAGTTCCAAATTGTCTCAAAGAGCTTTTTGAACGGAGAGACCAGCAATTCTTTCATTTGACAGTTTCGTCACTTCACCTTTGTAATAAGATGCGGAAAGAACTTTATCTTTTGTATTTCATGCTGCTGAATTGTTTGGTAACATTAATTTGAATGTGCAACTTAACCCTGAAAAGTTAAATGCAGATATATCACAAAAATCCAACGTATGAAAGAACGTTTTGAACGGAGAAAGCATCAATTCTTTCATTTGCCGATTTCTACACTTAACCTATTTAGTAACCTGTGGAAAACAACTTTATGTTATGTATTTCATGACGTTGAGTAGTTTGGTAACATTAACTTGATTGTAGAACTTAAACCTGAACAGTTAATTGCAGATGTATCACAAACTTGCAAGGTGTTTGAAACAGCGTTTTGAATGGAGAACGCATCCATTCATTCATTTGCCAGTTTCTGCTCTTGACCTATGTAGCAACCTCTGGAAAACAGCATTTTCTTATGTAGTTCATGACGCTGAGTTGTTTGGTAACATTTATTTGCTTGTGCAACTTAACCCTGAAAAGTTAAATGCAGTTTTATCAAAAAATTCCAAATTGTCTGAAATAGCATTTTCAACGGAGAAAGCAGCAAACCATTCATTTGCAGATTTCTACATATAACCTACATGGTAACTTGTGGAAAGCAAGTTTATGTTATGTATTTCACAACGCTGAGTAGTTTGGTAACATTGATTTGATTGTGCAACTTAACCACGAAGAGTTAAATGCAAATGTATCAGAATACTTCCAAATTGTCTGAAACAGCGTTTTGAATGGAGAAAGCATCAGTTCTTTCATTTGCCAGTTTCTACACTTAAACTAATTTGTATCTTGTGCAGTACAACTTTATGTTATGTATTTCATGCCGCTGAGTAGTTTGGTCACATTAATTTGATTGTACAACTTGACACTGAACAGTTAAACGCAGATGTATCACAAACGTGAAAATTGTCTGATACAGCGTTTTGAATGGAGAAAGCACCAATTATTTATTTGCCAGTTTCGACACTTAACCTAAATATTTACTTGTGGAAAACAACATTATCCTATATATTTCATGACGCAGAGTAGATTGGTATCATTTATTTGATTGTACAATTTAACCCTGAACAGTTAGATGCAGTTGTTTCACTAAAATTCCAAATTGTCTGAAAAAGCATTTTGAAATGATAAAGCATCAATTCTTTCATTTGCCACTATATACACTAAATCTATGTAGTCACTTGTGGAAAACAACTCTATGCTATGTATTTCATGACGCTCAGTAGTTTGGCAACTTTAATTTGATGGTAGAACTTAAGTCTGAGCAGTTAAATGCAGATGTATTACAAAAATTCCAAATTTTCTGAAACAGCGTTTTGAAAGGAAAAATCATCAATTCTTCAATTTGGCAGTTTCTACACTTAACCTATGTAGTTACTTGTGGAAAACAACTTTATGTTTTGTATTTCATGATGCTGAGTAGTTTGGTAAGCATTTATTTGATTGTGGAACTTAACCCTGAAACGTGAAATGAAGATGTATCACAAACCTTGCAAGTTGACTGAAACATCGTTTTGAATGGACAAATCATCCATTTTTTCATTTGCCAGTTTCTACACTTAACCTATGTAGTCACTTGTGGAAAACAACTTAATGTTTTGTATTTCATGATGCTGAGCAGTTTGGTAACATTTATTTGATTGTGGAACGTAACCCTGAACAGTTAAACGCAGATGTATCACCACACTGCCAAATTCTCAGAAATAGCCTTTTTGGATGGAAAAAGCATCAGTTCTTTCATTTGCCAGTTTCTACACTTAACCTAAATATTTACTTGTGGAAAACAACATTATCCTATATATTTCATGACGCAGAGTAGATTGGTATCATTTATTTGATTATACAATTTAACCCTGAACAGTTAAATGCAGTTGTTTCACTAAAATTCCAAGTTGTCTGAAAAAGCATTTTGAAATGATAGAGCATCAATTCTTTCATTTGCCACTATATACACTAAATCTATGTAGTCATTTGTGGAAAACAACTTTATCTTACGGGTTACATGATGCTGAGTAGTTTGGTAACATTGATTTGATTGTGCAACTTAACCCCGAACAGTTAAATGCAAATGTATCAGAATACTTCCAAATTGTCTGAAACAGCGTTTTGAATGGAGAAAGCATCAATTCTTTCATTTGCCAGTTTCTTCACTTAACCTATGTAGTCACTTGTGGAAAACAACTTAATGTTTTGTATTTCATGATGCTGAGCAGTTTGGTAACATTTATTTGATTGTGGAACGTAACCCTGAACAGTTAAACGCAGATGTATCACCACACTGCCAAATTCTCAGAAATAGCCTTTTTGGATGGAAAAAGCATCATTTCTTTCATTTGCCAGTTTCTACACTTAACCTAAATATTTACTTGTGGAAAACAACATTATCCTATATATTTCATGACGCTGAGTAGTTTGGTAACATTAATTTGATTGTAGAACTTAAACCTGAACACTTAATTGCAGATGTATCACAAACGTGGAAGGTGTTTGAAACAGCGTTTTGAAAGGAGAACGCATCCATGCATTCATTTGCCAGTTTCTGCTCTTGATCTATGTAGCAACAACTGGATAACAACATTTCTTATGTAGTTCATGACGCTGCGTTGTTTTGTAACATTTATTTGATTGTGCAACTTAACCCTGAAAAGTTAAATGCAGTTGTATCGAAAAAGTCCAAATTGTCTGAAATCGCATTTTCAACGGAGAAAGCAGAAAATCATTCATTTGCCGATTTCTACACTTAACCTATTTAGTAACTTGTGGAAAACAACTTTATGTTATGTATTGCATGACGGTGAGTATTTTGGTCACATTAATTTGATTGTAGAACTTAAACCTGAACACAATTGCAGATCTATCACATAATTGCAAGGTGTTTGAAACAGCGTTTTGAATGGAGAACGCATCCACTCATTCATTTGCCAGTTTCTGCTCTTGACCTATGTGGCAACCTCTGGAAAACAACATTTTCTTATGTAGTTCATGACGCTGAGTTGTTTGGTAACATTTATTTGATTGTGTAACTTAACCCAAGAAAGTTAAATGCAGTTGTATCAAAAAAGTCCAAATTGTCTGAAATCGCATTTTCAACGGACAAAGCAGAAAATCATTCATTTGCCGATTTCTACCCTTAACCTATATAGTAACTTGTGGAAAACAACTTTATGTTATGTATTTCATGACGCGGAGTAGTTTGGTGACATTTAGTTGATTGTGCAACTTAACCCTGAAAAGTTAAATGCAGTTGTATCAAAAAAGTCCAAATTGTCTGAAATCGCATTTTCAACGGACAAAGCAGAAAATCATTCATTTGCCGATTTCATCCCTTAACCTATATAGTAACTTGTGGAAAACAACTTTATGTTATGTATTTCATGACGCGGAGTAGTTAAGTAACATTAATTTGATTGTAGAACTTAAACCTGAACACTTAATTGCAGATGTATCACAAACTTGCAATGTGGTTGAAACAAGCGTTTTGAATGGGGAACGCATCCATTCATTCATTTGCCAGTTTCTGCTCTTGACCTATGTAGCAACCTCTGGAAAACAACAGTTTCTTATGTAGTTCATGAGGCTGAGTTGTTTGGTAACATTTATTTGATTGTGCATCTTAACCCTGAAAAGTTAAATGCAGTTGTATCAAAAAAGTCCAAATTGTCGGAAATCGCATTTTCAACGGAGAAAGCAGGAAAACATTCATTTGCCTATTTCTACACTTCACCTATATAGTAACTGTGGAAAACAACTTTATGTTATGTATTTCATGACGCTGAGTAGTTTGGTGACATTGATTTTATTTTAGATCTTAACCGTGAACAGCTAAATGCAGATGTATCACCAAACTTTCATATTGTCAGAAAAGAGTTTAAATGGAGAAAGCATCAATTAAACATTTGCCAGTTTCTACACTTAACCTACGTGGTATCTTGATGAAATGAACTTTATGTTAAGTATTTCATGATGCCGAGCAGTCTGGTAACATTTATTTGATTGATGGAACATAACCCTGAAAACCTAAATGCCGATGTAGCACAAACCTTGCAAGGTGTCTGAAAAAAATTTTGAATGGAGAAAGCATCAATTCTTTCATTTGCAAGTTTCTATACTTAATCTATGTTATCACCTGTGGGAAACAACTTTATGTTTTGTATTTCATGATGCTGAGTAGTTTGGTAACATTTATTTGATTGTGCAACTTAACCCTGAAAAGTTAAATGCAGTTGTATCCACAAAGTCCAAATTGTCTGAAATCGCATTTTCAACGGAGAAAGCAGGAAATCATTCATTTGCCGATTTCTACACTTAACCTAAAGTAACTTGTGGAAAACAATTTTATGTTAAGTATTTCATGACGCTGAGTAGTTTCGTAACATTAATTTGATTGTAGACCATAAACCTGAACACTTAATTGCAGATGTATCACAAACTTGCAAGGTGTTTGAAACAGCGTTTTGAATGGAGAACGCATCCGTTCTTTCGTTTGCCATTTTCATCTCTTGACCTATGTAGCAACCTCTGGAAAACAACATTTTCTTATGAAGTTCATGACGCTGAGTTGCTTGGTAACATTCATTTGATTGTGCAACTTAACCCTGAAAAGTTAAATGCAATTGTATCAAAGAAGTCCAAATTGTCTGAAATCGCATTTGCAACGGAGAAAGCAGAAAATCATTCATTTGCCGATTTCTACACTTAACCTAAAGTAACTTGTGGAAAACAATTTTATGTTAAGTATTTCATGACGCTGAGTAGTTTCGTAACATTAATTTGATTGTAGACCATAAACCTGAACACTTAATTGCAAATGTATCACAAACTTGCAAGGTGTTTGAAACAGCGTTTTGAATGGAGAACGCATCCGTTCTTTCGTTTGCCATTTTCATCTCTTGACCTATGTAGCAACCTCTGGAAAACAACATTTTCTTATGAAGTTCATGACGCTGAGTTGCTTGGTAACATTCATTTGATTGTGCAACTTAACCCTGAAAAGTTAAATGCAATTGTATCAAAGAAGTCCAAATTGTCTGAAATCGCATTTGCAACGGAGAAAGCAGAAAATCATTCATTTGCCGGTTTCTGCACTTAAGCTATATAGTAACGTGTGGAAAACAACTTTATGTGATGTATTTCATGACGGTGAGTAGTTTGGTCACATTAATTTGATTGCAGAACTTAATCCTGAACACTTAATTGCAGATGTATCACAAACTTGCAAGGTGTTTGAAACAGCGTTTTGAATGGAGAACGCATCCATTCATTCAGTTGACAGTTTCTGCTCTTGACCTATGTTGCAAACTCTGGAAAACAACATTTTCTTATGAAGTTCATGACGCTGAGTTGTTTGGTAACCTTTATTTGATTGTGTAACTTAACCCTGGAAAGTTAAATGCAGTTGTATCAAAAAAGTCCAAATTGTCTGAAATCGCATTTTCAACAGAGAAAGCAGGAAATCATTCATTTGCCGATTGCTGCACTGAACCTATTTAGGAACTTGTGGAAAACAAATTTATATTATGTATTTCATGACGCCGAGTAGTTTGGTAACTGTAATTTGATTGTAGAACTTAAACTTGAACACTTAATTGCATATGTA
The DNA here is from genome assembly GCF_009764475.1 of Pristis pectinata. Lineage (NCBI taxonomy): Eukaryota > Metazoa > Chordata > Chondrichthyes > Rhinopristiformes > Pristidae > Pristis > Pristis pectinata. The sequence goes on along the minus strand of NC_067424.1, from coordinate 42,483,264 downwards.
TGACAAACATGCAATGTGTTTGAAACAGCGTTTTGAATGGAGAACGCATCCATTCATTCATTTGTCATTTTCATCTCTTGACCTACGTAGCAACCTCTGGAAAACAACATTTTCTTATGTAGTTTATGATGCTGAGCTGTTTGGTAACATTTATTTGATTGTGCAACTTAACCCTGAAAAGTTAAATTCAGTTGTATCAAAAAAGTCCAAATAGTCTGCATTCGCATTTTCAACGGAGAAAGCAGAAAATCATTCATTTGCCGATTTCTACACTTAACGTATATAGTAACTTGTGGAAAACAACTTTATGTTATGTATTTCATGACGCCGAGTGGTTTGGTAACATAAATTTGATTGTAGAACTTAAACCTGAACACTTAATTGCACATGTATCACAAACTTGCAAGGTGTTTGAAACAGCGTTTTGAATGGAGAACGCATCCATGCATTCATTTGCCAGTTTCTGCTCTTGACCTATGTAGCAACTTCTGGATAACAACATTTTCTTATGTAGTTCATTACGCTGAGTTGTTTGGTAACATTTATTTGATTGTGCAACTTAACCCTGAAAAGTTAAATGCAGTTGTATCAAAAAAGTCCAAATTGTCTGAAATCGCATTTTCAACAGAGAAAGCAGAAAATTATTCATTTGCCGATTTCTACACTTAACCTATATAGTAACTTGTGGAAAACAACTTTATGTTATGTATTTCATGACGCTGAGTAGTTTGGTAACATTTATTTGATTGTAGAACTTATACCTGAACACTTAATTGCAGATCTATCACAAACTTGCAAGAAATTTGAAACAGCGTTTTGATTGGAGAAAGCATCCCTTCATTCATTTGCCAGTTTCTGCTCTTGACCTATGTAGCAACCTCTGGAAAACAACATTTTCTTATGTAGTTCATGACGCTGAGTTGTTTGGTAACATTTATTTGATTGTGTAACTTAACCCTGGAACGTTAAATGCAGTTGTATCAAAAAAGTCCAAATTGTCTGATATCGGATTTTCAACTGAGAAAGCAGGAAATCATTCATTTGCCGATTGCTGCACTTAACCTATTTATTAACTTGTGGAAAACAACTTTATGTTATGTATTTCTTGACGCTGAGTTGTTTGGTAACATTTACATAATTGTGCAAATTCACCCTGAAGAGCTAAATGCATTTGTTTCATTGAATTCCAAATTGTCTGAAAAAGTATTTTGAAATGATAGAGCATCAATTCTTTCATTTGCCATTATATACACTAAATCTATGTATTCTCTTGTGGAAAACAGCTTTATCTTATGGGTTTCATAATGCTGAGTAGTTTGGTAACATTGATTTGATTGTGCAACTTAACACCGAACATCAAAATGCAAATGTATCAGAATACTTCAACATTGGCTGAACCATCGTTTTGAATGGAGAAAGCATCAATTTTTTCATTTGCCAGTTTCTGCACTTAACCTATGCTCTATCTTGTAGGATACCATTTTATGTTATGTATATCATGACGATGAGCAGTTTGGTAACATTAATTTGATTGTACAACTTGATCCTGAACAGTGAAACGCAGATGTATCACAAACTTGCAAACTGACTGATACAGCGTTTTGAATGGGAAAAGCACCAATTCTTATATTTACCAGTTTCGACACAGAACTTCTCAAAAACAACTTTAACTTATGTATTTCATGACGCTGAGTGGTTTTGGAACATTTATTTGATTGTGCAAATTCACCCAGAAGAGCTAAATACAGTTGTATCACAAAAGTTCCCAATTGTCTCAAAGAGCATTCTGAACGGAGAGACCAGCAATTCTTTCATTTGACAGTTTCTACACTTCATCTTTGTAATAGGATCCGCAAAGAACTTTATCTTATCTGTTTCATGATGCTGAATTGTTTGGTAACATTAATTGGAATGTGCAACTTAACCCTCAAAAGTTAAATGCAGATATATCACAAAAATTCAACTTGTATGAAAAAGCGTTTTGAACGGAGAGAGCATCAATTCTTTCATTTGCCATTTCTACACTTAACCTATTGAGTAACTTGTGATAAACAACTTTATGTTATGTATTTCATGACGCTGAGTAGTTTGGTAACATTAATTTGATTGTAGAACTTAAACCTGAACACTTAATTGCAGATCTATCACAAACTTGCAAGCTGTTTGAAACAGCGTTTTGAATGGAGAACGCATCCATTCATTCATTTGCCAGTTTCTGCTCTTGACCTATGTAGCAACCTCTGGAAAACTTCATTTTCTTATGTAGTTCATGACGCTGAGTTGTTTGGTAACATTTATTTGTCTGTGCAACTTAACCCTGAAAAGTTAAAAGCAGTTGTATCAAAAAAGTCCAAATTGTCTGAAATCGCATTTTCAACGGAGAAAGCAGGAAATCATTCATTTGCCGATTGCTGCACTTAACCTATCTAGTAACTTGTGGAAAACAACTTTATGTTATGTATTTCATGACGCTGAGTAGTTTGTTAACTTTAATTTGATTGTAGAGCTTAAACCTGAACACTTAATTGCAGATGTATCACAAACTTGCAAGGTGTTTGAAACAGCGTTTTGAATGGAGAACGCATCCATTCATTCATTTGCCAGTTTCTGATCTTGACCTATGTAGCAACCTCTGGAAAACAACATTTTCTTATGTAGTTCATGACGCTGAGTTGTTTGGTAACATTTATTTGATTGTGCAACTTAACCCTGAAAAGTTAAATGACGTTGTATCAAAAAAGTCCAAATTGTCTGAAATCGCATTTTCAACAGAGAAAGCAGAAAATCATTCATTTGCCGATTTCTACACATAACCTATATAGTAACTTGTGGAAAACAACTTTATGTTATGTATTTCATGACGCTGAGTAATTTGGTAACATTTATTTGATTGTATAATTTAACACTGAACAGTGAAATGCATTAGTTTCATTAAATTCCAAATTGTCTGAAAAAGCATTTGAAATGATAGAGCATCGATTCTTTCATTTGCCTCTATATACACTAAATCTATGTAGTCTCTTGTGGAAGCCAACTTTATCTTATGGGTTTCATGATGCTGAGTAGTTTGGTAACATTAATTTGATTGTAGAACTTAAACCTGAACAGTTAATTGCAGATGTATCACAAACTTGCAAGGTGTTTGAAACATTGTTTTGAAAGGAGAACGACAGCATTCATTCATTTGCCATTTTCTGCTCTTGACCTATGTAGCAACCTCTGGAAAACAGCATTTTCTTATGTAGTTCATGACGCTGAGTAGTTTGGTAACATTTATTTGCTTGTGCAACGTAACCCTGAAAAGTTAAATGCAGTTGTATCCAAAAATTCCAAATTGTCTGAAATCGCATTTTCAACGGAGAAAGCAACAAATCATTCATTTGCCGATTTCTGCACTTAACCTATATAGTAACTTTTGGAAAACAACTTTACGTTATGTATTTCAAGACTCTCAGTAGTTTGGTAACATTAATTTTTATTTAAGAAGTTAACACTCAACAGTTAAATGCAGATGTATCACAAACTTTCAAATTGTCTGAAATAGCATTTTGAACGGAGAAATCAGCAAATCATTCATTTTGTCGATTTCTACATTTAACCTATTTAGTAACTTGTGGAAAAGAACTTTATGTTATGTATTTCACAACGCTGAGTAGTTTGGTAACATTGATTTTATTTTAGATCTTAGCCCTGAACAGTTAAATGCAGATGTATCACAAAACTTGCATATTGTCTGAAAAGAGTTTAAAATGGAGAAAGCATCAATTCAACATTTGCCAGTGTCTACACTTAACCTATGTAGTTACTTGTGGATAAAATCTTTATGTTTTGTATTTCATGATGCTGAGTAGTTTGGTAACATTTATTTGATTGTGGAACTTAACCCTGAAAAGTTAAATGCAGATGTATCACAAACCTTGCAAGTTGTCTGAAACAACGTTTTGAATGGAAAAATCATCAATTTTTCCTTTTGCCTGTTTCTACACTTAACCTATGTAGTCACTTGTGGAAAACAACTTTATGTTTTGTATTTCATGATGCTGAGTAGTTTGGTAACATTTATTTGATTTTGGAACGTAACCCTGAACAGTTAAACGCAGATGTATCACCACCATTCCAAATTCTTAGAAATAGCCTTTTGGGAAGGAAAAAGCTTCAGTTCTTTCATTTGCCAGTTTCTACACTTAACCTATTTTGTATCTTGTGCAATACAACTTTATCTTATGTATGTCATGCCGATGAGTAGTTTGGTAACATTAATTTGATTGTACAACTTGACACTTAACAGTTAAACGCAGATATATCACAAACGTGAAAATTGACTACTACAGCGTTTTGAATGTAGAAAGCACCCATTCTTTCATTTGCCAGTTTTGACAGTTAACCTAAATATTGACTTGTTGAAAGCAACATTATCCTATGTATTTCATGACGCAGAGTAGATTGGTATCATTTATTTGATTGTACAATTTAACCCTGAACAGTTAAATGCAGTTGTTTCACTAAAATTCCAAATTGTCTGAAAAAGCATTTTGAAATGATAGAGCATCAATTCTTTCATTTGCCACTATATACACTAAATCTATGTAGTCATTTGTCGAAAACAACTTTATCTTACGGGTTTCATGATGCTGAGTAGTTTGGTAACATTGATTTGATTGTGCAACTTAACCTCGAACAGTTAAATGCAAATGTATCAGAATACTTCCAAATTGTCTGAAACAGCGTTTTGAATGGAGAAAGCATCAATTCTTTCATTTGCCAGTTTCTTCACTTAACCTATGTTCTATCTTGTGGAAACCAACTTTATGTTATTGTTATCATGATGATGAGTAGTTTGGTAACATTAATTTGATGTACAACTTGACCCTTAACAGTAAAACGCAGATGTATCACAAACTTGCAAACTGACTGATACAGCGTTTTGAATCAGAAAAGCACCAATTCTTTTATTTGCCAGTTTCGTCACTGAACTTGTCGAAAACAACTTTATCTTATGTATTTCATGACGCTGAGTGGTTTGGTAACATTTATTTGTTGTGCAAATTAACCCTGAACAGCTAAATACAGTTGTATCACAAAAGTTCCAAATTGTCTCAAAGAGCAGTTTGAACTGAGACACCAGCAATTCTTTCATTTGACAGTTTCTACACTTCACCTTTGTAATAAGATACGGAAAGAACTTTATCTTATGTATTTCATGCTGATGAATTGTTTGGTAACATTAATTTGAATGTGCAACTTAACCCTGAAAAGTTAAATGCAGATATATCACAAAAATGCAACGTATGAAAGAGCGTTATGAATGGAGAAAGCATCAATTCTTTCATTTGCCAGTTTCTACACTTAAAGTTGTTTTCCACAAGTTACTTCACAGGTAAAGTGTAGAAACTGGCAAATGAAAGAATTGATGCTTTCTCCATTCATAACGCTCTTTCATACGTTGCATTTTTGTGATATATCTGCATTTAACTTTTCAGGGTTAAGTTGCACATTCAAATTATGTATTTCATGACGCTCAGTAGTTTGGCAACATTAATTTGATGGTAGAACTTAAGTCTGAGCAGTTAAATGCAGATGTACTACAAAAATTCCAAATTTTCTGAAACAGCGTTTTGAAAGGAAAAATCATCAATTCTTTAATTTGGCAGTTTCTACACTTAACCTATGTAGTCACTTGTGGCAAACAACTTTATGTTTTGTATTTCATGATGCTGAGTAGTTCGGTAACATTTATTTGATTGTGGAACGTAACCCTGAACAGTTAAACGCAGATGTATCACCACCATTCCAAATTCTCAGAAATAGCCTTTTTGGAAGGAAAAAGCATCAGTTCTTTTTTTGCCAGTTTCTACACTTAACCTATTTTGTATCTTGTGCAATACAACTTTATGTTATGTATTTCATGCCGATGAGTAATTTGGTAATAATAATTTGATTGTACAACTTGACACTGAACAGTTAAACGCAGATGTATCACAAACGTGAAAATTGACTGATACAGCGTTTTGAATGGAGAAAGCACCCATTCTTTCATTTGCCAGTTTTGACAGTTAACCTAAATATTGACTTGTGGAAAACAACATTATCCTATGTATTTCATGACGCAGAGTAGATTGGTATCATTTATTTGATTGTACAATTTAACCCTGAACAATGAAATGCAGTTGTTTCACTACAATTCCAAATTGTCTGAAAAAGCATTTTGAAATGATAGAACATCAAAACTTTCATTTGCCACTATATACACTAAATCTATGTAGTCAGTTGTGGAAAACAACTTTATCTTACGGGTTTCATGATGCTGAGTAGTTTGGTAACATTGATTTGATTGTGCAACTTAACCCCGAACAGTTAAATGCAAATGTATCAGAATACTTCCAAATTGTCTGAAACAGTGTTTTGAATGGAGAAAGCATCAATTCTTTCATTTGCCAGTTTCTTCACTTAACCTATGTTCTATCTTGTGGAACACAACTTTATGTTATGTATATCATGCTGATGAGTAGTTTGGTAACATAAATTTGTAGTAACTTGTGGTAAACAACTTTCTGTTATGTATTTCATGATGCTGAGTATTTTAGTAACATTTATTTGATTGTACTACGTAATCCTGAGCAGTTAAATGCATATGTATCACAAAACTTGCAAATTGACTGAAACAGCGCTTTGAAAGCACAAAGCAACTATTCCTTCATTTGCCATTTTCTATTCTTATCTTAGTTAGTAAATGGTGGAAAAAGAACTTTATGTTATTGATTTCATTATGCTGAATAGTTTGGTAACATGTATTTGATTCTAGAACTTATTCTTGAACAGTTAAATACAAATGTATCACAAAACTTCGCAATTGTCTGAAACAGCGTTTTGAATAGTGAAAGCATCAATTCTTTAATTTGTCAGTTGATACACAGAACCTATGTGGTAACTTGTGGTAAACAACTTTATGTTATGTATTTCATGATGCTGAGTAGTTTGGTAGCATTAATTTGATTATCCAGGTTAACACGTAACATCTAATTGCAAATGTAAAACAAAACTTCCAAATTGGCTGAAACAGCGTTTTCAATGGAGAAAGAATGAATTCTTTCATTTGCCAGTTTCTACACTTAACCTATGCATGAAGTAGTGGAAAAGATCTTTATGTTATGTATTGCATGTTGCAGAGCTGTTTTGTAACATCTATGTGATTGTAGAACACTTTCCTGAACAGTTACATGGAAATGTATCACAAAACTTCGAAGTTTGCTGAAACAGCATTTTCAAAGGAGAAAGCATCAATTCATTAATTTTCCAGTTGCTACACAGAGCGTATGTGGTATCCTGCAGTAAACAACTTTATGTTACGTATTTGATGATGCTGAGTAATTTGATATCATTTATTTAATTGTATAACTTAACTCTGAACATTTAAGTGTAAAATGTACCTAAACAAAATTGCCTGAAACTGCTTTTTGAATGGAGAAAGCATCAATTCTTTCATTTGACAGTTTCTGCACTTAAGCTATGTTGTAACTTGTGGAAAACTACTTTAAGTTATGTATTTCATGATGCTGAGTAGTTTGGTAACGTTTATTTGATTGTACAACTTAACCTTGAACAGTTAAATACAAGTATATCACAAAACTTACAAATTGGCTGAAACAGCGTTTTGAAAGAAGTAAGCATGAATTCTATCATTTGCCACTTTCAACAATTCACGTATGTAGTAACTTCGGATAAACAAATTTATGTTATGTATTTCATGACGCTGGGTAGCTTAGTAACATTTATTTCATTGTACAACGTAACCCTGAGCAGCTAACTGCAAATATATCGCAAAAGTTCCAAATAAGCTGAAACAGCGTTTTGAACGGTGAAATAATCAATTGTTTAATTTAGCAGTTCATACACATAACCTATGTAGTAACCTGTAGTTAACAACTTTATGTAATGCAGTTTATGATCCTGGCTACTCTGGTAAAATTCATTTGATTGTAGAACTCAACCCTGAATAGTTAAATGCAAACATATCACAAAACTTTCAATTTCCTTGAAACAGCGTTTTCAGTGGAGAAAGCATGAATTCTTTCATTTGCTATTTTCTGCACTTCACCTATGTAGTAACTTGCGTTACAAATAACCATGTCAGGTATTTCATGATGCTGAAAATCTTAGTATCAATTATTTGATTGTACAACGTAACCGTATGCAGCTAAATGCAAAATGCATCAGAAAACTTGCTGATTGGCTGAAAGAAGGCTTTTTTACAACTTTCGAAACATAACCTATGTAGTAACTTGTGGTAAAGAACTTGACGTTATGTATCCCAGTATGCTGAATAGTTTGGAAACATTTATTTGATTGTAGAACTTATCCTTGAACAGTTAAATGCAAATGTATCACAATACTTCGAATTTGCTGAAACAGCGTTTTGAACGGTGAAGGCATCAATTCTTTAATTCGCCAGTTACTACACACAACTTTTGTAGTAACTTGTGGTAAATAACTTTATGTTATGTGTTTCATGATGCTGCGTAGTTTGGTAACATTAATTTAATTATACAGCTTAACAATGAATATCTAAATAAAATGTATAACAAAACTTCGAAATTGCCTGAAATAGTGTTTCCAATGGAGCAAGAACGAATTCTTTCATTTGCCTTTTTCTGCACTTAAGCTATGTACTAACATCGGCAAACAACTTTATGTTGCGTATTTCATGAAGCTGAGCATTTTGGTAACATTTATTTGAATGTCCAGGTTAACCCTGAACAGCTAAGTGCAAATGTATCACAAAACGTCCAAATTGGCTGAAACTGCGTTTTCAAGAGAGAAAGCAACAATTCTTACATTAGCCAGTTTCTACACTTAATCTATGCAGTAAATTGTGGAAAGCAACATTATGTTTTGTATTTCATGATTCTGAGTAGTTTGGTAACATTTATTTGATTATCCTACTTAACACTGAGCATCTAAAAGCAAATGTATAACAATACTTCCAAATTGTCTGAAACCGCGTTTTCAAAGTAGAAAGAATGAATTCTTTCATTTGCCAGTTTCCACACTTAAAGTATGTAGCATATCCTGTAGTAAACAAATTTCTGTTATGTATTACATGATGCTGAGTAGCTTAGTAAAATTTATTTGATTGTACAACTTAACCGTGAGCAGTTAACTGCAAATATATCGCAAAAATTTCAGATTAGCTGAAACAACGTTTCGAACGGTGAAATAATCTATGGTTTAACTTACCAGTTCCTACACATAACCTACGTAGTAACCTGTAGTAAACAACTTTATGTAATGCAGTTTATTATCCTGGGTAATTTGGTAAAATTCATTTGATTGTACAGCTCAACCCTGAACAGTTAAATGCAAATGTATCACAAAACTTCCAATTTCGGCGAAACAGCGTTTTCAGTGGAGAAAGCATGAATGCTTTCATTTGTTATTTTCTACACTAAACCTATGTAGCATCCTGTAGTAAACAACTTCATGTTATGTATTTCACGATGCTGAGTAGCTTAGAAACATATATTTGATCGTACAACGTAACCCTTGAGCAGTTAACTGCAAATATATCGCAGAAGTTCCAAATTAGCTGAAACAGCATAGGAAAGGTGAAATAATCAATTGTTTAATTTGCCATTTCCAATACATAACCTATGTAGTAACTTGTGGAAAACAACTTTATGTTATGTATTTCATGATGCTGAGTAGTTTGGTATCATTTATTTGATTGTACAACTTAACACTGAACAGTTAAATGCCAATGTACAACAATACATCAAAATTGCCTGAAACTGCTTTTTGAATGGAGAAAGCATCAGTTCTTTCATTTGCCAGTTACTACACAGACCCTATGTGGTAAATTGTGGTAAACAACTTTATGTTATGTATTTCATGATGCTGAGTAGTTTGGTAGCATTAATATGATTGTCCAGCTTAACACTGAACATATAATTGCAAATGTATAACAGAACTTCCAAATTGGCTAAAACACCGTTTTCAATGGAGAAAGAATGAATTCTTTCATTCGAATCTTTCTACACATATCCTATGTATGAACTAGTGGAAAAGAACTTTATGTTATGTATTTCATGATGCTGAGTAGTTTGGTATCATTTATTTGAATGTACAACTTTACACTGAACAGTTAAATGCCAATGTACTACAATACATCAAAATTGCCTGAAACTGCCATTTGAATGGAGAAAGCATCAATGCTTTCATTTGCCAGTTTCTACACTAAACCTATGTAGCATCCTGTAGTAAACAACTTTATGTTATGTATTTCATGATGCTGATTAGCTTAGTAACATTTATTTGATTGTACAACGTAACCCTTGAGCAGTTAACTGCAAATATGTCGCAGAAGTTCCAAATTAGCTGAAACAGGGTTTTGAATGGTGAAATAATCAATTTTTTGATTTGCCATTTCCTATACATAACCTATGTAGTAACCTGTAGTAAACAACTTTATGTTGTGTATTTCATGATGCTGAGTAGTTTGGTAACATTTATTTAATGGTAGAACTTATCCTTGAAGAGTTAAATGCAAATGTATCACAAAATTTCTAAATTGGCCGAAACTGCGTTTTCAATGGAGAAAGAATGAATTCTTTCATTTGCCAGTTTCTGCACTTAACCTATGTATGAACTAGTGGAAAAGAACTTTATGTTATGTATTTCATGATGCTGAGTAGTTTGGTAACATTCATTTGATTGTACATCTCAACCCTGAACAGTTAAATGCAAATGTATCAGATAACTTCCACTTTCACTGAAACAGCTCTTTCAGTGGAGAAAGCATCAATTCTTTCATTTGCCATTTTCTACACGTCACCTAAGTAGTAACTTGTGGTACAAATAAATATGTCATGTATTCTATGATGCTGAGAAGCTTAGTTCTAATTATTTGATTGTACAACGTAACCGTATGCAGCTAAATGCAAATGTATGACAAAGCTTGCAATTTGGCCGAAAGAAAGCTTTGAAGGGAGAAAGCAATACATCCTTCATTTGGCACTTTCTATTCTTAACCTATGTAGTAACTTGTGGAAAACAACTTTATGTTATGTATTTCATTATGTTGAGTAGTTTGGCAACATTTGTTTGATTCTTGAACTTATCCTTGAACAGTTAAATGCAAATGTATCGCAGAACTTCGGAATTGACTGAAACAGCGTTTTGAATAGTGAAAGCATCAATTCTTAAATTTGCCAGTTAATACACAGAACCTACGTGGTAACTTGTGGTAAACAACTTTATGTTATGTATTTCATGATGCTGAGTAGTTTGAAAGCATTAATTTGATTGTCCAGCTTAACACTGAACATCTAATTGCAAATGTATAACAAAACTTCCAAATTGGCTGAAACAGCGTTTTCAATGGAGAAAGAAAGAATTCTTTCATGTGCTAGTTTCTACACTTCACGTATGTAGTAACTTGTGGTAAACAACTTTATGTTATGTATGAAATGATGCTGAGTAGTTTGGTAACATTCATTTGATTGTACATCTCAACCCTGAACAGTTAAATGCAAAAGTATCAGAAAACTTCCACTTTCACAGAAACAGCGTCTAGAGTGGAGAAAGTATCATTTCTTTCATTTGCCAGTTACTACACAGAGCCTACGTGGTAACTTGTGGTAAACAACTTTATGTTATGTATTTAATGATGCTGAGTAGTTTGGTAGCATTAATATGATTGTCCAGCTTAACACTGAACATATAATTGCAAATGTATAACAAAGCTTCCAAATTGGCTAAAACACCCTTTTCAATGGAGAAAAAATGAATTCTTTCATTCGAATCTTTCTACACCTATCCTATGTATGAACTAGTGGAAAATAACATTATGTTATGTATTTCATGATTCTGAGTAGTTTGGTATCATTTATTTGAATGTACAACTTTACACTGAACAATTAAATGCCAATGTACTACAATACATCAAAATTGCCTGAAACTGCTTTTTGAATGGAGAAAGCATCAATTCTTTCATTTGCCAGTGTCTACACTAAACCTATGTAGCATCCTGTAGTAAACACCTTTATGTTATGTATTTCATGATGCTGAGTAGCTTAGTAACGTTTATTTGATAGTGCAACATAACCCTTGAGCAGTTAACTGCAAATATATCGCAGAAGTTCCAAATTAGCTGAAACAGGGTTTTGAATGGTGAAATAATCAATATTTTAATTTGCCATTTCCTATACATAACCTATGTAGTAACCTGTAGTAAACAACTTTATGTTGTGTATTTCATGATACTAAAAGTTTGTTGGCATTAATTTGATTGTCAAGCTTAACACTGAAGATCTAATTGCAAATGTATAACAAAACATTTATTTAATGGTAGAACTTATCCTTGAAGAGTAAAATGCAAATGTATCACAAAACTTCTAAATTGGCTGAAACTGCGCTTTCAATGGAGAAAGAATGAATTCTTTCATTTGCCAGTTTCTACACTAAACGTATGTAGTAACTTGTAGTAAACAACTTTATGTTGTGTATTCATGATGCTTAAAGTTTGTTAGAATTAATTTGATTATCAAGCTTAACACTGAAGATCTAATTGCAAATGTATCACAAAACATCTAAATTGGCTGAAACTGCGTTTTCAATGGAGAAAGAATGAATTCTTTCATTTGCCAGTTTCTACACTTCACGTATGTAATAATTTGTGGTAAACAACTTTATGTTCTGTATTTCATGATACTAAAAGTTTGTTAGCATTAATTTGATTATCAAGCTTAACACTGAAGATCTAATTGCAAATGTATAACAAAACTTCCAAATTGTCTGAAACAGCGTTTTCAATGGAGAAAGAATGAATTCTTTCATTTGCCAGTTTCTACACTTAACCTATGTATGAACTAGTGGAAAAGAACTTTATGTTATGTATTTCATGATGCTGAGTACTTTGGTAACATTCATTTGATTGTACATCTCAACCCTGAACAGTTAAATGCAATGTAGCAGAAAACTTCCACTTTCACTGAAACAGCGTTTTCAGAGGAGAAAGCATGAATTCTTTCATTTGCTGTTTTCTACACTTCACCTAAGTAGTAACTTGTGGTACAAATAAATATGTCTTGTATTTCTTGATGCTGAGAAGCTTAGTTACAATTATTTGATTGTACAACGTAACCGTATGCAGCTAAATGCAAATGTATCACAAAGCTTGCAAATTGGCTGAAAGAAAGTTTTGAAAGGAGAAAGCAATACTTCCTTCATTTGGCACTTTCTATTCTTAACCTATGTAGTAACTTGTGGAAAACAACTTTATGTTATGTATCTCATTATGTTGAGTAGTTTGGCAACATTTATTTGATTCTTGAACTTATCCTTGAACAGTTAAATGCAAATGTATCACAAAACTTCGGAATTGGCTGAAACAGCGTTTTGAATACACTTAACGTATGTATGAACAAGTGGAAAAGAACTTTATGTTATGTATTTCATGATGCAGAGCTATTTGGTAACAGTTATGTGATTGTAGAACTCTTTCCTGAAGAGTTAAATGCAAATGTGTCACAAAACCTCGAAGTTTGCTGAAACAGCGTTTACAGAGGAGAAAGTATCAATTCTTTAATTTGCCAGTTGCTACACAGAACTTATGTAGTACCTTGTAGTAAACAACTTTATGTTATGTATTTGATGATGCTGAGTAGTTTGGTATCATTTATTTGAGTGTACAACTTAACCCTGAACAGTTAAATGCAAATGTACTACAATACTTCAAAATTGCCTGTATCTGCATTTTGAATGGAGAAAGCATGAATTCTATCATTTGCCAGTTTCTGCACTTAACCTATGTTGTAACTTGTGGAAAAATACTTTATGTAATGCAGTTTATGATCCTGAGTAGTTTGGAAAAATTCATTTGATTGTGCAACTCAACCCTGACCAGTTAAATTCAAATGTGTCACAAAACTTCCAATTTCGTTGAAACAGCGTTTTCAGTGACGAAAGCATGAATTCTTTCATTTGACATTTTCAACACTTCACGTATGTAGTAACTTGGGATAAACAACTTTATGATTTTTTTTCGTGACGCTGAGTAGCTAAGTAACATTTATTTTTTTATACAACTTAACCCTGAGCAGTTAACTGCAAATATTTCACAAAAGTTTCAGATTAGCTGAAACAGCGTTTTGAACGGTGAAATAATCAATTGTTTAATTTACCAGTTCCTACACATAACCTACGTTGTAACCTGTAGCAAACAACTTTATGTAATGCAGTTTATGATCCTGAGTAGTTTCGAAAAGTTCATTTGGTTGTGTAATTCACCCTGACCAGTTAAATGCAAATGCATCACAAAACTTCCAATTTCCCTCAAACAGCGTTTTCAGTGGAGAAAGCATGAATTCTTTCATTTGTCATTTTCTACACTTCACCTATGTAGTAACTTTTGTTACAAATAACTATGTCATGTATTTCATGATGCTGAGAAGCTTAGTAACAATTATGTGATTGTACAACGTTACCGTATGCAGCTAAATGCAAAATGTATCACAAAACTTGCAAATTGGCTGAAAGAACGCTTTTTTGCCACTTTCTTTACTTAACCTTTGTAGTAACTTGTGGTAAAGAACTTTACGTTACGTATTCCATTATGCTATAGTATGGTAACATTTATTTGATTGTAGAACTTATCCTTGAACAGTTAAATGTAAATGTATCACAAAATTTCGAAATTGGCTGAAACAGCATTTTGAATGGTGAAAGCATCAATTCTTTAATTTGCCAGTTACTACACCGAACCTTTGTAGTAACTTGTGGTAAACAACTTTATGATTTGTATTTCATGATGCTGAGTAGTTTGGTAATATTAATTTAATTATCCAGCTTAACACTGAATATTGAAATGGAAATATATAAAAAAACTTCCAATTTGCTGAAATAGTGTTTTCAATGGAGCAAGGATGAATTCTTTCATTTGCCTTTTTCTACACTTAAGCTATGTAGTAAATTCTGGAAACAACTTTACGTTACGTATTTCATGATGCTGAGTATTTTGGTAACATTTATTTGAATGTCCAGGTTAACCCTGAACAGCTAAGCGCAAATGTATCACAAAACTTCCAAATTGGCTGAAACTACGTTTTCAATAGAGAAAGCATCAATTCTTACATTTGCCAGTTTCTACACTTAATCTATGTGGTAAGTTGTGGAAAGCAACATTTTTTTTTGTATTTCATGATTCTGAGTAGTTTGGTAACATTTATTTGATTATCCAGCTTAACACTGAACATCTAAAAGCAAATGTATCACAAAACTTGCAAAATGGCTGAAACAGCGCTTTGAAAGGAGAAAGCAACAATTCATTCATTTGCCACTTTCTATACTTAACGTATGTATTAACTTGTAGAAAGCAACTTTATGTTATGTATTTCATGACGCTGAGCAGCTTAGTAACATTTATTTTATTTTACAACGTAACCCTGAGCAGTTAACTGAAAATATATCGCAAAAGTTCCAAATTAGCTGAAACAGCGTTTGAATGGTGAAATAATCAATTGTTTAATTTGGCAGTTCCTATACAGAACCTATGTAGTAACCTGTAGTAAACAACTTTATGTAATGCATTTTATGATCCTGAGTAATTTGGTAACATTCATTTGATTGTACAACTCAAGCCTGAACAGTTAAATGGAAATGTATCACAAAACTTCCAATTTCGCGGAAACAGGGTTTTCAGTGGAGAAAACATGAATTCTTTCATTTGCCATTTTCTACACTTCACCTATGTAGTAACTGGTGGTACAAATAAATATGTCATGTATTTCATGATGCTGAGAAGCTTAGTAGCAATTATTTGATTGTACATCGTAACCGTATGCAGCTAAATGCAAATGTATCACAAAACTTGCAAATTGGCTGAAAGAACGCTTTGAAAGTTGAAAGCAACATTTCCATCATTTGCCACTTTCTATACGTAACCTATGTTGTAAGTGTGGAAAAGAACTTTATGTTATCTATTCCACTATGCTGAATAGTTTGGTAACATTTATTTAATTGTAGAGCTGGTCCTTGAACAGTTAAATGCAAATGTATCACAAAACTTCGAAATTGGCTGAAACAACGTTTTAAATAGTGAAAGCTTCAATTGTTTAATTCGCCGGTTACGACACAGAACCTTTGTAGTAACTTGTGGTAAACAACTTTATGTTTTGGATTTCATGATGCTGAGTATTTTGGTAACATTAATTTTATTATCCAGCTTAACACTGAACATCTAAATGCAAATGTATAACAAAAGTTAGAAATTGGCTCAAATAGCGTTTTCAATGGAGCAAGAATGAATTCTTTCATTTGCCATTTTCTACACTTATGCCATGTAGTAACATCTGGAACCAACTTTATGTTACGTATGGCATGATGTTGAGCGTTTTGGTACATTTATTTGAATGTGCAGCTTAACTCTGAACAGCTGAGTGCAAATGTATTACAAAACTTCCAAATTGGCTGAAACTATATTTTCAATAGAGAAAGCATCAATTCTTACATTTGCCAATTTCTACACTTAATCTATGTAGTAAGTTGTGTAAAGCAACATTATGTTTTCTATTTCATGATTCTGAGTAGCTTGGTAACATTTATTTGATTATCCAGCTTAACACTGAACATCTAAAAGCAAATGTATAACAGAACTTCCAAATTGGCTGAAACAGCGTTTTCAATGGACAAAGAATGAATTCTTTCATTTGTCAGTTTCTACACTTCACGTATGTAGTAACTTGTGGTGAACAACTTTATGTTATGTATTTCATGATGCTGAGTAGTTTAGTAGCATTTATTTGATTGTACAACGTAACCCTGAGCAGTTAAATGCAAATGTATCACCCAACTTGAAAATTGTCTGAAATAGCCTTTTGAAAGGAAAAACCAACAATTCCTTCATTTGCCACTTTCTATACTTACCCTATGTAGTTACTTTTGGAAAACAGTTTCATGTTATGTATGTCATGATGCTGAGTAGCTTAGTAACATTTATTTCATTATACAACGTAACCCTGAGCGGTTAACTGCAACTATATCGCAAAAGTTCCAAATTAGCAGTAACAACGTTTTGAATGGTGAAATAATCAATTGTTTAATTTGCGAGTTCCTTCACAAAACCTATGTAGTAACCTGTAGTAAACAACTTTATGTTGTGTATTTCATGATGCTGAGTACCTCAGTAACATTTATTTGTTTGTACAACGTAACTGTATGCAGCTAAATGCAAAAGTATCACAAAACTTGCAAATTCGCTGAAAGAACGCTTTGAAAGGAGAAAGCAACAATTCCTTCATTTGCCCCTCTCAATACTTAACCTATGTAGTAACTTTTGGATAACAGCTTTATGTTATGTATTTCATGATGCTGAGTAGTTTGGTAACATTAATTTGATTATAAAACGTATCCTTGAACAGTTAAATGCAAATTATCACAAGAATTCGAAATTGGCTGAAACAGCGTTTTGAATAGTGAAAGCATCAATTCTTTAATTTGCCAGTTTCTACGCCTACGCTATGTATGAACTAGTGGAGAAGAACTTTATGTTATGTATTTCATGATGCAGAGCTGTTTGTCACATTTATGTTATTGTGGAACTCATTCCTGAAGAGTTAAATGCAAATGTATCACAAAACTTCGAAGTTGTCTGAAACAGCGTTTTCAAAGGAGAAAGCATCAATTGTTTAATTTGCCAGTTGCTACACAGAACCTATGTAGTAACTTGTGGTAAAGAACGTTATGTTATGTATTTGATGATGCTGAGTAGTTTGGTAACATTTATTTGATTGTTCAACTTAACCCTGAACAGTTAAATTCAAATATATTAAAAATACTTCAAAATTGCCTGAAACTGCTTTTTGAATGGAGAAAGCTTCAATTCTTTCAATTTACATTTTCTCAACTGAACATATGTAGTAACTTGTGGTAAACAACTTTATGTTATGTATTTCATGATGCCTGGTTGCTTAGTAACACTTAGTTGATTGTAGAACGTAACCCTGAGTAGTTAAATACAAATGGATCACAAAACTTGCAAATTGTCTGAAACAACGCTTTGAAAGGGGAAAGCAACAATTCCTTCATTAGGAACTTTATATACTTAATCTGCGTAGTAACTTGTAGAAAACAATTTATGTTATGTATTTCATGATGCTGAGTAGCTAATTGATATTTTTTGATTGTAGAACTTAACACTAAAAAGATAAATGCAAATATACCACAAACTTCCAAATTGGCTGAAACAGCTTTTTCAATGGAGAAAGCTTCAATTCTTTCCTTTGCCAGCTTCTACACTTAACCTATGTGTAACTTGTGGTAAACAACTATATGTCATGTATTTCATGATGCTGAGTAGTTTGATAACATTTATTTGACTGTACAACTTAACCCTGAACAGTTGAATGCAGATGTATCACAAAACTTCCAAATTTTCTGAAACCGCGTTTTGAGTGGACAAAGCATCAATTCTTTCATTTGCCGGTTTAAACACTTTATCTATGTAGTAACTGGTGGAAAACAAAGTTAAGCTATGTATTTCATGATTCAGAGAAGTTTGGTAACATTTGTTTGATTGTAGAACTTATCCCTGAACAGTTAAATCCAAGTTAATCTCAAATGTTCCAAGTTGTCTGAAACAATGTTTTGAATGATGAAAACATCAATTCTTTAATTTTCCAGTTACTGCACAGAACCTATGTGGTAACTTGCGTAAACAACTTTATTTTATCTATTTCGTGTTCTTGATAGTTTCCTAACATTTATTTGATTGTACAACTTAACCCCGAAAACTAAATGCAAATGTTTCATAGAACTTCCAAATTGGCTGAAACAGCGTTTTCAATGGAGAAACATCAATTCCTTCATTTGGCAGTTTCTATACTTAAACTATGCAGTAACCTGTGGAAAACAACTTTATGTTATGTATTTCATGATCCTGAGTAGCTTGGTAACATTTATTTGATTGTACAACTTAACCGTGAAAAGTTAAATGTGTCACGAACCAGCAACAAAATAAACACACTGAGCATGATTCGGTGTTAAAAACTATTTTATTAATCACCTCTTATGATAATACGTAAAGTAAAAGTGAAAATGTTAGAATTCAAAAATGTTAATCCTCGAACGTTAACCCCAAAACTAAACTTTTCGTGTGTGTGTGTGGCAAAGTTCAAAACTCCCAGTTCCGGAATGGTTCTTAAAGTTCAGTTCCGCAAGCCATAAGGTGAAACATGAGCAAGGGCTTCTTCAACAACCACCGATGTCAGAAGTTAAGACGTAGATGTAGAAAAACATAGAGAGAGTAAATACGAAATCCAAATGTTCCACGATGGAACCCAAACGACACTCCAGTGTTTACTCGGTAGTGACTGCCTCACCACGAAAAGCATCCGAATCGTGGTCGTCCACACCAATACCTGTTTCCTTCTACAGGTCAGCAACAAAGTGAACTCCACCGGATTACTTCGAACTTCCATACATGGATTTCAGTGGCAGACACAGTTATTGTTTCTCATCCATCGATAGAGAAAGCAAGCAGGCTGGTGTCTCTCTCCCTTCTCTCTCTCTCTCTCTCTCTCTCTCTCTCTCTCTCTCTCTCTCTCTCTCTCTCTCTCTCTCTCTCTCTCTCTCTCTCTCTCCTTCTTCTCCTTCTTCTCCTTCTCACCTCTTCAACAACGTAATTACGTCCTTTATCTTCTATTGACGTAAGCACGCCCCACACACACATACACACACACTCTCTATCTTAAAGGGACTTTCACTGAGTCCGTAACAAATGCAAATGTCTCGCATAACTTCCAAATTGGCTGAAAGCACGTTTACAAAGGAGAAAGCATCAATTCTTCATTTACCAGTTCCGACAATTAACCAATGTAGTAACTGGAGGAAAAACAACTTACGCTATGTATTTCATGATGCTGAGTAGTTTGGTAACATTTATTTGATTGTAGAACTTGACACTGAACAGTCAAATGCATCATGAAACTTGCAAATTGACTGAAAAAGCGTTTTGAAATGGAAAGAATCAATTCCTTCATTTGCGAGTTTCTACACTTAACCAGTGCAGTAACTTGTGGAAAAGAACTTTATGTTATGTAGTTCATGATGCTGAGTAGTTAGATAATTTGGAAGTTCTGTGATACATTTGCATTTAACTGTTTATTGTAAAGTTCTAAAATCAAAGAAATGTTACTAAGCTACTCAGCATCTTGAAATAGATAACATAAAGTTGTATTCCACAAGTTACTACATAGGTTAAGTGTAGAAAGTAGCAAATGAAAGAATTGATGGGTTCTCCAATGAAAACGCGATTTCAAGCCAATTTGGAAGTTTTGTGCTACATTTGCTTTTAACCGTTCAGAGTTAAGTTCTACAATAAAATAAATGTTACCAAACTACTCAGCATCATGAAATACATAACATAAAGTTGTTTTCCACCAGTTACAGCATAAGTTAAGTGTAGCAATAGGCAAATGAAGAATTGATGCTTTCTCCTTTGGAAACGGGGTTTCAGCCAATTTGGAGGTTTTGTGATACATTTGCATTTAACTGTTCAGGGTTAAGTTGAACAATCAAGTAAATATTACCAAACTATTCAGGTCATGGAATACATAACATAAAGTTGTTAAACACATGTTACTACATGGGTTATGTGTAATAACTGGCAAATTAAATAATTGATGCTTTCACCATTCAAAACGCTGTTTCAGCCACCTTGGAACTTTTGTGATACTTTTGCACTTAACTGTTCCGGGGTAAGTTGTACCATCAAATAAATGTTATCAAACTACTCAGGATCATGAAATACGTAACATAAAGTTGTTAAACACATGTTACTACATGGGTTATGTGTAGGAACTGGCAAATTAAAGAATTGATGCTTTCACCATTCAAAACGCTGTTTCAAGCACCTTGGAACTTTTGTGATACATTTGCTTTTAAATGTTCAGGGTTAAGTTCTACAGTAAAATAAACGTCACCAAATTACTCAGCATCATCACGAGATAACATAATGTTCTTTTCTACAAGTTACTACATAGGTTAAGTGTAGACGCTGGCAAATGAAGGAATTGATGCTTTCTCCGTTCAAAACGCAGTTTCAGCCAATTTGGAAGTTTTGTGTTACATTTGCATTTAACTGTTCAGGGTTAACTTCTACAATGAACTAAATGATACCAAACTACTCAGCATCATGAACTACATAACATAAACTTGCTTACCACAAGCTACTACGTAAGTTATGTGTAGGAAATGGAAAATTAAAGAATTGATGATTTCACCATTCAAAACGCTGTTTTAGACAATTGGAAGTTTTGTGATACATTTGCATTTAACTGCTTAATATTAAGTTCTACAATCAGGTAATTGTTTCCAAACTACTCAGCATCATGAAATACATAAAATAAAGTTGCGTTCCACCAGTTGCAAATAGGTTAAGTGTTGCAACTGGAATGAGAAGAATTGATGCTTTCTCAATTGAAAACGGCGTTTCAGCCAATTTGGAAGTTTTGTAATACATTGCATTGAACTGTTCAGGGTTAAGTTCTACAATCAACTAAATGTTTCCAAACTACTCAGTATCATGAACTACATAACATAATTTCTTATCAACAAGTTACTACATAGGTTAAGTGTAGAAACTGGCAAATGAAGGAATTGATGCTTTCTCCATTGAAAACGGCGTTTCAGCCAATTTGGAAGTTTTGTAATACATTGCATTGAACTGTTCAGGGTTAAGTTCTACAATCAACTAAAAGTTTCCAAACTACTCAGCATCATGAACTACATAACATAAACTTCTTATCAACAAGTTACCACATAGGTTAAGTATAGAAACTGGAAATGAAAGAATTAATGATTTCACGAATGAAAACGCTGTTTCAGCCAGTTTGGAGATTTTGTGATACATTTGCATTGAACTGCTCAGGGTTATGTTGTACAATCAAATAAGGGTTACTAAGCTATTCAGCATCATGAAATTCCCACCAGTTACTACATAGATAAAGTGAAGGAACTGGCAAATAAAAAAATTGATGCTTTCTCCTTTCAGAACGCAGTTTCAATTTATATGTTTAGTAATACATTTGCATTTAACTGTTTAGTGTTAAGTTCTACAATCAAATAAATACATTCTCCTTTCTAAACGCTGCTTCAGTCAATTTGGAAGTTTTATGGTACAGTTGCATTGAACTGTTCAGGGTTAAGTTCTACAATCAAATAAATGTTACGAAACTACTGAGCATTATGAAATACATAGCGTAAGTTTGTTTTCCACCAGTTACTACATCGATAAAGTGTAGAAACCGGCAAATGAAAGAATTGATTCTTTCTCCATTCAAAAAGCAGTTTCAGACAATTTCAAACTTCTGTAATACATTTGCATTTAACTTTTCAGGGTTAAGTTGTACAATCAAATAAATGTTACCAAACTACTCAGCATCATGAAATACATAACATAAAGTTGTTAAACACCTGGTACTACATGAGTTATGTGTAGGAGCTGACAAATCAAAGAATTGATACTTTCACCATTCAAAACGCAGTTTCAGCCAATTTGGAAGTTTTGTGGTACATTTGCATTTAAATGTTCAGGGTTAAGTTCTACGATCAAATAAATGTTTCCAAACTACTCAGCATCATGAAATACACAACATAAAGTTGTTTTCCACGTTACTACATAAATTAAGTGTAGAAACTGGCAAATGAAGGAATTGATGGTTTTCCATTGGAAACGCTGGTTCAGCCAATTTCGAATTTTTATGATACAGTTCCATTTACCTGTTGAGGGTTAAGTTTTACAATCAAATAAATGTTACCAAACTACTCAGCATCATGAAATACAAAACATAATGTTGCTTTCCACAAGTTACTACATACATAAAGTGTAGAAACTAGCAACTGAAAGAATTGATGCTTTCTCCATTCAAAACACTGTTTCAGACAATTTGGAAGTTTTGTGATGCATTGCATTTAACTGTTCAGGGTTAAGTTCTACAATCAAATAAATGTTACCAAACTACTCAGCATAATGAAATACATAACATAAAGTTACATTGGTTAAATGTAGCAACTGGCAAATGAAGAGTTGATGCTCTCTCCATTCAAAACGCTGTTTCAGACAACTTGGAAGTTTTCTGATGCATTCGCATTTAACTGTTCAGGGTTAAGTTGTGCAGTCAAATAAATGTTACCAAACTACTCAGCGTCATGAAATACGTTACTATAAGTTGCTTTCAACAAGTTACTACATAGATTAAGTGTAGAAACAGGCAAATGAAAGAATTGATTCTGTCTCCATTGAAAACGCTGTTTGAGCCAAATTGGAAGTTTTGTGATACATTTGCATTTAACTGTTGAGGGTTAAGTTGTACAATCAAAAAAAGGTTACTATACTACTCAGCATGATGAAATACATAACATAAAGTTATTTTCTACAAGTTACTACATAGGGTAAGTGTAAAAACTGGCAAATGAAAGAATTGATGCTTTCTTTAGTGAAAACTGAGTTTCTTCCAATTGGGAAGGTTTGTGATACGTTTGCATTTAACTGTTCAGAGTTAAGTTCTACAATCAAATAAATGTTTCCAAACTGCTCAGCATCATGAAGTACATAACATAAAGTTGTATTCCACCAGTTACTACATAGGTAAAGTGTAGAAACTGGGAAATGAAAAGATTAATGCTTTCTCTATTCAAAACGCTGTTTCGGCCAATTTGGAACTTTTGTGATACATTTGCATTTAACTTTTTAGTGTTAAGTTGTGCAATTAAATACAGGTTACTAAGCTACTCAGCATAATGAAATAAATAACATGAAGTTCTTTACCACAAGTTAGGACATAGGTTTGGTGTAGAAAGTGTCAAATGAAAGAATACATGCTTTCTCCATTGAAAACGCTCTTTCAGGCATTTTGGATGTTTTGTGATACATTTGCATTTAACTGTTTAGCGTTAAGTTGTACAATGAAAGAAATGTTACCAAACTACTCAGCATCATGAAATACGTAACATAAAGTTGTTTACCACTTTTTACGACAGAGGTGAAGTGTCGAAACTGGCAAATTAAAGAATTGATTATTTCACCAGTCAAAACTCTGTTTCAGCCAATTTGGAACTTTTGTAATGCATTTGCATTTAACCATAGAACCATAGAACCATACAGCACAAAACAGGCCCTTCGGCCCACCATGTTGTGCCGTCCATCAAACCACCCTCACACTACCTAACCCTTTCCTCCCTCATATCCCCCCATCCCACACTCCTACATATGCCTATCCAACAAGCTCTTGAACCTGTTCAATGTATCTGCCTCCAGCACCACCACAGGGAGGTGCATTCCATGCACCCACCACTCTCTGGGTGAAAAATCTCCCCCTGACATCTCCCCTGAACCTCCAACTCATAAACTTAAAGCCATGACCTCTCGTCTTGAGCATTGATCCCCTGGGAAGGAGGCGCTGATTGTCTACTCTATCTATTCCTCTCAGTATTTTATATACCTCTATAATGTCTCCCCTCATCCTCCTCCTTTCCAGTGAATAAAGCCCTAGCACCTTAAGCCTCTCCTCATATTCAATACTCTCTAATCCAGGCAGCATCCTGGTAAATCTCCTCTGCACTCTCTCCAACGCCTCCATATCCAATGAGGCGACCAGAACAGAAAACAGTAACTGCTTAGGGTTACGTTGAACAATCAAATAAATGTTACTAAGCTACTCAGCATCATGAAATACATAACATAAACTTGTTTACCACAAGTTACTACATACGTTTAGTGTAGAAAATGGCAAATGAAAGAATTCATGCTTTCTCCATTGAAAACGCTGTTTCAGCCAACTTGAAAGTTTTCTGATACATTTGCATTTAACTGTTCAGGGTTAAATTGTACAATCAAATAAATGTTACAATACTACTCAGCATCATGAAATACATAACATAAAGTTGTTTTCCACAAGTTACTACATAGGTTAAATGTAGAAACTGGCAAATGGAAGAATTGATGCTTTCTCCATTGAATGGACAATAGACAATAGACAATAGGAGCAGAAGTAGACCGTTCGGTCCTTCGTGTCGGCACCGCCATTTTGAGATCATGGCTGATCCTCAACAATCAATATCCGTTTCCTGCCTTGTCCCCATATCCCTTGATTCCCCTATCTATAAGAAACCTTGAAAGTGCCCAGAGAATTGGCCTCCACTGCCCTCTGAGGCAGTGCATACCACAAACTCACAACCCTCTGGAAGAAGACGTTTTTCCTCACCTCTGTCCTAAATGGCCTAGCCCTTATTCTTAAATCATGCTCCCTGGTCCTGGACTTTCCCAACATCTGGAACATATTTCCTGTCTCTATCTGGTCCAATCCCTTAATAATCCTGTATGTTTCAATCAGATCCCCTCTCAATCTTCTCAATTCCAGCGTGTACAAACCCAGTTCTCCTACCTGTGCCACATGCGAGTGAGGAGTGGAATAGGAAGATTAGGCAGATTAATACGTGGCTGAGGGGATGGTGCGAGAGGGATGGCTTCAGGTTTGTGGATAATTGGGATTTGTTCCAGGGAAGATGGGATCTGTTCCAACGGGACGGTTTACACCTGAACTGGAGGGGTACTGACATTCTTGCAGGAAGGTTTGCTAATGCTGCTCGGGGGGGGGGGGGATTTAAACTAAATTTGCAGGGGGAGGGGATCCAGAATAAGAGAGAGCATAGCGAGATGGAGGGTAGATGACAGGTAGGGACTACACAATTTTGGAACATTAATACGAATGGAGAGAGGAGAAATGGGTTAAAAATCCTGTATCTGAATGCACGGAGTGTCAGGAATAAGGTAGGCGAGCTTGAAGCTCAGATACGAATGGGTAAGTATGATGTTGTTTGGATAACGGAGACATGGCTAAAGGGAAATCAGACCTGCGAAATGAATTTTCAAGGGTATACATGCTATCGTAAGGACAGGAAGGTGGGCAAAGGGGGTGGGGTGGCCCTGTTGGTGAGGAATGAGATTCAGTCCCTTGCAAGGGGGGACATTGAATCAGGGGAAGTAAAGTCAGTGTGGATAGAACTGAGGAACTGTAAGGGCAAAAAGACCCTAATGGGTGTTATCCTCAGGACTCCGAATGGTGGCATGGGTATTGGATACAAGCTGAATAGTGAGTTAATGTTGGCATGTGGCAAGGGTAATGTCACAGTAGTCATGGGGGATTTCAATATGCAAGTGGACTGGGAAAATCAAGCTGGTACTGGACCCCAGGAAAGGGAGTTTATAGAGTGCCTCCGGGATGCATTCTTGGAGCAGCTGGTACGAGAGCCGACCAGGGAGAGGGCTCTTCTGGATTTAGTGCTGTGTAATGAGCAGGATTTGATAAGAGAACGAAGTAAAGGAGCCATTGGGAGGTTGTTATGGACTCAGTGAAAGTCCCTTTAAGATAGAGAGTGTGTGTGTATGTGTGTGTGGGGCGTGCTTACGTCAATAGAAGATAAAGGACGTAATGACGTTGTTGAAGAAGTTAGAAGAAGAAAGAGAGAGAGAGAAGGGAGAGAGACACCAGCCTGCTTGTTTTCTCTATCGATGGATGAGAAACAATAACTGTGTTTGCCACTGAAATCCATGTATGGAAGTTGGAAGTAATCCGGTGGAGTTCACTTTGTTGCTGACCTGTAGAAGGAAACAGGTATTTGTGTGTGGACGACCACGGTTCGGATGCTTTCGGGGTGAGGAAGTCACTACCGAGTAAACACTGAACTGTCATTTGGGTTCCATCGTGGAACATTTGGATTTCGTATGTACTCTCTCTATGTTTTTCTACATCTACATCTTATCTTCAGACAACGGTGGTTGTTGAAGAAGCCCTTGCTCATGTTTCACCTTATGGCTTGCAGAACTGAACTTTAAGAACCATTCAGGAACTGGGAGTTTTGGACTTTGTCACACACACACACGAAGAGTTTAGTTTTGGGGTTAACGTTCGAGGTTTAACATTTTTGAATTCTAACATACTAACATTTTTACTTTTATTTTACGTATTATCATAAGTAGTGATTAATAAAATAGTTTTTAACACTGAATCATGCACAGTGTGTTTCTTTTGTTGCTGGTTTGTGACAAAATTGGGGTCTCGTCCGGGATTGTTCCCAAGGTTAACGAGTGTCGTCTGGGATTGTACCCCAGATTGACGAGATTTGTTCGAGATTCAATCCAAAGATTTTTGAGGGAGGTCTGATAAATTCTTTTTAATTGGCTTGTGTGTGTGGAAACCAGCAGCAATGGATATTAAGGCATTTTTGGAGTCACCAACCCAAAAGGGATTGGAGGTGGCGAAAAAGGATGATTTGATAAAGATTGCTACAAGGCTAAACCTTACAGAAGTAAAGCAGTCTATGAGAAAGGCAGATATTCAGAGACTGATAGCTGGCCATTATGTGGAAAAGAAAGTGTTTGAGAAGGAAGTGTTAAAACAGTTTCCTGGCAGTGAAATAGCAATTTCTGAGGCACAGGTGCAGCTGGCAAAGATAGAGGCTGAACGAGAGCAAAATAAATTAGAAGCTGAACGAGAACAAAAGAGATTAGAGGCTGAACGAGAGCAAACCCAGTTAAAGATAGAGGCTGAACGAGAACAAACCCAGTTAAAGATAGAGGCTGAACGAGAACAAAAGAAATTAGAGGCCGAACAAGAGGAAAAGAAATTAGAGGCTGAACAAAAGAAATTAGAGACTGAACAAAAGCTAACTCAGATGAAGATAGAGGCTGATCTAGCAATGAAGCAGATGGAATTGAAGAGGATGGAGCTGGATAGTGAGGAGAAGGAAAAACAGAGGCAGCATGAGTTACAAATGAAGCGTAGGAGTTCGGAATCTGATTCTGATGATGGTTTTTCAGCCAGCAGGGAGGTTCGATTAGTCCCTCCGTTTGAAGAAGATCAGGTTGATCAGTATTTCCAACATTTTGAAAAGGTTGCTGTGAGTTCAAACTGGCCAAGGAAAGGATGGGCTCTTATGGTACAGAGTGTGATTAAAGGTAAAGCTCAAAAAGCTTATTCTGCTTTGTCTGCTGAGGATGCAGCTGATTATACCAAGGTAAAACAAGCTATTTTGAAGGCCTATGAATTGGTCCCTGAGGCTTATAGACAAAAATTCAGAGACTTGAGGAAATCTGCAGATCAGACTTATATGGAATTTGCCAATGGAAAGAGAATATGTTTTGAACGATGGTGCCTGGCTAAAAATGTAGATGGGGATTATGATAAATTGACAGAATTGATACTGGTGGAAGACTTTAAAAGATGTGTTCCAGCTGAATTAACAACATATTTAAATGAAAAGGCAGTGGAAACTTTACAAGAAACTGCTAGGTTGGCAGATGAATATGCTTTAACCCATAAATCCAAATGGGGACAACCTAAAACCTTTCAAAAGAGTTACAAAGACAATCCAGGTAAACCAGAGATTAAATTGGGAGGTAATCAAAAAGGAAAAGATGAAAAGAAGCCAGGGCTGGAGAAACCTGTTGAGCGTACTTGTTATTACTGTAGGAAACCTGGCCATGTGATATCTAATTGTGCCCTTTTGAAGAAAAAGAAGGAAGCTGGGCCCAATGCTTGCTTTCAGGCAATTAAAAATCAAAAAGGTTTAGGAGATGCTGTTAAAGATCAGTCCTTGCAAGAGGGAAAAGCGGAAAAGTTGGAGGAGGTGAGAAAGGAATTCCGTTCGTATGTATCAGAGGGTTTTGTTTCACTGAATGATGAGTCACCCCAGGTGCCAGTGAAAATTCTTAGAGATACTGGGGCTAGTCAATCTCTCTTGCTGGACAGTGTTTTAAATTTTGGTGAAGAAAGTGACACTGGTGAAGTAAATCTAGTACGAGGCATTACAGGTGAGACCATGTCTGTCCCTTTTCACAGGGTGATTTTAAAGTCAAAGTTCGTAGAAGGACCAGTCGGGATAGGGATAAGACCTAGTTTGCCAGTGGAAGGAGTTTCTTTGTTATTGGGAAATGACCTTGCAAATGGAGAAAGTGATCCTGTGGTACGGTTAACAACCAAACCAAGGATTGATGAGTCTGAGGATGATCCAGATGTTTACCCATCATGTGCGGTGACTCGAGCTAGAGCTAGAGAATTAGCCAAGACAGACAGTCCGGTGCAGTCTGATGTGGTTCCTTGTGACAGTCCTAAACAGGAAGAAAATTTTGATGCCTTATCTGAGACTTTTCTGTCTTCACTGGAGGATCAACATCCTTATAGTGAGCCTGAATTTAAAGATTTGTCTTTGTCAAGGAAGGATTTTATGGTGGAACAGACAAAGGACCCTGAGTTGACAGAATTGAAAGAAAAAGCTCTCTCATGTGAGGAGATTGAAAAGGTGCCAACTGGATACTATGTCAAAAATGGAGTGTTAATGAGGAAATGGAGACCTCCTCATGTTCCTGTTAATGAGGAATGGGAAGTTATTCATCAGGTTGTTGTTCCAAAAGTTTATAGGGATGAGATTTTAAACCTGGCCCATAGTATGCCTTTGGGTGGTCATTTTGGGGTGAATAAAACTGTAGGGAAGATCTTGAAACAATTCTATTGGCCTGGTTTGAGAAAAGATGTGGTGATGTTTTGTCGAACCTGCCACACATGTCAGATGGTAGGTAAACCAAATCAAAAACCCCCTGTGGCTCCTTTGAAACCAATTCCTGCTTTTGGGGAGCCCTTTTCGAAGGTGATTGTGGACTGTGTTGGCCCCTTACCAAAGTCTAAGACTGGAAATCAGTATTTGTTAACCATCATGTGTGCCACTTCTAGATTTCCAGAGGCAATACCCCTTAGAAATATTAAGGCCAAGACGTTGTCAAAGGCTCTTGTAAAATTTTTTACCTTGTTTGGTTTGCCAAAAGAAATCCAATCTGATCAAGGTAGTAATTTTATGTCAAAAATTTTTCAACAAATAGTCTATGAGCTGGGAGCAAAGCAGATTGTATCATCTGCATATCACCCAGAATCTCAAGGAGCTCTGGAGAGATTTCATTCTACTCTCAAAAATATGCTGAAGACTTATTGCTTTGAAAACACCAAGGATTGGGACGAAGGGATCCATTTACTTTTGTTTGCCGTTAGAGAATCGATCCAGGAGTCAATCGGATTTAGTCCTTTTGAGCTTGTGTTTGGACATAGGGTGAGAGGACCTTTGGAGTTGTTGAGAGAGCAATGGGTTAATGAGGAAGTTCACTTGAGTCTGTTGGACTATGTCCAAAAATTTAAAACTCGGTTGGAGAGAGTCTGCCAGCTAGCGAGAGAGAATTTGAAAACAAGCCAGATAAGAATGAAGACATATTTTGATAGACGTGCTCGGCCTAGGACATTCGCAGTGGGGCAAAAGGTGTTGATATTTTTCCCTAGCCAAAATAATCCCTTGCAAGCTCGTTTTTCTGGACCCTATGTTATTGAATCTCGAGTGACTGATCTAACATATATAATCAAAACACCAGATAGACGCAAGAAAACACAACTCTGTCACGTAAACATGCTAAAACCTTATTATGAGAGGGATTCAGTTGTGGCCTTGGTGGATGGTGAAAAGGTTGTTTCTAGAATGCCTGATGTTGATGTTGAGGAAGGCCAATTTAGACCAAATATTGTTCCATCGAAACTGAAAAACCAAAATATCATGGAGAACCTTGAAACGAAGTTGGACCATTTACAAGTTTCACAAAAACAACAGATGAGAGAATTAATTTTAAAATTTAAAAATCTGTTCCCAGATGTTCCAAACAGAACATCGATAATTACCCATGATGTTGATGTTGGGGATGCAAAACCAATCAAACAACACCCATATCGAATGAATGTGGAAAAAAGTAAACTTGTTGATCAGGAAATCAAATACATGTTGGAAAATGATATTATTAGACATTCTAGTTCAAATTGGAGTTCGCCCTGTATTATTGTACCTAAACCTGATGGAACTGTTAGATTTTGCACAGATTACAGGAAAGTGAATGCTGTAACAAAGTCAGATGCTTACCCTATTCCTAGGGTGGATGATTGCATAGACAGAGTGGGAAAGGCAAAATTTCTTACAAAGATTGACCTATTAAAAGGGTACTGGTGTGTTCCATTAACAGATAGAGGAAGGGAGATTTCAGCCTTTGTAACCCCTTCTGGATTGTATGAATACAATGTTTTGCCATTTGGAATGAAAAATGCTCCGGCAACATTTCAAAGAATGATTAATTCAGTGATTCATGGGTTAAAACATACAGATGCCTACATTGACGACTTAGTGACTGGGAATGATACATGGGAGGATCACATCTCTGCGTTAGAAAGGTTGTTTGAAAGACTTTCCAAGGCTAACCTTACAGTTAACTTGGCTAAAAGTGAATTTGGCCATGCCACTGTGACGTATCTTGGTTATGTTGTAGGTCAAGGCAAGCAAGCTCCTGTTCAGGCAAAAGTTCAAGCAATATCTGAGTTCCCTATTCCCACAGGTACGAGGACTGTTAGAAGATTTTTGGGAATGGTTGGATATTATCGAAAATTTTGTAAAAATTTTGCTGATATTGCTCTTCCCCTAACTAATCTTCAGAAGAAGGGAGTAAAGTTTGTTTGGACAGATTCTTGTCAAGAAGCATTTGAGAAGCTGAAAGCCATTTTATGCTACCATCCTGTGCTCAGAACACCTGACTTTGAAAAGCCATTTTCATTAGCAGTAGATGCCAGTGATGAAGCTGCAGGAGCTGTGTTGTTGCAGAAGGGTGACCTTGATGATATTGACCATCCTGTAGCTTACTTTTCAAAGAAATTTAATGAGCATCAAAAGAATTATTCCACCATAGAGAAAGAATTACTGTCGCTTGTTTTAGCCTTGCAACATTTCAGTGTATATGTTTGCATCGCTCAGAAACCATTGACTGTGTATACAGATCATAACCCATTGGTGTTTCTGAGCCGAGTCAAAAACAAGAACAGAAGGCTGTTAAACTGGAGTTTAATTTTGCAAGAGTTTGATCTCATGATAACTCACATTAAAGGCAAAGATAATGTGATTGCTGATTGTCTTTCCCGATGTTAAATGGGAAACATGTATCTATACTAATCTGATAGTCTGTAGTTGTGTAGCATGATAATTATTAACATTATTAACTATGCGCGGTTAAAATTTTCTTGGGAAAATTTTTTTTTAGGTGGGAGGTGTTATGGACTCAGTGAAAGTCCCTTTAAGATAGAGAGTGTGTGTGTATGTGTGTGTGGGGCGTGCTTACGTCAATAGAAGATAAAGGACGTAATGACGTTGTTGAAGAAGTTAGAAGAAGAAAGAGAGAGAGAGAAGGGAGAGAGACACCAGCCTGCTTGTTTTCTCTATCGATGGATGAGAAACAATAACTGTGTTTGCCACTGAAATCCATGTATGGAAGTTGGAAGTAATCCGGTGGAGTTCACTTTGTTGCTGACCTGTAGAAGGAAACAGGTATTTGTGTGTGGACGACCACGGTTCGGATGCTTTCGGGGTGAGGAAGTCACTACCGAGTAAACACTGAACTGTCATTTGGGTTCCATCGTGGAACATTTGGATTTCGTATGTACTCTCTCTATGTTTTTCTACATCTACATCTTATCTTCAGACAACGGTGGTTGTTGAAGAAGCCCTTGCTCATGTTTCACCTTATGGCTTGCAGAACTGAACTTTAAGAACCATTCAGGAACTGGGAGTTTTGGACTTTGTCACACACACACACGAAGAGTTTAGTTTTGGGGTTAACGTTCGAGGTTTAACATTTTTGAATTCTAACATACTAACATTTTTACTTTTATTTTACGTATTATCATAAGTAGTGATTAATAAAATAGTTTTTAACACTGAATCATGCTCAGTGTGTTTCTTTTGTTGCTGGTTTGTGACAGAGGTAGTGACCATAACATGATAAGTTTTTATCTGCATTTGGAGAGGGAAAAGGGCAAATCAGAAGGGTCAATTTTGCAGTTGAACAAAGGAGACTATGGGGCCATGAGGATGGAGCAGGCTAAAGTTGACTGGGCGAGCATCCGAGCAGAATTGTCAGTGGAACAGCAATGGCAGGTATTCTTGGGAATAATACACAAGGTGCAGGATCAGTTTATTCCCCAGAGAAGGAAAGACTCAAAGAGGGGAAAGGGGCCACCGTGGCTGACAAAGGCAGTCAGAGATAACATTGTGTTAAAAAGGAAGAAGTATGGCAGAGCCAAGCTGAGTGGGAAGATAGAAGAATGGGAAATTTTTAAGGTGCAGCAGAATTTGACTAAAAAGGTAATTCGGGAAGAAAAAATGATGTACGAAGGCAAGCTAGCCAGGAATATTAAGGAGGATAGCAAAAGCTTTTTTAGGTATGTGAAGGAAAAGAGGTTAGTTAGGAACAATGTTGGGCCCTTGAAGACCGAATCGGGTGAAATTATTACGGGAAACAGGGAGATGGCAGTCGAATTTAGTAAGTACTTTGGATCTGTCTTCACGGGGGAAGACGTAAGAAATCTCCCAGAAGTAAGAATGGACAAAAGGCAGAGGGTGACAGAGGAACTGAAGTGGATTGACATTAGGAAACAAATGGTGATGGGTAGACTAATGGGGCTGAAGACTGACAAATTCCCAGGTCCAGATGGTCTGCATCCCAGGGTACTAAAGGAGTTGGCTCTAGAAATTGTGGATGCATTGGTGATCATTTTCCGGTGTTCCTTAGCTTCGGGGACAGTTCCTGAGGATTGGAGAATGGCTAATGTTATCCCACTTTTTAAGAAAGGAGGGAGGGAGAAAACGGGGAACATCTGTGGTGGGGAAGATGCTAGAGTCCATTATTAAGGATGAAATAGCGGCATATTTGGATAGAAATGATAGGATTGGGTCGAGTCAACATGGATTTACCAAGGGCAAATCATGCTTGACTAATCTACTGGAGTTTTTTGAAGATATAACCAGGTAAATAGACGAGGGAGATTCAGTGGATGTTGTATACCTCGACTTTCAGAAGGCATTTGATAAAGTGCCGCACCAGTGATTGGTGGGTAAAATTAGGGCTCATGGAATGGGGGGCGGGTATTAACATGGATAGAAAACTGGTTGGCGGATAGGAAGCAAAGGGTGGGGGTGAATGGATGTTTCTCAGAATGGCAGGCCATGACCAGTGTGGTGCCACAGGGCTCGGTGCTGGGACCGCAGC
This sequence comes from Pristis pectinata, assembly GCF_009764475.1. Taxonomy (NCBI): domain Eukaryota; kingdom Metazoa; phylum Chordata; class Chondrichthyes; order Rhinopristiformes; family Pristidae; genus Pristis; species Pristis pectinata. The sequence continues at coordinate 42,449,102 of NC_067424.1, read as the reverse complement.
TGTTTACGATCTATGTTGATGATTTAGATGAAGGCATTGTGAATAACATTAGCAAGTTTGCTGATGATACAAAGTTGGGTGGCAGTGCGACATGTGTAGAGGAAGTTAGGAGAACTCAAGGTGATTTGGATAGGTTGGGTAAGTGGGCAGATACTTGGAAGATGAAGTTTAATGTGGATAAGTGTGAGGTTATCCACTTTGGGGGTAGGAACAGGTAGGCGGATTATTATCTGTATGGTGTGGAGTTAGGTAAGGGGAAATACAAAGGGATCTAGGAGTCCTTGTTCATCAGTTACTGAAAGTGAATGAGCAAGTGCAGCAGGCAGTGATGAAGGCTAATGGAATGTTGGCCTTTATTACGAGGGGAATTGAGTACAAAAGCAAAGAGATTCTTTTGCATTTGTACAGGGCCCTGGTGAGACCACTCTTGGAGTATTGTGTACAGTTTTGGTCTCCAGGGTTAAAGATCAATATTCTGGCTATAGAGGGCGTGCAGCGTAGGTTTACGAGGTTAACTCCGGGGATGTCGGGACTGTCTTATGCTGAGAGGTTGGAGAGACTGGGATTGTAAACGTTGGAATTGAGAAGATTGAGAGGGGATCTGAGTGAAACATACAGGATTATTAAGGGATTGGACAAGATAGAGACAGGAAATATGTTCCAGATGTTGGGGAAGTCCAGGACCGGGGGCATGATTCAAGAATAAGGGCTAGGCCATTTAGGACAGAGGTGAGGAAAAACTTCTTCTCCCAGCAGGTTGTGAATTTGTGGAATGCACTGCCTCAGAGGGCAGTGGAGGCCAATTCTCTGGGCACTTTCAAGGTTTCTTATAGATAGGGGAATCAAGGGATGGGGACAAGGCAGGAACAGGATCAGCCATGATCTCAAAATGGCAGTGCAGACTCGAAGGGCCGAATGGTCTACTTCTGCTCCTATTGTCTATTGTCTATAACCTCTCAACATAAACGTTTTATGATACTGTTGCATTTAACTGTTCAGGGTTAAGTTGTACAATCAAAGAAATGTTACCAAACTACTCAGCATAATGATATACATAACATAACGTTGTTTACCACAAGTTACTACGTAGGTTAAGTGTAGAAACTGGAAAATGTAAGAAACTGGAAATGTGAGAACGGAGTTTCTGCCAATTTGGAAGTTTTGTGATATGTTTGCATTTAACTGTTCAGTAGTATGGTAACATTTATTTGATTGTAGACGATAACTCTGAACATTTAAATGCATATGTATCACAAAACTTCCAAATTGGTTGAAACCGCGTTTTAAAAGGGGAAAGCATCAATTCTTCATTTGCCAGTTCCTACGCTTAAGCAATGTAGTAACTGGTGGAAAACAAACTTACGCTATCTATTTGATGATGCTGAGTAGTTTGGTAATATTTATTTGATTGTAGAACTTATCCCTGAACAGTTAAATGCAACAGTAACATAAAACGTCCAAATTGACTGAAACAGAGTTTTAAATGGAGAAATCATCAATTCCTTCATCTGCCAGTTTCTACCCTTAACCTATGTAGTAACTTGTGGAAAAGAACTTTATGTTATGTATTTCATGATGCTGAGTAGTTTAGTAACATTTGTTTGATTGCTGAACTTATCCCTGAACAGTTAAATGCAAATGTATCACAAGAGTTCCAAACTGGCTGAAACAGCGTTTAGAATGTTGAAAGAATCAATTCTTGAATTTTCAGTTCCAACAGATAACCGATGTAGTAATTTGTGGAAAGGAACTTTATATTATGTATTTCATCTTGCTGAGTAGTTTGGTATCATTTATTTGATTGTCCAAGTTAACACTGAATAGGTAAATGCAAATGTATCACAAATTTCCAAATTGGCAAAAGCAGCGTTTTGAATGCAGAAAGCATGAATTATTTCATTTGCCAGTTTCTACACTTAACCTATGTAGTAACTTGTGAAAAACAAATTCATTTTAGATCTTTCATGATGCTGAGTAGTTTGGTAACATTTATTTAATTGTGCAAATTAACCCTGAACAGTTAAATGCAAATGTATCACAAAACTTCCACATTGTCTGATACGGCGTTTTGCATGTATAAAGCTTCAATTCTTTCATTTGGCAGTTTCTTCACTTAACCTACATAGTAGGTTGTGGAGAACAAATTTAGGTCATGTATTTCATGATATTGAGTTGTTTGGTAACATTTATTTTATTCTACAACTTAACCCTGAACAGTTAAAGGCAAATGTATCGCAAAATATCGTATTGTCTGAAACAGCGTTTTGAATGCAGAAAGCATCTGTTCTTTCAATTGCCAGTTTCTACACTTAACCTATGTAGTAAGTTGAAGAAGAAACTTTCTGTTATGTATTTCATGTGATGAGTAGTTAGGAAACATAAATTTGATTGTAAAACTTGTCAGTAAACAGTTAAAAGCAAATGTATTACTAAACATCCAAATTGGCTGAAACAGCGTACTGAATGGAGAAAGCATCTGTTCTTTCAATTGCCAGTTTGTACGCTTAACCTATGTAGTAACTTGTGGAAATCAACCTTATGTGATGTATTTCATTAAGCTGAGTAGTTTGGTAACATTTATTTCATTCTAGAACTTAACACTGAACAGTTAAATGGAAATGTATCACAAAACCTCCAAATTGTCTGAAACAGCGATCTTAATGGAGAAAGAATCAATTCTTCCATTTGCAGGTTTCTACACTTAACCTATGCAGTAACTTCCGGAAATCAACTTCATTTTAGGTATTTCATGATGCTGAGTAGTTTGGTAACATTTATTTCATTGTACACCGTAACCCTGAACAGTTAAATGCCATTGTATCACAAAACTTCCAAATTCGCTAAAACAGCGTTTTGAATGGAGAAAGCATCAATTCCTTCATTTGCCAGTTTCTACACTTTACCTATGTAGTAACGTGTGGAAACCGAATTTATTTTTAGGTATTTCATGATACTGAGTAGTTTAGTAACATTTATTTGATGGTAAAACTGAACTCTGAACACTTAAATGCAAAGGTATCAGAAAACTTCCAAATTGGCTGAAACATCGTTTTCAATGGAGAAAGCAACAATTCTTTCATTTGCCAGTTTCTACACTTAACCTATGTAGTAACTTGTGGAAAACAACTTTATGTTATGTATTTCATGATGCTGAGTAGCTTAGTTACATTTTTTTTGATTTTATCACGTAACCCTGAACAGTTAAATGCACATGAATCAAAATACTTCCAAATTCGCTGAAACAGCGTTTTGAATCGATAAAGCATCAATTCTTCCATTTGCCACTTCCTACACTTAACCTACGTAGTAAGTTGTGTAAAACCACTTTAAGTGATGTATTTCATGATGTTGAGTAGTTTGGTAACATTTATTTGATTGTAGAACTTAACCCTGAACAGTTAGAGGCAAATGTATCACAAAATTTCCAAATTGTCTGAAACATCGTTTTGAAAGGAGAAAGCATCAATTCTTTCTTTTGCCAGTTTCTACGCTTAACCTATGTAGTAACGTTGAAATCAACTTTATGTTATGTATTTCATGATGCTGAGTAGTATGGTTACATTTATTTAATTGTAGAACTTAACCCTGAACAGTATCGCAAATGTATCGCAAAACTTCCAAATTGTCTGAAACTGCGTTTTGAATGGAGAAAATTTCAACTCCTTCATTTGCCAGTTTATACACTTAACCTATGTAGTAACTTGTGGAAAACTAATTTATGTTATGTACCTCATGATGCTGAGTAGTTTGGTAACATTTATTTGATTGTACATCTTAAACCTGGACAGTTAAACGGAAATGTATCACAAAACTTCCAAATTGTCTGAAACGGACTTTAGAATGGATAATGTATCAATTCCTTCATTTGCCAGATTCTACACTTAACCTACGTAGTAACTTGTGGAAAACAACATTCTGTTATGTATTTCATGATACTGAGTAGTTCGGTAACAATTACTTCATTGTACATCTTAAACCTGAACAGTTAAATGGAAATGTGTCACAAAACTTACAAATTGTCTGAAACAGCGTAGTGAATGGAGAAAGCATCAATTGTTTCAATTGCCAGTTTCTTCACCTAACCTATGTAGCAACTTGTGGAATCCAAATTTATTTTAGGTATTTCATGAAGCTGAGTAGTTTAGTACCATTTATTTGATTGTGCAAATTAACACTGAACAGTTAAATGCAAATGTATCTCCAAACTTCCAAATTGGCTGAAACAGCTTTAGAAAGGAGAAGGCATCAATTCTTTCAATTGAAAGTTTCTACACTTACCCTATGTAGTCACTTGTGGTAAACAACTTTATGTTATGTGTTTCACAATGCTGAGTAGTTTGGTAACAGTTATTTGTTCGTACAACTTAACGCTGAAGAATTAAATGCAAATGTATCAGAAAACTTCCAAATTGTTTGAAACAGCGTTTTGAATATTGAAAGCATCAATTCTTCCATTTTCCTGTTTCTACACTTAACCTACGTAGTAGGTTGTCGAAAACAACTTTATATGATGTATTTCATCATGTTGAGTAGTTTGGTAACATTTATTTGACTGTACAACTTAAGCCTGAACAGGTAAAGGCAAATGTATCACAAAACCTTGAAATTGTCGGAAAAGGCGTCGTGAATGGAGAAAACATCCAGTGTTTCAATTGACAGTTTCTACCCTTAACCTATGTAGTAAGTTGAAGAAAAAACTTTCTGTTATGTATTTCATGAAGCTGAGTAATTTGCTAACATTTATTTGATCCTAGAACTTAACCCTGAACAGTTAAATGCAAATGTATCAGAAAACTTCCAAATTGACTGAAACAGCGTTCTGGATGGAGAAAGAATCAATTCTTTCATAGCAGGTTTCGACACTTAACGTATGTAGTAATTCTGGAAATCGATTTTATTTTTGGTATTTCATGATGCTGAGTAGTTTGGTAACATTCATCTGATTGTACAACTTAACCGTGAACAGTTAAAGCAAATGAATCACAAAACTTCCAAATTGGCTGATACCGCGTTTTCAAAGGAGAAAGCATCAATTCTTCTTTTGCCAGTTTCATTTGAAAGGTTCTACACTTAACCTACGTAGTAACCTGTGGAAATGAACTTTATCTCATGTATTCCACGACGCTGAGTAGTTTGGTAACATTTATTTGAATGTAAAACTTAACACTTAACAGTTAAGTGGAAATGTATCACAAAACTTCCACAATAGCGAAACAGCGTTCTTAATGTAGAAAGCACCGATTAGTTCATTTGTCAGTTTCAACGTTTAACCTATGTAGTAACTTGTAGAAAACAACTTTACGCTATGTATTTCATGAAGCTGAGTAGTTTGGTAACATTTATTTGAATGTACAACTTTAGCTTGAACAGTTAAACGCAAATGTATCACAAAACATCCAAATTCTCCGAAAAAAAGTTATGAATGGAGAAAGCACTGAACTGTTAAACGGAAATGTGTCACAAAACTTCCATATTGTCTGAAACAGCCATTTGAATGGTGAAAGCATCAATTCTTTCATTTGCTATATTATACTGTTATGGACTCAGTGAAAGTCCCTTTAAGATAGAGAGTGTGTGTGTATGTGTGTGTGGGGCGTGCTTACGTCAATAGAAGATAAAGGACGTAATGACGTTGTTGAAGAAGTCAGAAGAAGAAGAAGGAGAGAGAGAGAAGGGAGAGAGACACCAGCCTGCTTGTTTTCTCTATCGATGGATGAGAAATAATAACTGTGTTTGCCACTGAAATCCATGTATGGAAGTTGGAAGTAATCCGGTGGAGTTCACTTTGTTGCTGACCTGTAGAAGGAAACAGGTATTTGTGTGTGGACGACCACGGTTCGGATGCTTTTCGGGGTGAGGAAGTCACTACCGAGTAAACACTGAAGTGTCGTTTGGGTTCCATCGTGGAACATTTGGATTTCGTATGTACTCTCTCTCTATGTTTTTCTACATCTACATCTTATCTTCAGACAACGGTGGTTGTTGAAGAAGCCCTTGCTCATGTTTCACCTTATGGCTTGCGGAACTGAACTTTAAGAACCATTCAGGAACTGGGAGTTTTGGACTTTGTCACACACACACACGACGAGTTTAGTTTTGGGGTTAACGTTCGAGGTTTAACATTCTTGAATTCTAACATACTAACATTTTTACTTCTATTTTACGTATTATCATAAGTAGTGATTAATAAAATAGTTTTTAACACTAAATCATGCTCAGTGTGTTTCTTTTGTTGCTGGTTCGTGACAATACACTTAACCTATGTAGTAACTAACGGAAAACAAGTTTATGTGATGTATTTCATGATGCTGAGCAGTTTGGTAACATTTATTTGATTGTACAATGTAACCCTGAACAGTTAAAGCAAATGTATCACAAAACTTCCAAAATTGGCCGAAATAGCTTTTCGAATGGAGAAAGCATCAATTCTTTCAATTGCCAGTTCCTACACTAAACCTATCTGGTAAGTTGAAGAAAAAACAGTCTTTTATGTATTTCATGATGCTGATTAATTTTGTAACATTTATTTGATTGTCCAACATAAAACTGAACAGTTAAACGGAAATATATCGCAAAGCTTCCAACTTGTCCGAAAAAGCATTTTGAATTGATAAAGCATCAATTCTTTCATTTGCCAGATTCTACACTTAACCTTCGTAGTAACTTGTGGAATACAACTTTATGTTATGTACTTTATGATGCTGAGTAGCTTGGTAACATGTACTTGATTGTTGAACTTAACCCTGAACAGTTAAACGGAAATGTATCACAAAACTTCGAAATTGGCAGAAACAGTGTATTAAATGCACAAAGCATCAATACTTTCAATTGCCAGTTTCTACACTTAACATAAGTAGTAATTGAAGAAAACAACTTTCCGTTACGTATTTCAAGATGCTGAGTAGGGTGGTACTATTTATTTGATTGTAGAACTTAACCCTGAACAGTTAAAATGCAAATGTGTCACAGAATTTGTAAATTCTCTGAATAGGAATTTTGAATGGAGAAAGCATCAATTCTTTCATCAGCCGATTTCTACAGTTAACCTACGCAGTAACTTGTGGAAAACTACTTTATTTTATATATTTCATGATGCTGAGTAGTTTGGTAGCATTTATTTGATTTCAAAACTTAACCCTGAACAGTTAAATGCAAATGTATCACAAATTTCGAAATTGTCTTAAACAGCGGTTTGAATGGAGAATGCATCAATTCTTTCATTTGACAGTTTCTGCACTTAACCTAAGTAGTAACTTGTGGAAAACAACTTTACGTGATGAATTTCATGATGTTGAGAGTTTGGTAACATTTGTTTGATTCTACAACTTAATCCTTAATAGTTAAAGTCAAATGTATCACAAAACCTCCAAATTGGCTGAAACAGCGTTTTGAATGGAGAAAGCATCAATTCTTTCAATTGCCAGTTCCTGCACTAACCCTGCGTAGTAAGTTGAAGAAAAAACTTTCTGTTATGTATTTCATGATACTGAGTAGTTTGGTAAATTTATTTGACTGGACAACATAACCCTGAACCACTAAATGCAAATGTATCACAAAACTTACAAATTGTCTGAAACAGCCCATTGAATGGATAAAGCTTCAATTCGTTAATTTTCCAGTTTATACACTTGACCTACGTAGTATCTTGTGGAATACAACTTTATGTTATGTACTTTATGATGCAGAATAGTTTGGTAACATTTCTTTGAGTGTACATATTAACCCTGAACAGTTAAATGCAAACGTAGAACACAACTTCCAAATTGGCTGAATCAACGTATTAAATAGAGAAAGCATCAATTCTTTCATTTGCCAGTTTCTACACTTAACCTATGTAGTACCTTGTGGAAACCATATTTATTTTAGGTATTTCATGATGCTGAGTAGTTTGGTAACATTTATTTAATTGTAGAACTTAACCGTGAACAGTTAAAGCAAATGTTTCACAAAAATTCCAAAATTAGCTGAAATAGCGTTTTGAATGTTGAAATTATCAATTCTTTCATTTGCCAATTTCTACACTTAAACTATGCATGTAACTTGCGGAAAACAACTTTATGTTATGTATTTCATGATGCAGAGTAGTGTGGTACCATTGATTTGATTGTACAACTTAACCCTGAACAGTTAAATGCAAATTTATCACAAATTTCCAAATTGGCTAAAACAGCGCTTTGAAAGGATAAAACATTAATTCTTTCATTTGCCAGTTTCTGCACATAACCTAAGTAGTAACTTGTGGAAAACAACTACAATTGATGTATTTCATGATGTTGAGTAGTTTGGCACCATTTATTTGATTGTACAACTTAAACCTGAACAGTTAAATTCACATGTATCGCAAAACTTCCAAATTGTCTGAAACTGCCTTTTGAATGGATAAAGCATCAATTCTTTCATTTGCACGTTTCTACACTTACCCTATGTAGTAACTTGCGGAAATCAACTTTATGTGATGCATTTCATGATACTGAGTTGTTTGGTAACATTTATTTGATTGGACAACATAACCCTGAACCACTAAATGCAAATGTATCACAAAACTTACAAGTTGTCTGAAACAGCCTATTGAATGGATAAAGCATCAATTCTTTCAGTTGCCAGTTTCTACACTTTACCTATGTAGTAACTTGTGGAAGACAACTTTATGTTATGTATTTCATGATGATGAGTAGTTTGGTACCTTTTATTTGATTGTCCAACTTAACTCTGAACAGGTAAATGCAAATATATCACAAAACTTCCAAATTGGCTGAATCAGCGTTTTGAATGGAGCAAGCATCAGTTCTTTCATTTGCCAGTTTCCACACTTAACCTATGTATAACCTGTGGAAAACAACCTTATGTTATTTATTTCATGATGCTGAGTAGTTTGGTAGCTTTTATTTGATTGTACAGCCTAACCCTGTACAGTTAAATGCAAATGGATCACAAAACTTCCTCAAGTTGGCTGAAACAGCGTTCTGAATGGAGAAAGCATCAATTCTTTCATTTGCCAGTTTCTACGCTTTACCTATGTAGTAAATTGAGAAAGCAACTTTATGTTATGTATTTCATGAGGCTGAGTAGTTTGGTATCATTTATTACATTGTACAACCTACGCCTCAGCAGTTAAATCCAAATGTATCACAAAACTTGCCAATTTTCTTGAACAGTGCTTTGAATGGAGAAAGCATCAGTTCTTTAATTTGCCAGTTTCGACACTTAACCTATGTAGTAACTTGTGGAGAACAACTTTATGTTCTTTATTTCATGATGCTGAGTAGTTTGGCAACATTAATTTGATTGTACCGCTTAAGCCTGAACAGTTAAATGCCATTCATTTGCCACTTTCTTCAAATAAACTCTGTAGTAACTTGTTGAAAAATAATTGAAACGTTATAGTTCATGCTGCTGAGTTGTTTGCTAAAATTTATTGGATTGTAAGTCGGAAACCTGAAAAGATAATTGCAATTGTCTGAAAACACTAGCAAGTTTGCTGAATCACCGCGTTGACTAGAGAATGCATGAATGCATTCATTTGCCTCTCGTGACACATAACCTTTCTAGGAACATGTTGAAAAACAACTTATTTCATGTATTTCATGGTGCTGAGTTGTTTAGTTTTATTTATTTGATTGTACATCTAAACCCTGAGAAGATAGTTGCAATTGTGTCACAAAACTGCCAAATTGGGTAAAACACCTTGTTGAATTGGGTATGCTTTAATTCATTCATTTACCTCTTTCTACAAATAACCTTTGTAGGAACATGTTGAAAAACAACTTATTTCATGTATTTCATGGTGCTGAGTTGTTTTGTTTTGTTTCTTTGATTGTACATCTAAAGCCTGAGATGATAGTTGCAATTGTGTCAGAAAACTACCAAATTGGCTGAAACACCATAATTATATGGGGAATTCGTTAATTCATTCTATTTTCACTTTCTACGCACAACCTTTGTAGGAACATGCTGAAAAAAAAATTATTTTATATACTTCATGGTGCTGAGTTGTTTGGTAACACCTATTTCATTGTACATGTAAAGCATGAAAAGTTAATTGCAATTGTATCACAGAAGTACCAAATTGGCGAAATCACAGCGCTGAACGGCGATGGCATCAAATCATTCATTTGTCACAATACAAATAAACGTTGCAGCAACTTGTTGAAAACTAATTTAAACTATGTATTTCATGCTTCTGAGTTGTTCGTTTAAATTTATTTGATTGTAAGTCGAATGCCTGAAAAGATAATTGTAATTGCACCACAGAACTACCAAATTAGTTAAAACACAACGTTGAATGGAGAATGCATGAATTCATTCATTTGCCACTTTTGACACAAAACCATTGTAGGAACATGTTGAAAAATAAAATATTTCATGTATTTCATGGTGCTGAGTTGTTCAGTTTTGGTTATTTGATTCTATATCTAAACCCTAAGAAGATGGTTGGAATTGTCTCACAGAACTACCAAATTGGCTAAAACACCTTGGTAAATGGGGAATGCATTAATTCATTCATTTGCCACTTTCTACGCACAACCTTTGTAGGAACATGTTGAAAAACAATTTATTCGATGTATTTCATGGTGCTGAGTTGTTTTTTTTATTTATTTGATTGTACATCTAAACCATGAAAAGTTAATTGTAATTGTATCACAAAACTACCAAATTGGCTAAAACACCGCGTTGACTAGAAAATGCATGAATTCATTGATTTGCCACTTTCTACAAATAAAGTTTGAAGTAACTTGATGAAAAATAATTCGAACTATGCAGTTCGTGCTTCTGAGTTGTTTTGTTAAATGTATTTAAATGTAAGTGGAAACCCTGAAAAGGTAATTTTAATTGTAATACAAAATTACCAAATTGGCTAAAACACCGCGTTGACTAGGGAATGCATGAAGTCATTCATTTGCCACTTTCTACACATAGCCTTTGCATGAAAATGTTGAAAAGCAAATTATTTGATGTATTTAAAGGAGCTGAGTTGTTTGGTAACACTTATTTGTTTCTACATCTAAACCATGAAAAGTTAATTGCAATTGTATCACAAAGGCACCAAATTGGCGAAATCACAGCGCTGAACTGTGATGGCATCAAATCATTCATTTGTCACTTTCTACAAATAAACTTTGTAGTAACTTGTTGAAAAATAATTCAAAAAATGTAGTTCATGCTTCTGAGTTGTTGTGTTAAATTTATTGCACTGTAAGTCGAAACCCTGAAAAGATAATTGTAATTGTATCACAAAACTATCAAATTGACTACAACACCGCGTTGACTAGAGAAGAATTAATTCATTCATTTGCCACTTTCCACACATAATCTTTTCGGTAACTTCTTCAAAACCACCTTATTTGATGTATTTCATCGTGCTGAGTTGATTATTAACATTTATATTATTCTGCAACAAAACACTGGAAAGTTTGTTTGAAATTGTTTCGCAAAGATTCCAAATTTGCTGAAACGGCCTTTTGAATACAGAATGCCTCAATTCATTCAATTTTAACTTTCTGCACCTAAACAATGCAGTAACTTGATGGAAACCTCTTTATTTTATTTATTTCGTGGTGCTAAGTCGTTTGATATCATTTATTTGATTCTGAAATTTAATCAGAGAAGTAGATAGATATTGGATCACAAAACTTGCAAGTCGTCCAACTCAGCTTTTTGAAAGGAGAATGTATCAATTCATTCATTTGCCACTTTCTACACATAACCTTTGTCGGAACATGTTGAAAAAAAAACTTATTTCATGTATTGCATGGTGCTGAGTTGTTTAGTTTTATTTATTTGATTGTACGTCTCAACCCTGTGAAGATAGTTGCAATTGTGTCACAAAACTACCAAATTGGCTGAAACACCCTGTTGAATGGGGAATGCATTAATTCATTCATTTGCCACTTTCTACGCACAACCTTTGTAGGAACATGTTGAAAAACAATTTATTCGATGTATTTCATGGTGCTGTTGTTTATTTTTATTTATTTGTTTGTACATCTAAACCATGGAAAGTTAATTGCAATTGTATCACAAAGGTACCAAATTGGCGAAATCATAGCACTGAACGGTGATGCCATCAAATCATTCAATTGCCACTTTCTCCAAATAAACTTCGTAGTAACTTGGTGAAAAATAATTCAAACTATGAAGTTCATGCTTCTGAGTTGTTTGGTTAAATTTATTTTATTGTAAGTCGAAACCCTGAGAAGATAATTGTAATTGTATCACAAAGCTACCAAATTGGCTAAAATACGCGTTGACTAGAGAATGCATGAATTCATTCATTTACCACTTTCGACGCATAATCTTTTCTGTAACTTCTTCAAAACCACTTTATTTGATGTATTTCATCGTGCTGAGTAGTTTATTGACATTCATATTATTCTGCAACAAAACACTGGAAAGTTTGTTTGAAATTGTTTCGCAAAGATTCCAAAATTTTCTGAAACGGCCTTTTGAATAGGCAATGCCTCAATTCATTCGTTTCTAACTTTCTACACCTACACAATGCAGTACTTTAATGAAAACCTCTTTATTTTATTTATTTCGTGGTGCTGAGTCGTTTGATATCATTTATTTGATTCTGCAACTTATTCAGAAAAGTATATAGATATTGGATTACAAAACTTGCAAGTAGGCTAACTCAGCGTTTTGAAAGGAGAATACATCAATTCATTCATTTGCCACTTTCTACACATAACGTTTGTAGGAACATGTTGAAAAACAACTTATTTCATATATTTCATGGTGCTGAGTTGTTTAGGTTCATTTATTTGATTGTACATTGTCATTGTTACCCGCAATAGATAGATGACCAGGAGAAGCATATTACTCAAGAAGTGAAACTTTTATTTGCAAAGAAAAGTTGTGACAGTCAGACAGTCAGTTACTAGTCACCCTCTCACTACTGCCCTCTCTGAGTGCCCCCGAGAAAAGCTCGAGGACCTTTTTTATACCTTTTTTCTCAGCTCAATTATATTGTTACAATCCATCATGTTCTCTCTTATCTTCACAGTTTCATCCTTCACCATTTGCCTCCTTTCACAATTGTCTCCTAGATCACAACCATTTGTCTTTCGCCAGAGTCATTTCCTGTCCCAATCGCAGCGTACCCCAATTGGGAGTATTGGTACTAGGCTGCAGATCTATGACTCAATCACAGGGTGACCCAATTATTAATGTATATTGGGAGTCCTGGTACTAGGCCACAGAATTATCAGTTATAAAACATTATTAGACTGATTCGTTACAAAGCTAGGTTATAAAACATTACGATGTGCCCCTATAACCTATGATTTCTGAGACTTGCTGGCATCTGGTTTATCAGTTAAAAAATATCAGCTTCAGAACTGCTGCAAAATCATTCGTCGCACTAACCCTAATGACCCTTAGCAACTCAATAGATAAATAGTGTCTTCCTAGGAATATGTTAACCATGGTTTAATGAACTACACTAAATCAAATGTGTCTCCCTAGGAATGGGCTAACTATTTCTTTAAACAGCTATATGTTGCCCGCACTAAGAGTTTCCCGTGCTTGAGCTGAAGAAGGAGGAGGCCCAGCGGCCATCTTAAGAAGATCAGCAGCCATCTTAAGCACAGAGCAGATTGTGAATAAAAAAAGTACAGCCTCTACTTTCCATATATTCTATAACATCTAAACCCTGAGAAGATAATTATAATTGTGTCACAGAACTACCAAATTGCCTAAAACACCTTGTTAAAAGCGAATGCATTCATTCATTCATTTGCCAATTTCTACACATAACCTTTGTAGGAACATGTTGAAAAACAATTTGTTTGACATATTTCATGGTGCTGAGTTGTTCATTTTTATTTATTTGCTTGTACATATCTAAACCCTGAGAAGATAATTGCAAATGTTTCACAAATCTCCCAAATTGGCTAAAACACCTTATTAAATGGAGAATGCATTAATTCATTCATTTGCCACTTTCTACACATAACCTTTGTAGAACCATGTTGAAAAACAATTCATTTCATGTATTTCATGGTGCTGAGTTGTTTGTTAACACTTATTTGATTGTACATCTAAACCATGAAAATTTAATTGCAATTGTATCACAAAGGTACCAAATTGTCGAAATCACAGCGCTGAACGGTCATGGCATCAATTCATACATTTGCCACTTTATACACTTAAAATATGAAGTATCTTTGAATACAACATTATGTTATCCACTTCACGTTTGTAAGTCGCTGGTATCATCTATTTGATTGTAATACTTAAGCCAGAAAAGTAGGTTGAAAGTGTATCACAATCTTCCAAATAGGCAAAACAGCGTTTTCAATGGATAATGCATGAGTTCATTCATTTGCCAGTTTCTATACCTACACAATGTAGTAACTTGATTAAAACCTATTATTTTATGTATTTCGTTGTGCTGTGTGCTTTAGTAACATTTCTTTGATTGTACAACTTATCGGAGAAACGTTCATCGAAATTGTGTCACAAAACTTGCAGGTACGTTAACACAGCCTTCTGAACCAAGAATCCAGCAACTAAATCATTTGCAACCTTGATGAAAAGCACATTATATTAATGTGTTTCAGATTGCAGAATCTTTGGGTAACATTGAATTGATTGCACAACATATCCCAGAAAAGATAAAAGAAATTGTGTCAGTATGAGGCTAAGGAGAGAACTTGGGAGTGTAAATTGGGATTTTTTTTTGAAAGGAAATGTACCATGGAGATGTGGTCTATGTTCAGGGATCTTATGCAGGATGTTAGGGATAAATATGTCCCGGTGAGGCAGAGAAGGAATGGCAGGGTGAAGGAGCCGTGGGTGACGAGAGAGGTTGAACGACTAGTTGGGGAGAAGAAGGTATAAGCAGCAAGGTTCAGACAGGGCCCGTGAGGAATATAGAATAGCGAGTAAGGATCTTAAGAAGAGGCTGAGGAGAGCTAGAAGGGGACATGAAAATGCATTGGCTAGTAAGGTTAAGGAAAATCCCAAGGCCTTTTTCACCTACGTGAAGGGTAGGAGGATGGCTAGGTTAAAGGTAGGTCTGATTAAAGACAAAGGTGGGAGAATGTGCCTGGCGGCGGCGGAAATGGAAGAAGTTCTCAATGAATACTTCTCTTCGGTATTCACCGAGGAGAGGGGTCTTGATGACGCGGAAGGGATGATGGTAAGGGTTGTAGATATCAAGAGAGAGGATGTGTTGAAGTTGTTAAATAATATCAAGACAGATAAATCACCGGGGCCTGAAGGGATTTTCCCCAGGCTGCTTCGCTCGGCGAGGGAGGAAATTGTTGAACCGCTGGTAAGGATCTTTGAGTCCTCGTTGTCCACGGGGATGATGCCGGAGGATTGGAGGGTGGCGAATGTTGTCCCTTATTTCAAAAAAAGTAGTAGGGATAGTCCTATGAACACCTGGAGAATAATGGACTGATTAGGGACAGCCAGCATGGATTTGTGAAGGGAAGATCTTGCCTCACAAGCCTGATAGAGTTCTTTGAGGAGGTGACGGGGAAGATTGACGAGGGTAGTGCGGTGGATGTGGTCTATATGGATTTTAGTAAGGCGTTTGATAAGGTTGCTCATGGTAGGCTTCTTCAGAAGGCCAGAGGCCAAGGGATCCAGGGAAGCTTGGCTGTGTGGATTAGGAATTGGCTTGCATGTAGAAAGCAGAGTGTTGTGGTGGAAGGAGTGCCCTCGGATTGGAGGGCAGTGACTAGTGGTGTCACTAGTTGTGATATTTATAGATGCCTTAGATGATGGGGTGGAAGGCTGGGTTAGTAAGTTTGCGGACGACACTAATATCGGCGGTGTTGTGGATAGTGTGGAGGGCTGCCGAACTTACAGGGGGATATTGTTATGATGCAGAGCTGGGCTGAGAAGTGGCAGATGGAGTTCAATCTGGAGAAGCGTGAGGTGGTACACTTTGGAAGGAAAAACTCCAGGGCAGAGTACAAGGTAAATGGCAAGGTACTTGGCAGTGTAGAGGAGCTGGGGGTTCATAGTCACAGTTCACTGAAAGTTGCCTCACAGGTGGATAGAGCAGTTAAGAAGGCCTATGGGATGTTAGCTTTCATAAATCGTGGGATTGAGTTTAAGAGCCGCGAAAGTGATGATACAGCTTTACAAAACTCTAGTTAGACCACATTTAGAGTACTGTGTTCAGTTTTGGTCCCCGCATTATAGGAAGGATGTGGAGGAGTTGGAGAGAGTGCAGAGGATATTTACCAGGATGCTGCCTGGATTAGAGCGTATGGAATATGAGGAGAGGCTTAAGGTGCTAGGGCTTTATTCACTAGAAAGGAGGAGGATGAGAGGAGACATGATAGAGGTATATAAAATATTGAGAGGAATAGATAGAGTAGACAGCCAACCCCTCCTTTCAGGGCACCAATGCTCAAGACGAGAGGGCATGGCGTTAAGGTTATGGGTGGGAGGTTCAGGTGAGATATCGGGGGAGGTTTTTCACCCAGAGAGTGGTTGGTGCATGGAATGCACTGCCTGGGGTGGTGGTGGAGGCAGATACATTGGGCAGATTCAAGATTTTGTTGGATAGGCACATGAGTAATGTGATATAGAGGGATATGTGTGAAGGTGGTTTGATGGACGGCACAACATGGTGGGACGAAGGGCCTGTTTTGTGCTGTATGGTTTTATGGTTCTATGGTAAATCCTGAAATTGGCTATTACAGGTTTTTGAGGGCAGAATGCATTTATTCATTCATTTGCGCTTTCCACAAATGAATGAAGTAATGCATTCTCCATTTAACAAGGTGTTTGAGCCAATTTGGGTAGTTTTGTGACACAATTGCAATTATCTCTCAGGGTTTATATGTACAATAAAATAAATAAAACTAAACAACTCAGCACAATGAAATATATGAAATAAGTTGTTTTTCAACATTTTGCTACAAGGGCTATGTGTAGAAAGTGGCAAATGAATGAATTGATGCATTCTCCTTTGAAAAGTTAGCCTACTTTCAAGTTTTGTAATCCAATATCTATATACTTTTCTGATTAAGTTGCAGAATCAAATAAATGATATCAAACGACTCAGCACCATTAAATACATAAAATAAAGAGGTTTTCATCAGGTACCCCATTGTGCAGGTGTATAAAGTTAGAAATGAATGAATTGAGGCTGTCTCCATTCAAAAGGCCGTTTCAGCAAATTTTGGAATCTTTGCAAAACAATTTCAAACCAAATTTCCAGTGTGTTGTAGTACAATAACATAAATGTTAATAAACAACTCAGCACGATGAAATACATCAAATTAGGTGGTTTTGAAGACGTTACTGAAAGATGATGTGTAGAAAGTGGCAAATGAATGAATTCATGCATTCTCTAGTCAAAGCGGTGTTTTATCCAATTTGGTAGTTTTGTGATACAATTACAATTCTCTTTTCAGGGTTTCGACGTACAATAAAATAAATTTAACCAAACAAGTCCGAAGCATGAAATACATAGTATGAATTATTTTTCAATAAGTTACTACAAAGTTTATGTGTAGAAAGTGGCAAATGAATGAATAAATGCATTCTGCATTCAAAGACCTGCAATAGCCAATTTCAGAGTTTCGTGAGACAATTTCAGTTATATTTTCAGGGATAAATTGTGCAATGAATTCAATATTACCCAACGATTCTGCAATCTGAAACTCATTAATATAATGTGCTTTTCATCAAGGTGGCAAATGATTTAGTTGATGGATTTTTCGTTGAGAAGGCTGTGTTAACGTATCTGCAAGTTTTGTAACACAACTTCGATAAAATTTTCTCCGTTAAGTTTTACAATCAATGAAATGTTACCAAACCACACAGCATAATTAAATACATAAAATAAGAGGTTTTCATCAAGTTACTACATTGTGTAGGTGTCGAAACTGGCAAATGGGCAGTCTGTTTGAGGCGCTCCATAGACTAAGTCATAATTTGGCTTTGGTCCAGGCACTTTTGAATTTATTATTTACCACGCTTTAATAAGTCTTTTACAGTACTGGCACAAGTTTTATCTTGATTTTTAACTGTGAAAATGACCACCAGATCTAAAGCCTCTGCTAATGGTAAAGGTAGTGGAGAACAACCTACTTTGGAAGCTATTTCTAATCTGGACAGAAAGTTTGATCCGAGCTTTGCCGAATTGAAGTCTATTTTAAAAGACTTTGAAGAAAAGCAAAATACACTTATCCAGGAAAAAGCCGAATAAAAGCAATTAATTGCTGAACTCGACCAAGCTGGTAAAGAGAGAGATGCCAAACTCCACTCACTTGAAAATTCCTTAATTACGACCAAGCAAAACCTGAAAAAGCAACAACAGAGGATCATAAACTTGGAAGGACGCAGCAGGAGGAAAAATTTAGGGATCATCAATTTTCCAGAAAATACCGAGACTGGTCACCCTACGGAATTCTTCTCTAATCTTTCGGTCGATGATTTTGGCTCCGAAATGTTCCCTTGTCAGCCCATTTTGGATAGGGCTCACAGAGTATTAAGATACAAACCTGCTCCGGATCAAAAACCTCGGCCAGTAATACTGAGATTTCATTTTGTCAGCGTCAAGGAGCTCCTGATTCGAACTGAACGTAGACGTGGAATGATTAAATTTAAACAATGGAAGTTTCGAATAGTTGAAGATTACACCCCAGAAGTTATGAAAGAAAGGCTTACCTACAAACCAATTATGGCTCGTCTTTATCAAAGCAATTATCATCCTGCATTATTATTCCCAGCAAGGCTGCGAATTACACTGCCTGATAAATCTCGTAAATGGTTTAAATCTATTCAAGAAACCGAGAATTTTCTTTTGAATTAGCTTTTAATTTTAGAAGCTAAGAAATTGTGGAAGAGACACAGTGTTTTTCCTTTGATTTTCTACCTACTTGTTTTATTATCTAATTAATTTTTAGATTTAAACCTTTCTTTTTTCTTCTTTTAAAATTTTTAATGTCTAGCTTTAATAACAATTACGAATTTAACAAAATAACTGATCGTTTGCTTTCTTTTCGAAATAATTATTAAACCGTATTTTTTAACTGGCGGCTGTTAACGCCCTTTGGCTCTATTTCAATCTCACAACTATGTTATGAGTTCGTTATATCTGTTTGTACTATATTGCTGATTTTAAGACAAAACATGGGTGGTTTATATATATTTTTCAATTTGTACTATTGCCACCAATAGAACAGGGGTTAGTTCAATTAGAGGGTAGCGTACTGGCTGCCTATTGGCCAGTTTTCGGGCTGTTGGGGGGGGGGTGGGGTTGTTTTTACGTTTTTTTTTCTGGGCTAAACTACAAATTTTTCTAAATTGTCGTCACATCCGTTTCCTCTTTGAATTTTTTTTACTTCTTCCTGTTGGAAATATTAAGATTAACCCTTTACATACCATATTTTTTAACCTGTTAAAATGGATAAGATTATTAGATTTATTTCATGGAATGTTAATGGCTTAAATAATCCACTTAAACGTAAGAAGATTTTTAAAGTTTTTCATAGACTAAATGCTCAGATTATTTTCGTTCAGGAGACTCACATCAGGAAGAAAGATAATCAACGTTTTTTTAGATTTTGGAAGGGTGAATTCACAAGCAAAAATTAAAGGAGCTTCTATTTTTATAGACTCCTCAATTTCGTTTGTTCATCATGAGACAATATCAGACCCAAATGGTAGATATTTATTAATCACTGGTCTGCTTCATAATAAAAAAGTTGTTATGGTTAATGTTTATGCACCCAATGTAGATCACACTGAATTTTTTAAACATCTTTTTGCATTTTTTCCTAATGTAAATGAATACACTTTGATTATGGGTAGAGATTTTAACTGTTGTCTAAACCCTTCCATGGATAGATCTGTATCAAATTCTGCACTTCCAAACAAATCCGCTGTCTTTACTAATTCCTTTTTAGTTGAATCTGGAATTTTATATGCTTGGAGACTTTTACATCCATATGATAAAGAATTTTCATTCTTTTCTCATGTTTACCATAACTACTCGATGATTGATTATTTTTTTATTGATGCTAGATGAGTTCCACTTACTATGGACTGTAAATACGATGCAATTGCCATCTCTGATCATGCACCATTGATTTTATCAATTAAATTACCAGATGTATCCTTTGATGTCAGACAATGGTGATTTAATCCGTCTCAATTACAAGACTCAGATTTCATCCAGTTTATCAAAGAACAGATTTAATTTTTCTTTTTAACTAATTTTACTGAAGAAATTTCCAGTGGGATAATATGAGATACTTTTAAAGCATATATCCGTGGTCAAATTATTTCATATTCCGCTGGCTTGAAAAAACGAACCAATAATGAAATACATATATTGGTTGACAAGATTAAAGAAATCGATAAAAAATATTCTGATACTCCGAATATAGAGCTTTTTAAAAAGAGAACAGCTCCAACTACAACATAGTTTATTATTAACATCTTCAATTGAAGATCTGCTACTCAAAAACAAAAGTCAATTTTATATACATGGTGACAAATCCGGTAAATTATTGGCCAACCAATTGAAAGCTACTTTATCTAAACGTCAGATTAATAAAATTTGTAAACCAGATGGTACTTACACGATAGATCCTGTTCAAATCAACAAATCCTTTCAAGAATTCTATTCTTCTTTATACCAATCAGAATTCTCTGAGGATCTTACATCAATGTATGAATTTTTAAGAGATCTGAAGATTCCCCAACTGTCTTTAAATGAATGTTCTACATTAGATGCTCCCATTTCGGAGGAAGAAATAAAGAAAGTAATATTTTCAATGAACTCGGGTAAAGCACCCGGCCCTGACGGATATACAGCTGAATTTTTTTTAATCCTTTTCTGATATTCTTGTTCCCTGGTTAGCCAAAATTTTTAAAGATGCCCTATCAATGGGTAAACTACCACAATCTTTCTATGAAGCAACTATTTCTTTAATTCTTAAAAAGGATCAAGATCCCACTGATAGTGCATCTTATAGACCTATTTCTTTATTAAATGTAGATTCAAAAATATTTTCCAAAATGTTGGCCTTTAGACTGGAAAAGGTTCTCCCACAAATTATCTCTGAAGACCAGACAGGATTTATTCAGAATCGTTATTTACATTTTAATATCAGGAGATTAATGAATATTATATATACTCCTTCATCCCAAATTCCAGAATGTGTTGTTTCACTAGATGCTGAAAAGGCGTTTGACAGAGTCGAATGGGAATATCTATTCACTACACTTCAAAAATTTAATTTTAGCCCTAAATTTATATCTGCGATTAAAATGATTTATTATACACCTATGGCTTCGATACTTACTAATAATCAAATATCTCCTTTGTTTAGGATTTTTCGAGGTACTAGACAAGGCTTCCCGTTAAACCCTTGATTATTTGATATTGCTTGGCTATTGCACTTCGGGACTCTTCAAATGTATGTGACATTACACGCGGACAGATGATTCATAAAATATCTCTTTACGCCGATGACCTGTTACTTTATATTTCTAATCCGGATGAATCTATCCCCGCAGTACTATCACTACTAGATCAGTTTAGTGTTTTTTTCTGGCTATAGATTAAATCTTAATAAGAGCGAACTTTTTCCATTGAATATGCAAACCCCACTTCATAGCCAATTACCTTTTAGATTGATAACTGACTATTTTATGTATTTAGGTGTTAAAATTACCAAGAAACATAAGGACTTATTTAAAGCTAATCTATTGCCTTTAATTGACCATGTTAAACAATTACTTACTAAGTGGTATCCACTGTCGTTATCATTGGTAGGCCGAATTAATGCGATTAAGATGAATATTTTACCAAAACTTTTCTATTTATTTCAAGCGATTCCAATTTTTGTCCCGAAATCTTTTTTTGACACAATTGATTCTAAAATTCTTTCATATATTTGGCAGAATAAAAACCCAAGGTTAAGTAAGAAATATTTACAGAAATTAAAAAAGGATGGTGGTTTGGCTTTGCCTAACTTTAGACTTTACTATTGGGCAATTAATGTTAGATATTTAATTTTTTTGGATACAAGATTCTGATGTAATTCAGTGCCCCAAATGGGTATGCCTTGAGCACCAATCAGTTCCTGACTTTTGATTAGTTTCTATTTTAGATGCTTCTCTCCCTTTTGTACTTACCAAGTTAAGTCAACATACGACTCACTCAATTGTTAAACATACAATACGAATATGGTTTCAATTTCGTAATTTTTTTGGATTGAATAAATTTAATTTGTCAAGTCCCATTCAATCTAATTTTTTCTTTTTTCCATCTAGAGCTGACTCCGCTTTTTCCATATGGAAAAGGAAGGGAATAGTATGTTTTCGGGATCTATTTATTGATAACTGTTTTTCATCATTTGAACAATTGTCTAATAAATATAATTTGCCTAGATCACACTTTTTTCGATATTTGCAGATTAGAAATTTTTTAAAAACTACTATACCCTCTTTTCCGACACCTTACAAAACTCAAACTACGTAAAAAGGTTTAGGTCTTAATCCTTATCAGAAGGGCTTGATAGCGATAATTTATGATTTAATTATGAAAATACGTCTAGAATCATTAGACAAAATTAAGAATGAATGGGAAAGTGAACTCCAGACATCTATACCTATAGAGACTTGGAGGAAAATTCTTCATTTAGTCAATACATCTTCCAGACACTCGTTGATACAGTTTAAGGTAGTCCACAGGACCCATATGTCCAAAGATAGGTTAGCTCGTTTCTATAACCATATAAATTGTATATGTGATAGATGTAAATCGAATGTGGCTTCTTTGACACAAATGATTTGGTCCTGTCCTATTCTGGAAAAATATTGGAAAGACACTTTTAACATAATTAAAAAGTATTGAAGATTGATTTACAACCTCACCCTATCACTGCAATTTTTGGATTACCAAGGATAGAGTCTGGCCATTTATCTCCTTCCGCTAACCGTATGATTGATTTTGTTACATTAATGGCCAAACGATACATTTTGCTTAAATGGAAGGATCCAATAACCCCTACTACTTTTCAATGGTTCTCTCAAACTATATCATGTTTAAAATTGGAAATAATTAGGAGTGGTACTGTTGATCCTTCGCTTAAATTTGAAGATATTTGGAGTCCATTTATTCAATATTTTCAAATGATGTAGATCCCCTTTCAATAACGTTCCAACTTGGAGGAGCGGACTTGACGACATAATATTGCTCTGTTTCTACTGAGAAATTTGAGCCCAGTTTTCCCCCCTTCTTTTTGTTGATTGTTTTTCTTTTGCAAAGATTTTTTGTTTAGTTTATATTGTTTATAACTTTTTTATTGATTTGGTTTTTTAAAATTATATAATAAATCTTTTTCTTTCCTTTCTTTTACTAAGAGATCGTTGGATCTACAGTTTTTTAAAAAAATTATTGTTCTTTGTGATTATATATGCTATGATTGTTATCCTGATCTCTTTGCATTACATGTATAAATATTCATGCTATATATCAATCTGTATTAATTTAAAAACTAATAAAAAGATTGAAAAAGAAAGAAACTGGCAAATGAATGAGTTGATGCATTCTCCACTGAAAACGCTGTTTTGCCTATCTAGAAGATTGTGATACACTTTCAACCTACTTTTCTGGGTTAAGTTCTTCAATCAAATAAATGATACCAGAGACTTACAACCGTGAAGTAGACAACATAACGTCGTATTCAAAAAGTTACATCATATTTTAAGTGTATAGAATGGCAAATGAATGAATTGATGCCATCACCGTTCAGCGCTGTGATTTGGCCAGTTTGGTACCGTTGTGAGACAATTGCAATTAACTTTTCATGGTTTAGATGTACAATCAAATAAGTGTTACCAAACAACTGATCACTATGATATACATGAAATAAATTGTTTTTCAACATGTTCCTGCAAAGGTTATGTGTAGAAAGTGGAAAATAAATGAATTAATGCATTCGCCATTTAACAAGGTGTTTTAGCCAATTTTGTTGTTTTGTGACACAATTGCGATTATATTCTCAGGGCTTTGATATGTAGAATCAAATAAATAAAACTAAACAACTCAGTACGATGAAATAAGTTGTTTTTCAACATGTTGCTACAAAGGTTATGTGCAGAAAGTGCCAAACGAATGAATTGACGCATTATCCTTTCAAAACGCTGAGTAGGCCTTCTTGCAAGTTGTGTGATCCAACATCTATAAACTTTTCTGATTAAGTTGCAGAATCAAATAAATGATATCAAACGACTCAGCACCACGAAATACATAAAATAAAGATGTTTTCATCAAGTTGCTGCATTGTGTAGGTGTAGAAAGTTGGAAATGAATGAATTGAGGCATTCTGTATTCAAAACGCCTTTTCAGCAAGTTTTGGAAAGATTGCGAAACAATTTCAAACAAACTTTCCAGTGTTTTGTTGTACTATAATATAAATGTTAATAAACAACTCAGCACGATGAAATACGTCAAATAACGTGGTTTTCAAGCAGTTACCGAAAGATTATGTGTAGAAAGTGGCAAATGAATGAATTCATGCATTCTCTATTCAACGCGGTGTTTTATCCAATTTGGAAGTTTTGTGATACAATTACAATTATCTTTTCAGTGTTTCGACGTACAATGAATTAATTTAACCAACCAACTCTGAGTCATGAAATACATAGTTTGAATTATTTTTGAACAAGTTACTGCAAAGTTTATTTGTAGAAAGTGGCAAATGAATGAATAAATGCATTTTGCATTCAAAAACCTGTAATAGCCAACTTCAGAGTTTAGTGACACAATTCCAGTTATCTTGCCTGGGATAACTTGTGCAATCAATTCAATGCTACCCAAAGATTCTGTGATCTGAAACACATTGCTTTTCATCAAGGTGGCAAATGATTTCATTGATGGATTCTTCGTTCAGGACGCTGTGTTGACGCATCTGCAAGTTTTGTGACACAATTTCGATAAACTTTTCTCCGATAAGTTGTAGAATCAAAGAAATGTTACGAAAGCACACAGCACAATAAAATAAATAAAATAAGAGGTTTTAATCAAGTTACTACATTGTGTAGGTGCACAAACTGGCAAATGAATGAGTTGGTGCATTCTCCATTGAAGACGCTGTTTTGCCTATTTGGAAGATTGTGATACACTATCAACCTGCTTTTCTGGCTTAAGTAGTACAATAAAATAAATGATACCAGCGACTTACAACCGTGGAATGGATGACATAATGTTATATTCAAAAAGTTACTTCATATTTAAGTGTATAAAATAGCAAATGAATGAATTGATGCCATCACCATTCAGCGCAGTTATTTGGCCAATTTAGTACCTTTGTGATACAATTGCAATTAACCTTTCATGGTTTAGATGTATAATCAAATGCCGGAAACGGTGGTGGAGGCGGTTGCGATAGCGTCTTTCTCGAAACTGTTAGATAGGTACATGGAGCTGAGTAAAATAGAGGGCTATGGGTAAGCCTTGTAATTTATTTGGTTGGGACATATTCGGCACAGATTTGTGGGCTGAAGGGCCTGAATTTTGCTGTAGTTTTTCTATGTTTCTATATTTGGTTGTCAATTGTTGAAAAGAAGAAAGATTTCCTGCAACAAACAGGACCTGGTAGCAAGTAATACCAGATGTGCCCCACTCTTTAGAAACTACATCAGTCATAGAAGGTTTAAAAATACAACTAGAAAAAATGTGACTAGACAGAGAAAATCTCGATAAGCTAAAATATTTTTAAAATTGTAACCAAATCCTCAAAGCATGTTTAACTAGTATTTTGCAAGTTAGTTTATTCAATGATAAAGGAAGTGAAGAACCAAGCAAAGAAACAATAGAAATCTTTTTAACAGAGCTAGCTTCCAAAGAAACCCATGCTGGACAAGCCTCATGATTAATGTAATCTAACTCCCCAGTAATAGAACCTAAAGTTAGGTAAGGCTAAACCTCCGTTCTTTTTAACCTTCTGAAGGTGAGCTTTATTTAATCTAGGATGTTTGTTTCTCCATATGTAGGAAGATATAATTGAATCAAGAGAATCGAAAAAAGGACTTAGAAATAAAAGCAGGTAAATCCTGAAATAGGTATATACATTTAAGTAGAATATTCATTTTAGTAGAATTAGTTCGGCCAATCAATGACATAGAGAGGTGTGTCCAACTTGATAAGAAAATTTTCTTTAAATAAATATTTATAGCTTTTAGTATTGTTACGCCCAAACAGGTAAAATGATTTCTTACAATTTTAAAAAGAAGGTTATTATCAAGTGATATCAGATTATTCAAAGGAAATTAAAAGGAAATATCAGATTATTGAAAGGATTATTCAAAATTCATTCTTGTGTAAATTCAATTTGTATCCTGACAACTGACTAAAACAGGAAAGTAGAGAAAGCATAGGAGGTAACAAGTCTCAACATTAATAAAGAGTTGTCATCAAGAGCTGATGATAATAAAGAATCATCAGCGTATCGCGAAACTTTATGGGTAATACCTCTTCTCGAGAGACCAGCGATATCTTTCGATTCTCGAAAAGAAATAGCAAAAGGTTCCAAAGCCAAATCAAAGAGCAAGGGTCTCAGAGGGCAGCCCTGTCTGGTTCCCCGTTGAAGTTTAAAAGGTTTGGAATTTTGGAAGTTAGTAAGAACTCCAGCAGAAGGGGATAAATAAAGTAATTTAATCCACAATGAAATCGGGCCCAAAGTTACATTTCTCTGAGTTTTAAATAAGTAATTCCTTCCCAGCATCTAGAGATATCACACATTCCATTATTTCCTAAGAGGAAGAATAGATAATATTCAATAAATGACGAATATTAAAATGAGAATATCGATTTTTAATAAAACCAGTCAGGTCATCGGATATAATTGATAGTAAAATGTTTTCCAATGTGTGAGCCAGAACTTTAGATACAATTTTAACATAAACATTAAGTAAATAAATTGGTCTGTACAAAGAACATTCCGTTGGGTTCTTATTTTTCTTAAGAATGACTGAAATAGAGGCTTCATAAAAAGATTGCTGCAATCTACCGAATTTAAAAGAACCTGAAAAAAAAACAGAACATAAATGAGGTATAAGCAAAGAGGAAAACGTCTTATAAAATTCTCCAGGAAATCCATCAGGACCCGGAGTCTTGGCGATTTCCTCATAAGTAATAGATTGATCTAACTGTTTTCGGTTAATAGCAGAGAGTACAGGTACATTCAATTGGTTAAAAAATTATTCATTACAGTATCATCTTTAGGAAAATCAGAACTATAAAGTTTAGAATAGAATTCTCTAAATGTATCATTTAGTTTTAAATGATCTGTTGTCCTCTCACCATTGGCTTTGCAAATTTCTTTAATTTGCCATCTAGCAATAGAGGTTTTTAATTGGTTAGCCAGTAACTTACTTGTTTTGTCTCCATGAATATAAAATAGACTTTTGTCTTTTAAAAGTTGACTTTCAATTGGATATGTTAAAAGAATATCGTATTTAGTTTTAATTTCAACTCACCTTGTATATACAGCAGGATCTGGATCGAAAGCATATTTGCAGTCTATTAGTTTCAACTGATTAACTAGATCAACTCTCTCTCTGGGAGATTTTTTTCCTAGCTCTTGCCGTATAAGAAATAATTTTTCCTCTAATGAAGGCTTTAAAAGCGTCTCATACAATAAGACTAGAAGTCTCTTCCGACGTATTCTCTTTAAAGAAGAAAGTAATTTGTTTCTCCAAAAATTTTAGAGAAGTCTTTATCAGATAACAAAGTTAGATTAAAACGCCAAAATCTGTTTGTCTGAAGGAATACAGGAAGATTTAAAGATAGAATAACAGGAGCATGATCTGCAAGAGCAATTTCTATATTCACAGGATTGAATTGATGGAATGTTTTGATTATCAATTAAAATTGTCAATCCTGGAATATGTATGTTGAACGTGAGAGAAAAACAAATATTCCATATCTTCTCGATGTAAAAAAAACGCCAGGCATCAGTGACACCAGATTTAATTAAAATCGATTGAAGAAATAAAGTTGATTTATTAAGAATTGCTAGTGTAGTAGATGACCTATCTAATCTTGAATCTAACCAGCAATTAAAGTCTCCTCCTAACACCAAAGAATAGAGATTCAAATCTGGCAAAAGTGCAAAAAATCCTTCGAAAAATCGTGGGTCATGCGTGTTTGGAGCATAAATATTAGCTAATACCATTGGTCTATTATTTATTTTCCCTGATACTATCACAAAACGACCATTAGTATCAGTTATTACCTTATGTTGAATAAATGAAACTGTTTTATCTATAAAAATTGAGACCTCCTAGATTTAGCTCGGAAAGAGGAATGAAATTGCAATCGATTCCATCCACTAAAAAAGTGTGAGATATCACGGTTACGTATATGAGTTTCTTGTAAAAAAAATAATAGGGGCCTTAAATTTTTTAATATAGGCAAAAATCTTATTACATTTCACCACGTTATTAACACTTTAACGTTGATACTAAGTAAATTAATAACTCGATGCATTATAATATTGGTTAAGTGTAAGTAAAAAAAGGATTTTAAACTAACTATACCAGAATGTATATTCAAACCAAACTGTGGACTTCCAGATAAGGTAACTAAGTAACAGCTTTGTCTGAGAGCCCAATACAGCTTCCAAAGAAGAAACCGACCCACCCACCACCCAAAGTCAGAAAGCCGACCACTAGATGGCCGACAGCTTGCTACAGACAGATTAACCCAAATGTCTCTGCTCAGTAAATTTCAAGATTAGACATTTCCAACCCAGTCAAAACAGTGAATTGAAAAAAACACCATGGTTACAAAATAGTAAAGGAAGCATTCTTGTTAAATACCGTTGGTAAAAAAATTCTAAATATATTTGAAATATCATGTCAAAAAATCAGAAAATCACGGTAGATCGACGCTATTACAGCTCCAGCGATCAGTGTTCGATTCCCGTCGCTGTCTGTAAGGAGTTTGGACTTTCTCCCGTGTCTGTGTGAGTTTCCTCCGGGTGCTCCGGTTTCCTCCCACATTTGAAAGACGTACAGGTAGGTTAATTTGAGGTTTAAAATGGGCGGGGCGGACTCGTTGGGCCGAAAGTGCCCGTTACCATGCTGTAAATAAAATTTAAAAAAATACCTAGACATCAAAAGTATTAGTAAGGGGTTACCAGAAATAAAATAAAAAAAATAAAAATAAAAGCCTAGTAATTTCTAGGGTAGGGACATGTTCGGCACAGCTTTGTGGGCCGAAGGGCCTGAATTGTGCTGTAGTTTTTCTATGTTCTATGTTAGATGTTCATGGATAAAAATACAAAATCATTCAATCCTCAGCTTCCAGAAAATGCTGGGCTTCTTCAGGTGACCAAAACCATTTCTGTGTGCCATTTTTCAGAATAATTCTGAGTCTTGAAGGGTAACGGAGAGGGTTTTTTTAGCCTTTATGATAGAGTTCCGACATGACCTTTTTAAATATAACATGTTCATTCATAACCTGGGGTGAGTAATCTTCAACGATTCTGATCTGGTAATCTTGTTAATTAAACATTCTCTTCGAGGGGATTCATAAATTAAAAGCTCCTTAGTTTGAAAATCATGTAGCGACATGATAACTGACCTGGGTCTGACTTGTGTAGGAAGTTTATACAACGGTGGTCTGTGTGCTCGATCAATCTTAGGCAAAGATTCTAAGATAGTAGGAAATAATTGAGCCAAAAGATTTCCAAAGAATTCCGTTGCTGGTTACTTTCAAACGCTTCTGTAAGACCCAAAATAGAGATTGTTTCTTCTGCTTTAATTTATCAGTAGATTTTGCTTGCTTTTTAGAAAGGTTCTGTAAGTCATCAATTTTCCTATCCAAAATCGAAAGAGAAGTTTCATTCACTCTAATACATTCATCATGATCATCTGAGATTTTTTGAATAAAATCAAACTTGGAATTCTGTCGAAGCTGCTCGGAAGAGTCATCTATGTGATTTTGAAGCAATTGGAAAATAGATTCCAGAGTTACAGGAGGATCATCTTCCTTACTAGTATTTATAGCTTTGGCACTCCTTGCAGTCATAATGAAGTAAAATAACGTTTAAATTTGTTACTGAGGATGAGAAAGAAGGATTTCAATACGGGTTGAAAGCGCTCGAGAAAGTGGGAGAAACGGCAAATAGCTGTTACTCCATTAATGGCCAGCAGAGTCTCCCCAACCGTATGCTGATTACAGAAGACGAGGTATTGATTGTCTTGAGCTGAATGAGCTAAACCCCCAGAACCTGACTGGTCGTTCCCTCGGACCTTATGGGAGGCTAGTGTAGAAAGTGCAGGGCCCTGGCAGAGATATTTGAAATATCCTTAGCCATGCGTGAGGTGCTGGAGGACTGGAGGATAGCTGATGTTGTTCCGTTGTTCAAGTAAGGCTCTAAGAATAAACTGGGAAATTATAGGCTGGTGAGCCTGACGTCAGTTGTGGGTAAACTATAGGAAGGCATTGTAAGGGACAGGATATATAAGCATTTGGATAAATAGGGCCTGATTGGGGATAGTCAGCATGGCTTTGTGCGTGGTAGGTCATGTCTAACCAATCTTATAAAATTGTTCGAGGAGGTTACCAAGAAGGTCGATGAAGGAAAGGCGGTGGATGTTGTCTACATGGACTTTAGCAAGTCCTTTGACAAAGTCCTGCATGGGAGGCTGCTACAGAAGGTTAAGTCGCTTGGCAGTCAGGATGTAGCCAATTGGATTCAACATTGGCTCAGCGGGAGAAGCCAGAGAGCGGTAGTAGATGGTAGTCTCTCTTGACTTGAGGTCTGTGACTCAGGGATCGGTGCTGAGTCCGTTGTTGTTTATTATATATATTAATGACTCAGATGATAATGTGGTAAACTGGATCAGCAAATTTGCGGATGACACCAAGATTGTGGGCGTAGTGGACAGCAAGGAAGCCTATCAAATCTCGCAGCGTGATATTGACAAGC
Source organism: Pristis pectinata (assembly GCF_009764475.1). Classification (NCBI taxonomy): domain Eukaryota; kingdom Metazoa; phylum Chordata; class Chondrichthyes; order Rhinopristiformes; family Pristidae; genus Pristis; species Pristis pectinata. The sequence goes on along the minus strand of NC_067424.1, from coordinate 42,418,173 downwards.
TGGGAAAATGGGCTGAAAAATGGCAGATGGAATTTAATGCAGATACCTGTGAGGTGTTGCACTTTGGGAGGACTAACAAGTGTAACACTTGCACAGTGAATGATAGGGCTCTGAGGTGTGTGGTAGAACAAAGGGACCTCGGTATACAAATCCATAATTCCTTGGAAGTGGTGTCACAGGTAGATGGGGTCATAAAGAGAGCTTTTGACACATTGGCCTTCATAAATCAGAGCACTGAGTACAGGAGTTGGGATGTTATGTTGAAGTTGTATAAGATGTTGGCGAGGCCGAATTTAGAGTTTTGCATGCAGTTCTGGTCACCTACAGGAAAGATATCACTAAGCTTGAAAGAGTGCAGAGAAAATTTACAAGGATGTTGCCGAAATTTGAGGACCTGAGTTATAGGGAAAGATAAGAAAAGATGAGATATCTTTATTAGTCACATGTACATCGAAACATACAGTGAAATGCATCTTTTTGCGGAGAGTGTTCTGGGGGCAGCCCGCAAGTGTCGTCACGCTTCCGGCGCCAAGATAGCATGTCCACAACTTCCTAATCTGTACGTCTTTGGAATGTGGGAGGAAACCAGAGCACTCAGAGGAAACCCACGCAGACATGGCGAGAATGTACAAACTTTTTACAGACAGTGGCCAGATTTGAACCTGGGTCACTGGCACTGTAAAGCGTTATGCTAACCGCTAGGTTGAAAAAGTTCGGACTTTATTTCCTGGAGTGCAGGAGAATGAAGGGAGATCATATGGATGTTTACAAAATTATGAGGAGTATAGATAGAGTGAATGCATGCAAGCAATTACCCACAGGCTAGGTGAGACAAGAGGTCAGAGGTTCAGGGTGAAAGGTGGAATATTTAAAGGGAATCTGAGGGGAAACTTCTTCACTCAAAGGGTGGTGCGGGTGTGGAACGAGCTGCCAGCGGAAGTGGTAGATCCTGGTTCAGTTGTAACATTTAAGAGAAGTTTGGATAGGTACATGGAAGGGAGGGGTTTGGAGGGATACGCTGTGGATGCAGGTTGATGGGACAAGGCAGAAGATTAGGTCGGCACTGTAACATTGCACACTTTTCAAGATTAAATTCCGTCAGCCGTTTCTCTACCCTTCTCATCATCTCCTCCAAGTCGTTCTGCAGCTGAAGACGACCTTCTTCACTGTCAACACCACCACAAATTATCATCCCATCTGTGACTGTACGAATCATAGCTTCTGACAGACACTATCACTGGACAATTGATGACACCCACTCTGCTCCTCTCTGATGAAGGTCCACTAACGGCAACTCTCTGTTGGGTACAGGCCTCACAGACACTGAAGCTCACAGGGCCACAGTCTCCGAGACGGTGATTCTTAGTGGGTTCACCGTTCTACAGATACTGGTTTACAGGTCCAAAGGGTATCCGCTCTGCACTGGGATACGCCAGGGTCCCTCTCTCCAGTACCTCGAGTGTCTTACCATTCCTTTTGCACATCCCAGCCTTATTAGTCCTCCTGAAATACATCCACTTGCATTTTTCAGGATTAAATTACATCTGCCATTTCTCTGGAGACACAAGCGAGACTGCAGATAGAACATAGAACATAGAAAGATTACAACACAATTCAGGCCCTTCGACCGACGAAGCTGTTCCGCACATGTTCCTACCCTAGGAATTACTAGGCTTCTATTTTACTCAGCTCCATATACCGATATAACAGTCTTTTGAAAGACCCTATCGTATCAGCCTCCACCACCATTTCCGGCGGCCGATTCCACGCACTCACCACTCTCTTGAGTAAAACCTTTACCCCTGACATCTCCTCTATATCTTCTCCCAGTACCTTAAACCTATGTCCTCTTGTGGCCACCAATTCAGCCCTGGTGAAAAGCCTCTGACTATCTACCCGATCAATACCTGTCGTCATCTTATCTTATCCCCCTCATCCTCCGTCTCTCCAAGGAGAAAAGGCAGAGTTCCCGCAACCTGCTTTCATAAAGCATGCTCCGCATGCCAGGCAGCATCCTTATAAATTTCCTCTGCACCCTCTCTATGCTTCCACATCTTTCCTGTTGTGAGGCGACCAGAACTGATCACAGTACTCCAAGTGGGCTCTGACCAGGGACCTATATAACTGCAACAATACCTCACGGCTCCTAAATTCAATTCCCCGATTGATGCCTTCTTAACCACCGAGTCAACCTGCGCAGCCTCTTTGGCCATCCTACGGACTCGGACCCCAAGATCCCTCTGATCCTCCACACTGCCAAGAGTCCTACCATTAAGACTATATTCCGCCAACATATTTGACCTACCGAAATGAACCACTTCACACTTATCTGGGTCGAACTGCATCCGCCACTTCTCAACCCAACTCTGCATCCTATCTATGTCCCTCTGTAACCTCTGACAGTCCTCCAGACTATCCACAACACCCCAACCTTCGTGTTATCCGCAAACTTACTAACCCACCCCTCCACTTCCTCATTCAGGTAAATTATAAAAATCACAAATAGTAATGGTCCCAGTGCAGATCCCTGAGGTACACCAATGATCCAGAAAACGGAATCCTTGCTCATGCAGGAGATGCTGGAAGCTGGAGCAAAGCACAAACTGCTGGAAGAATCAGCTGAACAGGCAGCATCTGTGGAGGCAAAGGGATGGTCGACGTTTTGGGTCGATATCAGCGTTGATGCAGGGTCTCATCTTGAAATATCGACTGTCCCTTTGCCTCCACAGATGCTGCCTGACCAGCTTCTCAGAATTCTTCTGGAAGTTGGAGACAGTGCCTGTTATCAGTTGCTAACAGCAGGGGTGTTGGACATGCCTGTTAGGTCAGGCTATTAATGGAGAGACAAACTGACCCAAAATGACAGATGACTGACAGAAATGGAGATTCTGATTCAGTCAGAAAAGAAAGAGCAAGTTACTTCATGTCCGACAATTCAATATCGTGTCAGGAAGCTACAACGTGTCCAGAGGGAAAGTGAGGTGTTGTTCCTCAAGTTTGAATTGGAACTCACTGTAACAGTGCAGGAGAATAGAAATGGACATGCCTGGGGTGACCGCATAATGTTCAACTCTTCAGCAGATGCAGCCTTCCTGCAGGAAGACCTGGACAACATTCAGCCGTGGGCTGATAAGCAGCAAGTAACATTCACACCACAGAAGGGCCAGGCAATGAGCATCTCCAACAAAAGAGAGTCTGACTGCTTTCCCTTGACATTTAATGGCATTACCACTGCCGAGTCCCTCCACCAACAACGTCCTGGGGTGGGGGGGGGGGTGGGTGGGGGTCACCATTGACCCTGTTGGTCCAGTTGGAAACTCAGTTGGACCAACCACATGGCCACTGGGGCATGTCAGAGTCTGGGGATCCTGCAATGTGTTTCTCACTTCCTGACGTCTCAGAACTTTCCCACCAATTACAAAGGCAAAATTCAGGATGATGATGGAACACTCTCTGGATGACAGCAGCTCCAACAACATTCAGGACAAAGCAGCCTGTTTGATTGGCACCTCATCCACCACCTACGCACCTGTGCACTGTGACTGCAGTGTGTAGCAGCTACAAAACGTTCCTTCCCCCGGTGACTCCCTCAACATCTGCCAAAACCACAACCTCTCCCATCAAGGAGGACATGGGGAGCAGGCAGGTAAACACCACCCCCTGCTGGTTTCGTTGCTACACTGCACAGCATCCTGACTGGGACATTTCTCAAACTGTGTTACAAACAGAGCTAGAAATAAGCAAAAGAAATATATTACTGATACTTCACAGTCATTGGGTCTAAATCCCTCCCGAGCGGCACTGTGGGAGTACCTCTACCAGGAGGATGGTTCACCACCACCTTCTCAAGGACAATTAGGACAGTACAATAATTGCTGATATTGTCAGTGTCTTTACATTTGTAGAAGGTTATGGAGGTTCGGCAGGTCACTGAACACTCCAACAAACTGTACTGTTGAAAGTATCCGAACTGGTTGTATCATGGTTTGAACGGCAATTGGAATGCGCAAGAAGTTAAGAAGCTGTAGACAGTAGTGAACTCAGCCCAATACATCACGGGCACATCCCTCCCCACCATCGGAAATATCTACAAGAAGCCACATCAAACGTCCCCACCATACGGACCGTGCCATCTTCTCACAGCTACCATGGCGCAGGAGGTACAGAAGCCTGAGGTCCCACACCACCAGGTTCAAGAACAGCTACTTCCCTTCAACCATGCGGTTTGTGAACCAACCTGCAGAACCCCAATCACTACCTCAGTGCAGCAACACTATGATCACATTGACCACATTGCAAAACAATGGACTTTGTTTCCTTCTCTTTGGTTCGAAATGTGTCCTTTCTGGTATAATCTTGGATAATTTCTGTTCTTAATTTATGTTTATCTTGTGAATATTGTGCATTATGTGAAATTGAGGGGAAGGAACCCTTCCGTTAATGTCAACAAGACAAAAGAGCTGGTCATTGACTTCAGGAAAGGCAGTCAGTCACACGCTCCTGTCTACATCAACGGTGCTGAGGTTGAGAGAGTTGAAAGCTTCAAGTTCCCTGGAGTGAAATTCGCCAATAGCCTGTCCTGGTGCAACTATGTAGATGCCACAACCAAGAAAGCTCACCAGTGCCTCTACTTCCTCAGGAGGCTAAATAAATTTAACATGTCCCCTTTGATCGATGTAGCTTTTATCGATGCACCATAGAAAGCAGCCTATCCGGAAGTATCACGGCAACTGCTTTGCCTGGGATGGCAAGAAATTGCGTTGAGTTAAGGACGCAGCTCAGCACATCACGGAAACCAGCCTCCTCTCCATGGAATCTGTCTACACTTCTCACTGCCTCAATAAAGCAGACAACACAATCAAAGACCTCGCCCACCGTGGACATTCTCTTTTCATCCTCTCCCGTCGGGCATAAGATGCAAAAGCCTATAAGCACCTACCACCAGGCTCAAGGACAGCTTCTATCCCACTGTTATCAGACTCTTGAACAGTGCTGTTATTCGATAACAATGAACTCTGGATCATCAATCATCCTCATCGTGGCCCTTGCACTTTATTTCTCAATCTGCACTGCACTTTCTCTGTAAGTGTAACACTTTAGCCTGCATTCTGTTATTGTTTTCCCTTGTGCTATCTCAATGCACTGTTGTAATGAACTAATCTTGTATAGATGGCATGCAAAACAAAGTTTTCTCACTGCACCTTGGTCTAAGTGAGAATAATCAACAAATTTACCAATTTGATGCTATGTGTCTGTGATGCTGCTTCAAGTAAGTAAGCTTTTCATTGCACCTCTGCACACATGTAGTTGTGCACATGACAATAAACTCGGTATTGAATTTAATTTTGACTTTATCTCTGAGCAGGCAAGATGATAGCAAAGATGAGAGTGGTTTGCAACTTAAACTGTTCTCAAACAATAAAAATTGTTTATTTGAGTAATTTATTAATGAGAGCCCCAGCTTTATCTCACCTCTGCTCTTACTCTGTATCCCTGCATAAATAAATGGGTTCACGCAGGAACACAAGAACTGAAGCGCGTACCCACTTTCTTCTGGAGGGAAAATTGAGCTGCTGAAATTGGAACCTGAACAGTAAGTGACGCTGGTAATGTGAACGTAGAGGGAAGTTATCAGTACCAGTAGCCACAAGAGGATGAAGGTACCTGAGATACTCATGTGCGGGACGATAGATTTCCTGCGGCTGTCCGTCTCCGGCTCGCTCTGTCTCACTGTTCCCACCGCCCTGGAGTTTCATGCGGATTCTAATGGGCCTTAAAATGTGCCTGATGGTTGGGAAATTGAGCAGCAAAATTAGGACAAATGGCATACGTTGGGTTAAAATGCCATCGATCCAGTCATATGTTATCCAGGCAGGCGAGGTATAATATGTTGACTTAATTTTACACTGTGTGGACTCGGTTTTACTTGGAGGTTCATATACAAAATAGTTAAATACATTTTTGAAACAGCTCAGGGCAGTAACCGTTCCAATCACCACAGCCGCCGTTCACTCCGTGCAATATTTTGTTTTCAATTTTTGGTAGCAAATAACCACAAAGCGATCAAAGGCGCACATCACCATCACCAAGACGGAGCATTCTCTTAATTGGTAAGCTACCACGAGATTCGCATAGCAGGCCGGAGCGATGTTCAAGAAACTGGATGGGAGATTGATGGGAACAATCCGGTTTAATATCACGCCCATGATAATGACCAGGAGATCCGTCACCGCCATCGACAGCAGGCAGACAGTGATATATTTGGAGAGATCACATCTTCTGCGCAACGTTACACCAATCACAGCCACGTTAGCTGCAATAGAGGGAGACAGAATGCGTGAGTCTGTGTTGGTGATTGTGTGGGTCTGTGGGTGTGTGAGTAGTGTGTGTGTGTGTGTGTGTGGATGAGTGTGGTGTGAGCATAAGTGTTTATATATATTTAACTGTGGTGTGAGAGTGGTGTGTATTTTGTGTGTGTGGTGTTTATTTTAATTGAATATGTGTGTTTGACAAAGAAGTAAAATCGTGGAACTCAGATAAAATTCTATCATGTGATTAACTGCGACATGATATCGCAACATACTTCAGTTTGGATCTTACCAGAGAGCCTGTCTCTGTCGAAAAAATCCAGAGCAAGAACTTTATTTTCTACTGAAAACTCCAACACTATCAAGACCACTGCTATCCGTGTCATTCGCCAGCTCTTCCGTAAAACTGAAGTTACTGAAAAAATCGTCCTTTTCTCCAACTTTCACCCCATCCAATATTTCTCCCTCTGGTACAACAATGCCATCGACCTCCCTTCTTGTGAAGACACCCAGATGGATGTGTGGAACTCACTTCCCGAAAGCGATATATGCATATTTAAACCACATTTATATGTGTATTTGAAGAGCGCTGTAGACATGGTGCTAAAAAGTGGGATGAGGTTTTTTCCACAGGCATGGAGACAGTGCACCAACTAGTCCATCATTGTAAATCTTCATAACTCAGTTAAATTACAGCCCACTGCTGCAAAGCTGAGCTCCCTCGTATGTTCCTTTCACACGCACGTCTTCATACTCCAAAAGGATTCTCTATTTCACTCCGCTCCCTCCCCCCATACATCACTGGTAATCTGGTTTGGCCAATCAACATGTAATTTAAGATTACCCACAATTTTTCCTCATCATTAAGAATACCAATATCAAGCTCTATTGGACCATGAACTCTTACCTCCACTTATTTGATCTAAAATTCTATCCATCTGGATTCATCAATGAACAATCTTCTACATTGCACTCTCCATAAATTCACTTTCATCACCTCTCTGCAGCCAGTACATTGAATCACAAAATCTCCAGTTCAAATACCTATCCTACACTTACTGACTAACTGGATCCTCAGTTCCGCTATTTCAACATTCTCATGTTGTTTTCTAAATAATCCACTTCCTGTTTTAAACTCCTAGATGTCAATTTTTTTTGAAACTGTTCATACAAGTGCCATAAGAAAATAAATTTCTTCCATTATAGTTGGGTGTTTACTGTCAGAATGAGGAGAGATGATATCATTGGTATCAAAACCAGATTAGTTGATCAAAATCAGAGTAGAAGTTTAGAAGTTGTAAAGAAGAAACCCTGCCACTATTTGTGATAAAATGCATTCGAAAGAAATAAAATTTAAAAGGAAGAATGTATTCAATTAAACTGTTACAACCGATGGGAGAAAACAATTTAAGGGTATTAATGATACTGGGAGAATAGAAAGGAGTAAAAATCCACAATTGACAGAAGGCAACAATCCCAGTAAACACAGCAGTGATGCAAAACTTCATAATATTTTGCAGATTGATAATTAACACCCATACTCTACCAGGAATGCCGATGACTGCAATGATGGAATAGCAAATGACCAGCCCCAAGATTTTTGGAACTCCATGCATTTCTGTTGAAAACTTTAATCCTACAATACACTGCATTCACAGTCTGTTATATTTATACCCAACATAAGTCACCAGGGCGCATATTAGGAAGGCATCATTGCATTTTACTGCTATTTACATTTAAATGAAACAAGAAAATTAAAGCAGCTAATGCCAATAGTTGTTTTGATGAACAAAGGTGTATAATGTGTCATCCTCCTTCCATTTCTTCCTAGGAAAGTAAGTGCAATTACAAAGGATGTTGTAATTGGTGAAAGCTATTTTAGACAATTGAACACAGCAACCTGGAACAAGGCAATGGTACTGGAGGATTGGAGGGTGGCAAGTGTTGTAGCCATATTCAAAAAAGGAAGTAGGGATAGCCCAGGATATTTTAGACCAGTGAGCCTTACGTCTGTGGCGGGTAAGCTGTTGGAAAAGATTCTTAGAGATAGGATTTATGGGCATTTAGAGAATCATGCTCTGATCAGGGACAGCCAGCATGAATTTTTGAAGGGCAGATCATGTCTCACAAGCTTGATAGGCTTCTTTGAGGAGGTGACCATGAAGATTGATGAGGGTAGTGCAGTAGATGTGGTCTACATGGATTTTAGTAATGTATTTGACAAGGTTCCACATGGTAGGCTTCTTCAGAAGGTCATAGGCCAAGCGATCCAGGGAGGCTTAGCCGTGTGGATTCAGAAATGGCTTGCCTGTAGAAAGCAGAGTTTTGTAGTGGAGGTAGTGCATTCAGTTTGGAGGGTTGTGACTAGCTGTGTCCCACAAGTATCGGTTCTGGGACCTCAGCTTTTCATGATTTTTAATAATGACCTAGATAAGGGGGTAGAAGGGTGGGTTGGCAAGTTTGCAGAAGACATAAAGGTTGGTGGTATTGTGGGTAGTGTGGAGGACTGTCGAAGATTGCAGAGGGACATTGATAGGATGCAGAGCTGGGCTGACAAGTGGCAGATGGAGTTCAATCCGGAGAAGTGTGAGGCGGTACAGTTTGGAATAACAAATTCCAAGGCGGAGTAAAAAGTTATTGGCAGGATTCTGGGTAGTGTGGAGGAGCATAGGGATCTGGCGGTTCATATCCACAGATCGCTGAAATTTGCCTCACAGGTGGATAGGGTAGTTAAGAAAGCTTATGGGATGTTGGCATTCATAAGTTGTGGGATCGAGTTTAAGAGCCGTGAGGTAATGTTGCAGCTCTACAAGACTCTGGTTAGACCACACTTAGAGTACTGTGTCCAGTTCTGGTAGCCTCATTATAGGAAGGATGTGGAAGCATTGGAAAATGTGCAGATGAGATTTACTAGGATGCTGCCGGGTTTAGAGAGTATGGATTATGAGAGGAGACTAAGGAAGATGGGCTTTACTCTTTGGAGAGAAGGAGGATGAGAGGAGACATGATGGGGTATACAAATTATTGAGGAATAGATAGAGTGGACAGCCAGCGCCTCTTTCCCAGGGCACCAATGCTCAATACAAAAGGGCATAGCTTTAAAGTAATGCGTGGGAAGTTCAAGGGAGATATCAAGGAAGGTTTCTTTACTCAGAAAGTGGTTAGGGTTTGAAATGTACTGCCTGGGGTGGTGGTGGAGGCAGGTACATTGGTCAAATTCAAGAGATTATTAGATAAGCATGTGGAGGAATTTTAATAGAGGGGTATGTGGGAGGAAGGAGCTAGATAGTATTTAGGTGAGGTTTAAAGGTCGGCACAACATTGTGGGCCAAAGGTCCTGTATTGTGCTGTACTTACTATGATTCTATGAAGTTGTTTTGGCATTAAAAAAATGAGCAGACACAGCGGATTTAGTTTGTGCAATGATCAAAGTCAAGTTTATTGTCATATGTACAAGTATATGTAAGCACAGGTGCAATGACAAACTTACTTGCAGCAGTATCACAGGCACATCGCATCAGATAAGTAGCATTCACAAGAATAACATAAATTGAACACAATCTTTACAAGAAAGAACACAATTTTAACAAAAAATGTCCGTTTCTGTGCAAAGTGATGTAAGTGGTCAGAGTGTCAGTAAACTCCAGTGATGAGGGTTGAGCTAATTGTTTCAAAACCAAGTGATTGAAGGGAAGTTGCTGTTTTTAAACCTGGTGGTGTGGGACTTCAGGCTTCTATACCTCCTGCCCGATGGGATCTGTGAGAAGATGGTATGGCCTGGATGGTGGGGATCTTTGATGATGAATGTTGCCTTCTTGAGAGAGCAACACGTGTAAAATCTACCGATGATGGGGACGTATGTGCTCGTAATGTATTGAGCAGTCCACTGCTCTCTGAAGATTCTTACATTCCTGCACATTCGAATTGCCGAACCAGACCATGATTCAACCAGTCAGGTACATTCAAGAGTACTTCTGTAGAAGGTTGTTGGAGTGTTCGTGACTTGATGAACCTCTTTAATCTCCGAAGAAAGTAAAGATGCTGGTGCGTCTTCATTGTGAAGACCCAGGACGGGTCATCTGATATGTTAACGCCCAGGAATTTAAAGCTGCTGACTCTCTCTACCGCCAATCGCCCAATGTAGACTGGTTCATGTTCGCCCTCCTTCCCCTTCCTGAAGTCAGCAATCAGCTCTTTAGTTCTTTAGTTCTACCGACATTCAGTCAGAGGTTGTTGCTTCGGCACCACTCAGCCAGGTGTCCCATCTCGCTCCGGGATCAGAGCAGAGTGAAGAGCCAGAGAAATCTCATCTGCCGTAGACATGCGGTGGCAGTTGACAAACTGAAACCGATCCAGGTCATCACTGAGGCAGGATTTGATTTGTGCCATAACCAGCTTCTCGAGGCTCTTCAGTACTGTTGATGTAAGGGGTAAGGGACTGTTGTCATTTAGGTCGATCACCACACTCTTCTTGGGCACCGGTACAATAGGTATATTATTGAAGCAGATGGGAACTTCAGACTGCAGGAGCGAAAGGTTGAATGTGTCCGTAAACACTCCAGCCAGTTGTCCAGCACTGATCTCTGGTACTCGACCAGGAACGCCGTCTGGACCAGATGTCTTTTGTGGATTCATCTTCTGCAAGGGTACCCACATGTCGGCCTCAGAGACTGACATTGCAGGGTCAATCAGAGATGTAGGGGCTCGTGCGGGTGTGTCATAGTTCTCCTTATCAAAGCGTGCATAAATGGCATTGAGCTCATCTGGGAGTGATGGGTCGTTGCCCCTTATGCTGCCCAATCTCACCTTGTAGGAAGTTACATTGTGCAAGCCCTGCCACAGCTGTCGACCGTCCATCTGTGATTCCAGTTTAGTCCGAAATTCACTCTTTGCCTTCATAAAGGCCGACCGGAGGTCGTACCTGGACTTCTTACATGACTCTGGATAGCCAGCCCGAAACGCCGCAGATCTAGCCCTCAGCAGGTTATGAATCTCCTGGTTCATCCAGGGCTTCTGGTTGGGGAAGGCTCGGAATGTTTTTATGGGTACACACTCGTCCACGCGTGTCCTTATGAAGTTGGTGACCACCGTGACAGATACATTTAGGTCCCTGTAGAGTCCTGGAACATGGTCCAGTCCACCGACTGGAAGCAATCTCGAATTCACTCCTCTGCCTCTGCCGTCCAGCTCTTCATTGTCTTCTTCACTGGTGTCGTGCTCTTCAGTCTCTGTCTGTACGCAGGCAGAAGAAGCACAGCCAGGTGGTCGGATTTACCAATGTGCGGGCGAGAGATGGAGCTGTCAGTGTTCTTGATGGTGGTACAGCAGTGGTCGAGTGTGTTGAATCCTCCAGTTTTGCAGGTGATGTGTTGCTAGTAGTTGGGCAGAGACTTCTTCAAGCTCACCTGATTAAAGTTTCGCGCCATGATGTGATGTATCTGCTGATTACAGTGCTAAGTTCAAGTGTGAACTTGATGTCAGCCTGAGGTGAGATGTAGACTGCAGTCAGGATGACGGCGGAGAACTCCCGTAGTAGGTAGAACGTTCGGCACTTCACTGCCAGATGTTCCAGGTCGGGGGAGCAGGAATGTGATTGTTGTGTTTGTTCTTCATCACGAGACAAACTTAGCGTGGGTTTAACATCTGAACATTTATTAAAACAACAAAACAACAACCGGCTGCATCAGACTTGCAGCAGACAGGCTGGCTGGCTTTTCCCGCCCTTTCCAGCCACTTCCTGTTCTCCCATGTGACCCCTTCATTGCCTACTGGGAACTGTAGTTCTTTATTATAACTACGTAACAACACATCTTGCCCCCTTAAGAAAAACAAACAAAATAATTTGTCCTTATACACCGGCCAGGAACCCTTGTCCACTCAGCAGCTTTCAATCAGTCTCTGAGGTGGTTTTATGGTCCTTCTTGGTCTGGTACTTGTTTCTGCAGGTGTGCTGCTTTAATTTACTGCATTACTATTGGTATTTACCTGGGAACTCTGGTCCACATGTTCATCTTCTCCATACGCTGACCCCTTTGGTGTACTGACAGGAGACGGGTCACAGCCATGGGTTGGAGCTTGTGGTCGTAGATCCACGCGGTTCCTCCTTAGAGGTGTCCCTCGCTCCGTCTGGACCTGGTATGAATGTGGATTTACTTCCTCTTGCACAACTCCTTGCATGGAACATGTGTCAGAATCATGATCTCGGGTTCGCACTTGATCCCCATGTTTCAAGACTGGTCGGCTTTCCGCTGTCTTGTCGTGATTCCGTTTCTGTTTTTCTTTCCCTTCCTCTTTCGCCTGTTTGACCTTGTGTGCTCCTTCAGGTGTCAACAGATTTTCATGTATTGGAAAGTTAGTGCGTATGCGTTGACCCATCAACATTTGTGCTGGTGAAAGGCCGTTCTGCAGTGGGGCACTTCTGTAAATCATATGACTTCTGTGGAAATCCTCTCATCCATCTTCACGAGTACCTTCACCACCTTAACTGAACTCTCTGCAAGGTCATTAGATTTTGGGTGATGTGGGCTTGTTATATGTTGAAACCCCCAAACATTGGCAAAGGATTCAAATTAACTGTTCGAAAATTGTGCACCATTGTCTGATACTACTTCACATGGAACTCCATACGTGGCAAACACAGCTTTCATGAACGTGATAACTGCTTTGCTGGACGTTGATTGTAGCGTCGGTACCTCTGGGTAATTGGAAAAGTAGTCTGTTACAAAAATATGGCTCTTCCCATTACAGCCAAACAAATACACTCCAACTTTGAAATACAGCCTGTCTGGTACAGGGTATGGTGTAAGTGGTTCTGCTTGCTACCTCCGACTGATATCTTGCTTCATTCTTGGCCAGTACATTACTTCACGTGCTCTACGTTGGCATTTTGCCTCCCCAGGATGCCCTTTGTGCATCTTCTGGAGCATCACCTTGCATAGTGTCACTGGATTCACAAACCTTTTCCCTTTGAAGACCACATCTTTCACTGTTGACATTTCAGCTCTGCATGCCCAATAATGCCGAATACACATTGGACAGTCATCCTTTTCTGTTGGCCATTCTCTCCGTATTGTATCCTTGAGTACTTTCATTGTTTCATCTGCCTCTACTGCTTTCCTAATCTGCTCTGTTCGTGTTCCCCAAGGCCCGGCCACCCCACTCACCTCCTGCTTCCTCCTCCCACCACCTGACCCCTCTACCCCTCCCACCGCAGACACTCCCCTCAAAGGCGGTTCACCTGCCCCTCAGGTTGGCGCTGCCCACCCGCCGCCCGACTTCTCTCTGGGGTTTACAGGCGACGGCTTCGCTCTCCCTCCCATCTCACCGGACCCGTCCGACCCCCTTCACCCCTGACTCAGAAACCTCCCCCCTCCAGAATCTCCCGTTTCCACCCCGGGGGAAAGGGCCAGTTTCTCCCCTCTGTGTCTCTCCTGAACCTCCTTTCAGCCTCCCCTCGGCAAGCGAAGCTGCGGAGAAAGCTGTGTGGGGATTAGTTGTGCTCACTGATGGGCTTCAGGTTTGGTCGGAGGGAGCAGCGTGAAGGCTGGAGTTGGGGACAAGGTCAGGGTCCGGGTATGGGATTAGGGTTAGTGGTGTAAATGAGGGTTGGGTTAGCGATAGGGGTTACTGTTATAAATAGGGATATGGGGTAGGGATAGGGAGTTTGGGTCAGGATTTAGTGTTCGGGATTCGTGTTAGTCTTATAGATGAGGTTTGAGTTGGTGATAGAGGTTATTGTTGTAGATTGGGGTTTGGGGTAGGGTTTAGAGAATTTGGGTTTGTGTTATAAATTGGGGTTTTGGATCGGGTTTAAGGATTGGGATTGGGGTTTGTGTTATAAATTGGGGTTGTCTTTAGTGTTTGGGATTAGGATTACTGTTATAAATTGGGATTTGAGTCAGGGTGTCGGGTTCGGGATTAGTATTAGTGTTCTAAATTGGGGTTTGTGTTGGTGTTGTCAATTGGGATTTGAGTCAAAGTTTAGGGTTGGTGATTAATGGTAGTGTTTAAGTTGGTTTGGGTCAGTATTTAGGGTTCAAGATTGGTTTAGTGTTATAACTTGGGGTTTGGGTCAGGATTTCGGATTGGGGATTAGAGTTAACTTCATAAATTCAGGTTTGGCTCAGGAACTGAATTAGGGATTCTGGTTAGTGTTACAAGTTTTGTTCAGGGACAGGGTTTGGTGATTAGGGTGACGGTGTTCAGGTTGAGGACTGGTAGAGGGACAGAGTTAGGAAATTAGGGTTTTACCAATTCGAGTTGGGGTTTTCCATCAGAAGGAATGGAGGGTGGACCTGTCCTCTTTTTTATAACCTCTGGTGACAGGTTATCTGATCTCCTGTCTCACTGCTTGCAATTTAGCTGCGTTGCAAAGGTGTTCCCATATTACAACGGTGACTCTGACAAAAAATATTTCTTTGGGCCTAGTGAGCCATCCCGAGTTTGGGAAGAATGTTTCAGAATTGCCTGTCTCTCTTCTTCTGAGGGGGTTCTGCCCTCTGATCGTTGGCCACAAGCTCGTGCTTTTGTTTTAGGGAAGCCCCACCTCCCCCCCCCCCAGGAGCTTTGATGCAGTCATGCCGTCCGGTGTGAAGCCATTGTGACATTGCCTGGTGTCGTCAAGGTATCGATGAGATCTGTTGATGCCTTTTTGAATTTATTGCCTCCATAGTTACCCAATCTACTGGACGCACTCTGTTCCTTGTTTCCTTGTTGGTCTCTTCTGGGAGGCTCTCAGCACTTCTGTATGAGCATTTGCTTTACTCCTCACTCCCGCACCGCCGTTCCTGTATCTGACCCTTGCCACTTCACTGTCGAAAGATGATTGTGTCAACGTGGATTATGTATTTACTGGGCCATGAGAAATTGATTGGACCGCCAGATTACAATCCACTTACTCCAGTGGAAAGCAAACTCGGATTTTATGAAGATGAAATGCGGGAAAGTCCGGACCGGTGTGAGGTTGAGGCGGAGGCTTTGGTATCCAGGAGTGTGGGGCATGGAGTTGGGAAGATGGACTTTCCCACCAAGCAGATGGAAGTAAGTGACCTCCTAATTCATTCTGGAGGTGAAGAGGGGACCTGTCTGGCAGCTACGAGTCTGACCGAGAGGGCGGAACTCCATGAGAGAGACTCTGTGCCTTTCAGCCATGCCCGCAAATCAGATCGTGGGTTACGGCACTGCAAGCAGGTGATGCCTTCCCCCACAGAAGTCGCCTTCCAGGTTAATTTCCAAGCTCCTCAATGCCTTGAGGACCCAGGAGACAGGGAAGAAAGGTATTCAACACAGTGCGGCAGCATCCATCACAGGGATGGATGCCGTTGGCGATCACAGTGCTTTCATTGTGCCAGCTGCGGCCTGTCAGCCTGCTGAAGGAGGAATGGCAACCGCGGAGAGGTGTGGCCCTGTGGTCGATTCCCAGGGAGAGGAATTGGAGCTGCCACTGAGACCCGTGGATAGCCCCGCTCCGGGAAAAAAAAAGTGGAGCTAGTCCATCCTCCTACTGCCGCCAGCGATGGCTTCTCAACTACCAGGAGAGAGCTGGCTGAAGCGGCCGTGAGTCCTTCCGTAACCACTTTCGAGGCCACAGATGAAGCTGAGGAATCAAATCCGGACAGTGGAGCTGTTAGTTTCCGAAATCTCGGAGGCGAGGTGGCCTCCACGTCCACTAACAGCGGCGCTGTCAAGGCGGGGGTTGGCAGCCCGCTGTTAGCCGAGTCACGGGCACTCCCAGTCTATGGCCATTTCCCTGACGGAGATCTCTAGGGCTTTCCCGAAGAGATGGAAGCCCTGCCCCTCTCAGATCCAGAGGGTACGGACATCTCTGCCACCTCTCCGTGCTAGGCCGAGGGACCGTATTCAAGGGTAGCAGCTGCGGCCTGGAGACTGTTCTCGTGCTTCTCCCTCCCCCGACACCAGCAGTGGACTGAAATCAAGTTTTCCAATCGGTCAAGGGGAGGAGAGTGTCCAATCCTGGCCCTCTGCCCATCGTGGGAGTCTCCGAACTTATCTCAATGCAATCTAAAACCTGGAAGGCAAGCATCAGAAAAACACTGCAGTGTCAGCTGAGAAAGGTTGCTGGCACTGGAAGCTTTGCATAAATGCTTTGCAATTGCATTTTAATTTTTATTGTAAACAATTCATTACAGATATATCATTATACTAAACAATTTGAATAAAAAATCATACTTTACCTATTGTTCAAAGGTGGTTGAAGTAATTGCCCAGTTGATCTCATTTGCCGAAGGGATGAACTGATAAAGGCTTATTGGTATTGTTTTATCAATGTCACATGAAGTGAATAGCTGTTATTGTGTGTGTCATCCAGGAAGATCATTCCATACATCAAGGTAGTAATAAGAAAACAAAATGTAGGGTGTAGTATTCCAGTGACAGAGAGAGTGCCGTGCAGACAGACAAATAAAGTGCAACAGTCACGACGAGGTAGATTGGGAAATCAAGATTCGCCTTTTAGCATATGAAAGATCTATTCAAGAGTCGAACAGCGGGATAGAAGCTATCGTCGAGCCTGGTGGTAGGTGCTCTTAAGCTTTTGCTATCTTCTTCCCGACAGGAGAGAGCAGAACAGAGAATGACCAGAGTGGGAGGGGTCCTTGATTACGTTGGCTACTTTCCCCAGACAGTGGGACATGTAGACAGTCAATGACAGGGAGGCTGGTTTGTGTGGAGGACTGGGCTGCGCTCATAACTCTCTGTAATTTCTTATAGCCTTGGGCATACCACACCATGATGCTTCTTGGCAGGATTTTTTTTATGGTGCATCGGTCAAAATGGGTGAGAGTCATCGGGGACATGCTGAATTTCCTTACCCTTCGGAGGAAGTAGAGGCGCTGGTGTGATTTCTTGGCTGTAGCATCAACGTGGCTGGAACAGGACAAATTGTTGGTCATATTTACACCGAGAAACTTGAAACTCTCAACTAGGTCTACACTATTTACAAAATTATGAGGGGCATAGAAAGTGTGGGTCGTGATAAATATCACCCCATAACACAGACATCTGAATCTAGAGGGCAGAGGTTTAAGGTGAAGAGTTAAGAGGAGATTTGAGGAAAATGGTTTTCACCCAGAGGGTGGTTTCAGTCTGGAACTTGTTGCCTGAGAAGGTGGTGGAGGTAGGAGGTACTGTCATGTTTAAAAAGTATCTAGATGAGTACTTGAATCGCCAAGATAGAGAAGGCTACAGCCCAAGTGCTGGTAAATGGGTTCAGTGTAGAAGGTCGGCACTGTCTTTCTGTGTTGTATGAATCTGTGACTCTGAGGTAGGGGAAGCAATACCCTTTTGGGGACAGATTATTATCCTCCCTTGTGTTAGAAGTGTAAAATGGGCTCTGTTCCATAAAACAGCAAATCCAGAACAAAACTAGAAAATGCTGAAAATACATTGTGTGCCGTTCTGGATGCCCCATTTTACGAAGAATGTGGAGGCTTTGGAAAGGGTATAGGAGAGGTTCACCAGGATGCTGTCTGGATTAGAGAGTATGAGCTATAAGGAGAGGTCGGACAAACTTGTGTTGTTTTCTCTGGAGCAGCGGAGGCTGAGGGGAGACCTGATTGAGGTTTATAAAATTATGAGAGGCATAGACAGTCAGTAGACAGTCTCTTCCCAGGATAGAAATGACAAACATTAGATGGCATGCATTTAAGCTGAGAAGGGGAAAGTTTAAAGGAAATGTGTGCGGCAAGTTTTTTACACAGAAAGTGATGGGTACCTGAAACGGGCTGCAGTGGGCAGGTGGTGGAGGCAGATACGAAAGAGGTGTCCGAGAGGCACGTGAACTGGCCGGAAATGGAGGGATATGGATCATGTGCAAGCAGAAGGGTTTAGTTTAATTTGGCACTGTGGTGGCCATAGACATGATGGGCCGAAGGGCCTGTTCCTGTGCTTACTGTTCTGTGTTTTACCCAGCAAGTCATCTGTGGAGAGAGAAACAAAGTTAGTTTCAGGTCAAAGACTCTTTGTCAGAACTTTGACAGGAAGGGCTAAAAGTCAGCTTTAAGTTGCATGGGGGAGGGATGGATGGGTCAACGTTGTGACCAGGGTAGCCGTGTGGATGGTCTGTTACCGGGGCAGTTAGAGAATGACAAATAAATGGAGCAAATTGCAGGTCGAGGTGCGTGTAGTAGGGAGGGGAAAGAATGAGTCAATATCACAGACAGATGACTTGCAGCAGAGGTGGTGAACTGATACAGACCGAGAAGGGCAATTCCATATTGAATCTGGAAGCCTGTGACATGCCTGGAGGTCGGTGCTGTGCCTCTAGCTGGTGTTGGGCCTCGTCGTTATGCTTCAGGAAGCAGCAGGCAGACAGGCCAGGGCGGGAATGGGGTTGGTGGGTTCGACTGGCTGGCAACAGGCAGCTCGGGGTGTTTTTGTTAATTGAATGCGGGTGTTTCGCAAAGTGCTCACACAATCTGCCTCTGGAGTCTCCAGTGCACAACAGTGATAAGTGCAAGTGAATCCCTGCTCCACCTTGAAGGGCTTATTGGGTCCCTGTTTGGTAGGAGAGGGAAGAATGCTTGAGAAAATCTAGACCAGTCCTCTCCTCGTTTATATTGATACTTCATTTGTTCAGCTCATCTGGATTTTAGATGTGGTTCCGTGGGGAAAACAAGTTGTTTGACAAGGCACCACTGACAGAATTTTAAGACATTTTCCTGCATTATCGTGTTCTGCTTGTATGCACTGCCATTAAAGGGCTGAATAGGCCTGACTTCTGTGCCTTTTAATTCAGTTTATTTGGCTATGAGTCACAGTGTTTTGCTTACAGTGATAATCACTTTGTTAGCATGCCTCTAATTACAAGTGAATCCTTCTGGAGGTTGATTCTTATCTTCCAAGGAGTATTTGACAAACAAATGCCAATGCAACACCTCAAGTAGAGGCATTGATATAAAGAGAGATCTTGTGGGTCTGAGTCCATAGCTCCCTGAAAACGAAAGTAGATAGGGTGGTGAAGAAAGCATCGGGCATATTTGCCTTCATCGATCAGGGCATTGAATATAAGAGTCAGAAATCACGTTGAAACTGTATAAAACTTATGGTATTGCTTTATTATTGTCACTTGTAACGAGGTCCAAGTCTTGCATACCGATCGTACAGGTCAATTCATTACGCAGTGCTGTTACATTGAGTTAGTATAGAGTGCAATGAGTTAGTACAGATAAAAACAATTACAGTACAGAATAAAGTGTCACAGCTGCAGAAAAGTGCAGTACATGTGCACAATAAGGTGCAAGGGCACAAGGTCGATCGTGAGGTCAGAGTCCATCTCATTGTATAAGGGAACTGTTCAATAGTCTTATCACCGTGAGAAAGAGGCTGTCCTTAAGCCTGGTGGTATGTGCCCTTCGGCTCCTCAATCTTCTACCTCATGGAAGAGGAGAGAAGAGAGAATGACCCGGGTGGGTGGGGTCTTTGAATATGTTGGTTGCTTTCCAAAGGCAGTGAGAGGTAAGGAAAGAGTCTGGTTTCCGTGACGCGCTGGGCTGTGTCCGCAACTTCCTGCAGTTTCTTCCGGTCCTGGGCAGAGCAGTTGCCATACGAAGCTGCGATGCATCCAGATAGGAGGCTTCCTATGGTGCAACGATAAAAGTTGATGTGTGTCAAAGGGGACATACTGAATTTCTTTAGCCTCCTGAGGAAGTAGAGGCGCTGGTGAGCTTTCTTGGCCGTCTCCGTGATTTGTCCGGGAGAGCCTATTGGTGATGTTCACTCCCAGGAATTTGAAGCTCTCAATCCTCTCGAACTCGGCACCGTTGATGTAGACAGGTGCATGTGCACCGCCCCATTTCCTGAGGTCAATGACCAGCTCTTTTGTTTTGCTGACATTGAGGGAAAGGTTGTTGTGATGACACCATCTCACTAAGCTCTTTATCTCCTTCCTGTACCCCGACTCATTTTTATTTGAGATACAACCCACTACGGTGGTATCATCTGCAAACTTGTAGATGCTGTTAGAGCAGAATCTGGCCACACAGTCATGAGTGTATCAGGAGTAGAGTTGGGGCTGACGATGCAGCCTTGTGAGGCACCAGATTTTAGAATAATCGTGTTGGAGATATTGCTGTCTATCCTCACCGATTGCGGTCTGTTGGTCGGAAAGTCAAGGATCCAGGCTACATTTAGATTATCGTGTGTAATTCTGGTCGCTGCATTACAGGAAGGATTAGGTGTTTTGGGGAAAGTGCAGAAGAGGTTCACCAGGATGCTGATTGGATTAGAGGGTGTGAACTATTAAGCAGAGGTTGGAGAGAGCTTGGAGTGGCGGAGGCTGAGGGGAGACTTAATAGACGCTTATAAAATTATGAAGGGCATAGATAGGGTAGACTCTCAGAGACTTCTTCCCAGGGCAGGAATGTCAGATACTACAGAACATAAGGTGAAAAGGGGAAAAGTGTAAAGGAGATGTGCGGGGCACGTTTTTAATACAAAGAGTGGTGGATGCCTGGTACGGGCTGCCAGAGGTGGGGGTGGAAGCAGATATGATGGTGGCGTTTAAAAGGATTTTAGACAGGCAGCCAATGGAGGGATACGGATTGTGGCACCATGCTTGGCGGTGGATCGAAGGACCTATTCCTCTCATGCCCTGTTCTATGTTTTACGTCCTGTGACCCATATTGAAATTCACGTGTTGTTTGCCAGCCCAGTTGCATTAACGTCGCTCATTCACAGAATCTAAAAATTGTCACAGCTGTTCTGTCTCCAGTGCAGCACTTCAGGTATTCTCCTGGTCTGGCCTGCAAATTATTCCTGAAGTATATATCCCCTTTTGATTGATTTTGTTTCCGCCATCTTTCCAGCTGCAATTAATTCCAGATCAGAATCACTCTCTTCAAAAGAAAAGAAAACGATTTTACATTTGTGCCCCGCTCCTTGAACCTCTGTATATTTTTGTTAATTAAACCTATCGTGGTTATTCCTCACAAAGTACATTGCAGAAATAAGAAAGAAAACAGAATGCAGAATATAGTGTTAAAGTTACAAGGAAAGTGCAGTGCAGGTGGACGCATAAAGTGCAAGGGCCACGAAGAGGCCTTCTGGTACCTCTGCCCGACGGGATGGGGGGAGAAGAGAGAATGTCCAGGGTGAGAGGAGTCCTTGATTATACTGGCTGCTTTCCCAAGGCAACGGGAAGTGTACACAGAGTCAATGGAAGGGAGGCTGGTTTGCGTGACGGGACTGGGCTGTGTCCGCAACTCTCTGCAGTTTCTTGCAGTCTCGGGCAGAGCAGTTGCCATACCAGGCCGCGATGCATCTGGACAGGATGCTTTCTGTGGTGCATGTGAAAATATTGGAGAAGATCATTAAGGACCTACCGAATTTCTTCAGCCTCCTGAGGAAGTTAGGCGCTGGTGAGCTTTCTTGGTCGTTGTCGGACTCCATGGTTGGACCAGGACGTTGTTGGTGATATTCACGCCTGGGAACATGAAGCTCTCGACCATCTCCAGCTCAGCACCACTGATGTATCAGGAACGTGTTTTCCGCCCGCTTCCTAAGGTCAATGACCAGCTGCTTCTTTTTCCTGACACCTCCACTCCCAAGAGCCACAGGCAGGTGACCTTGGGCCAGGGGTAGAATGTGGGAGGAGTTGGTGGGAAGAAAGAGGCACTGGTGTGAATGAGTTGGCAGGGAACTGCAGGGCCGAAGGACCTGTTCCCGAGCCGGTAGGAACAACAAGCAGAGACAAAGGCTTATTATTTGCAAAGGAAAAAATTTCTAACCATCTTTTGTCTCTCCAGAACAGGACAGGGAAGCTGTCCCGTCAGCTTCTCACAGCAAGCACTGCAGGGAAACAAAGACAGGCGGGACCGTGGTGTCGGGGCATAGTCCGAGCCCGAGGGGAGAAACAAGTGACACTACGACCTATCAGATTCCCTCAGATGGGACAGAGAGGGCAGGGTAGGGGGGGCGCAAGGGGGAGGAGTTGGTGTCTGAAGCTTTGGTGAAGATACCTGGACTCCTCCTCCTCCTCCACCCCCACTGTACCTGTTCAAAAGACACGGCGGAGCAAAGCCAGGAGAGAGCAGAGAGAGCGGACGTACAGAGATCCACAAGAAATGGCCGCGATGGATTTCTGGGTCAAGATGAAGGTCGGGAGTCCTTGCCAAAGGGCTGCAGATGGTCGGGGAGGAGGTGAAATGTTCCAGACTCTTAGTGGGTCAGTGGCAGTTGGACGTCCTGCCGGAGGAGATGACTCCGGTTGCGTACCACGCATCTCCTCTACCTGGGAGTCTACCTGAGTCTCTATGGGAGACTTGGCTAGCAAACTGGCAGGACCTGGAGACGAAAGTCGTGGCCCGGCTGGGGCGCTGGTCAGGCCTCCTCAAGGTGCTTTCCTATCGAGGCAGGGTGGTTATCATAAACTATCTGGTGGCCTCCATGTTGTGGTACCGGATGGTCACCTTGGCACCACCCGCAGCCTTTGCCATGAGAATGCAGGGGAAGTTAGTGAACAACTTCTGGGGCAATAAGAAACACTGGGACTCTGCAGCCGCTCCGAGTCTCCCATTGGAGGAGGGCGGACAGTCGCTGGTGTGTGGACGTGCACTGCTGGCGGCTCTCCGCCTCTGGACCCTGCAGAGATTCCTGTATGCTGAGCACCCTCCTAGGTGGAGGTGACGCGGCTACCGCCATTGGGCGTCAGCTGTGCTGCTCTGTCGAGGCTGCCCAGCTTCTATCAGGACCTGCAAAGAGCCTGGAACATGGTTGTCTCTGGCCAGAAACCCCTCCACTGGTGGAGGGCTCTGCGCCGGCTGAGAGCAAAGTCACCCCTGCCCTACCTCAGCGGGTGTCCGTGCTTCTCGGTTGTGTGGAGCGACTCCGGCTGCTCAGCCGGAGCTGCCTTTCAGGCCCAGGCCCCGGAATCTTCTCCGGGAGCTGGCCTCACACAACATGAGCCGCCTTTCATCGGCACCCGTTGCGCCCTTCCGGGATGCAGGTAGGAAGTACCTGTATGGGCTGCTGCTCCACACCCTCCACTTCCTAGCCCTTGTCCACCGTCCCACCACACCGTGGGGGCGTTTTGTTTCCTGGCAGCGAGGGGGTTCCCGATGGAAGTCCCTTTATGAGGGTGAATTTCGCATGTACA
Organism: Pristis pectinata; assembly: GCF_009764475.1. Lineage (NCBI taxonomy): Eukaryota > Metazoa > Chordata > Chondrichthyes > Rhinopristiformes > Pristidae > Pristis > Pristis pectinata. Next base: position 42,394,755 of record NC_067424.1, on the reverse strand, counting down.
TCGGGGATCTGGGATGGAGGCTGCTGAACAGGGCGGTACCCTGTAGTAAATTTCTTAGTTTGTCCGCGGATCTCCCAGCCGACTGTCACTTCTGTGGGCTGGAGGAGACCGTGCACCACCAGTACATGGAGTGTGTGAGGTTGCAGCCCCTTCTTGCATATCTGCCGGGGCTGCTCCTTGCCTTCTGTCTTCACTTTAGCCCCCACCTGTTCATCTGTGGTCATCTAGTAAGGAGGGGAGCAAGGAGGGCTGAGAATATCCGAGTGAACTTGCTCCTGGGGCTAGCTAATGTGGTTATCCGTGGGTCCTGGAAGCGGGTAGCAGAAGGTGCTGCCCGGGCGGACAACCTCGAGATGTTCCAGGGTTATGTCCGTGCCCGGGTAGTTGTGCAGAGGGAACATGCAGTGTTCACGGATACGAAGGAGGCGTTCCAGGACAGTTGGGCACGTGGGGGGGGGGGTCGGGGGGTGGGGGGAGGGAATAAACGCCATACTTGTTAGGGATGGGGATATTTTAATTTAGTTTGGATGTTTTACTGACTGTATTTAGTCACTGTTATTGTCTCTGTGTTTGTTGTAGTTTGCAGTATTGTCGATTGTGTTTTGTTTTAAAGGATCTTTAAACAAAAGGGTCAGCCTCAAAGTGAAGCTCCCTCTACACTGTCTCATCACACACTCCTGGGGTCAAGAACAGAGTGGAGCTCCGTCGACACTGTCCCATCATAGACTCCCAGGGTCAGACACAGAGTGACAATCCCTCTACACCGCCCCATCTCATGCTCCCGGGGTTATACACAGGGTGAAGCTCCCTCTACGCTGTACCATCACACAGTCCCCGTGTCATACACACGTGTAGCTCCCTCTACATGTGTCCCATCACACACTCCTGGGGTCATACACAGAGTGAAGCGCTGTTTAGACTACACTTAGATTACTGCGTCCATTTCTGGTCGCCTTATTTTCGGAAGCATGTGAAAGCTGTAGGGAGGGTGCAGAGAGGGTTTACCAGGATTCTGCCTGGATTAGAGAACATGTCCTGAGAGGAAACTTTGAGCGAACTGGGGCTTTTCTCTTTGGAGTGACGGAGGAAGAGAGGCGACTTGACTGAGGTGAAAATGTTAGTGAGGGGCAGACTGAAACCAGACATTGGTGTCAGTGTTCGTTATTGTTCTAGCTAAGTGTTTGGATGAAGTATGGTCGCACTTAAAATAAAAATATTGCTTTAAAACAAAAACGTCAGACAGAGTGAAGCTTCCTCTGCATCATCCCACCACACACTCCTGGGTTCAGTGAGTGAAGCTCCCTCTACACAGATTGAAGCTCTCTATACCCCATCCCTTCACACACACCTGTGGTCAGATCCAGGGTGAAGCTCCTTCTGCACTATTCCATTGCACACTCCCGAAGTCAGACACAGAGTGACACTCCCTCTGTACCGCCCCATCACACACTCCGAGGGTTAGACCCAAGGTGGAGCTCTGCGGTGTCCACTCCCACGGACTCAAGTCAGAGATTGAAGCTCCCTCCACACCGTCCCATCACACACTCCCAGGGTCAGACACAGAGTGAAGCTGCTTCTGCACTGTCATGTCACACACTTCCAGGGTCAGACACAGAGAGAAGCTCCACACCGTCCCTCCCCCGGCCATCAGTTGTTATCTCCGAAACTGGTGATGATCTGTGGTGTTCTCATCGTGGGCAGATCTGCTCAGGTGCTTCTCATGATCGTAACTGGTGACCATCAAGGCGCTGAGGATGAACAGAACAGCCTGTGGGAGGGAGACGGCAGTGAGGTAAGAGGCAATAAAACAACCCACCAAGCCCACTTCCTCCCCGACCCTCTGCAGCCCTTTGTCAAGGACTCCCGACCATCATCTTGACCCAGAAATCCATCACGGCCAATTCTTGTGGATCTCTGTACGTCCGCTCTCTCTGCTCTCTCCTGGCTTCGCTCCACCGTGTCTTTTAAACAGGTACAGTGGGGGTGGAGGAGGAGGAGGAGCCCAGGTATCTTCTCCAAAGCTCCACAGACCAACCCCTACCCTTGTCCCACCACCCTGCCCTCTCTGTCCCATCTGAGGTAATCTGATCGGTCGTAGTGCCTCTTGTTTCTCCCCTCGGGCTCGGACTATGCCCCCAACACCACGGATCCGCCTGTCTTTGTTTCCCTGCAGTGCTTGCTGTGAGAAGCTGACGGGACAGCTTTCCTGTCCTGTTCTGGAGAGAAAAAAGATGCTTGGAATTTTTTTCCTTTGCAAATAATAAGCCTTTGTCTCTGCTTGTTGTTCCTACCGGCTCGTGAACAGGTGCTTAGGCCCTGCAGTTCCCTGCCAACTCATTCACACCAGTGCCTCTTTCTTCCCACCAACTCTTCCCACATTCTACCCCTGGCCCAAGGTCACCTGCCTGTGGCTCTTGGGAGGGGAGGTGTCAGTAAAAAGAAGCAGCTGGTCATTGACCTTAGGAAGCGGGCGGAAAACACGTTCCTGATACATCAGTGGTGCTGAGCTAGAGATGTTCGAGAGCTTCATGTTCTCAGGTGTAAGTATCACCAACGACGTCCTGGTCCAACCATGGAGTCCAACAACGGCCAAGAAAGCTCACCAGCGCCTCAACCTCCTCAGGAGGCTGAGGAAATTCGGTACGTCCCCGATGATCTTCTCCAATAGAAAGCATCCTGTCCAGATGCATCGCGGCCTGGTATGGCAACTGCTCTGCCCGAGACTGCAAGAAACTGCAGAGAGTTGCGGACACAGCCCAGTCCCGTCACGCAAACTAGCCTCCCTTCCACTGACTTTGTCTACACTTCCCATTGCCTTGGGAAAGCATCCAGCATAATCAAGGACTCCTCTCACTCTCTCTTCTCTCTTCTCCCCCCATCCCGTCGGGCAGAGGTACCAGAAGGCCTCTTCGTGGCCCTTGCACTTTATGCGTCCACCTGCACTGAACTTTCTTTGTAACTTTAACACTATATTCTGCATTCTGTTTTCTTTCTTACTTCTTCAATGTACTTATGTGTGGAATGATCACGATAGGTTTAAGTACCAAAAATAGACAGAGGTTCAAGGAGCGGGGCACAAATGTAAAATCGTCCTCTTTTCTTTTGAAGAGAGTGATTCTGATCTGGAATTAATTGCAGCTGGAAAGATGGCGGAAACAAAGTCAATCAAAAGGGGATATATACTTCAGGAATAATTTGCAGGCCAGACCAGGAGAATACCTGAAGTGCTGCACTGGAGACAGAGCAGCTGTGACAATTCTTCGATTCTGTGAATGAGCGACGTTAACGCAACTGGGCTGGCAATCAACACGTGAATTTCAATATGGGTCACAGGACGTAAAACATAGAACAGGGCATGAGAGGAATAGGTCCTTCAATCCACCGCCAAGCATGGTGCCACAATCCGTATCCCTCCATTGGCTGCCTGTCTAAAATCCTTTTAAACACCACCATCATATCTGCTCCCACCCCCACCTCTGGCAGCCCGTACCGGGCATCCACCACTCTTTGTATTAAAAACGTGCCCCACACATCTCCTTTACACTTTCCCCCTTTCACCTTATGTTCTCTAGTATCTGACATTCCTACCCGGGTAAGAAGACTCTGAGAGTCTACCCTATCTATGCCCTTCATAATTTTATAAGCGTCTATTAATTCTCCCCTCAGCCTCCGCCACTCCAAGCTCTCTCCAACCTCTGCTTAATAGTTCACACCCTTTAATCCAATCAGCATCCTGGTGAACCTCTTCTGCACTCTCTCCAAAACCCCTAATCCTTCCTGTAATGCAGCGACCAGAATTACACACGATAATCTAAATGTAGCCTGGATCCTTGACTTTCCGACCAACAGACCGCAATCGGTGAGGATAGACAGCAATATCTCCAACGCGATTATTCTCAAATCTGGTGCCTCACAAGGCTGCATCCTCAGCCCCAACTCTACTCCTGATACACTCATGACTGTGTGGCCAGATTCTGCTCTAACCCTATCTACAAGTTTGCAGATGATACCACCGTAGTGGTTTGTACCTCAAATAAAAATGCGTCGGGGTACAGGAAGGAGATAAAGAGCTTAGTGAGATGGTGTCATGACAACAACCTTTCCCTCAATGTCAGCAAAACAAAAGAGCTGGTCATTGACTTCAGGAAAGGGGGCGGTGCACATGCACCTGTCTACATCAACGGTGCCGAGGTCGAGAGGATTGAGAGTTTCAAGTTCCTGGGAGTGAACATCACCAATAGGCTCTCCCGAACAATTCACGTAGACGGCCAAGAAAGCTCACCAGCGCCTCTACTTCCTCAGGGGGCTAAAGAAATTCAGTATATCCCTTTTGACACTCATCAACTTTTATCGATGCACCATAGGAAGCCTCCTATCTGGATGCATCACAGCTTGGTATGGCAACTTCTCTGCCCAGGACCGGAAGAAACTGCAGGAAGTTGTGGACACAACCCAGCGCGTCACGGAAACCAGCCTCCCCTCCGCGGAATCTGTCTTTACCTCTTGCTGCCTTTGTAAAGCAGCCAGCATATTCAAAGACCTCACCCACCCGGGTCATTCTCTCTTCTCTCCTCTTCCATGAGGTAGAAGATTGAGGAGACTGAGGGAACATACCACCAAAACGTTCTTTCCCCAGGCTGCTCCCTCAGCATCTGCCAAACATACACCACTGGTAATCTAGTTTGTCCAATCCACATGTAGATTAAGATAACCCATAAATTTCTTCCTTCACCAATGCCAATATCAAGCCTGATTACAACATGCATTCTTCCACTAATTTGAGTTAAAATCTTATCCATCTAAGATAAGATATCATTTTTAGTCACAGTGAAATGCATCTTTTTGTGTAGAGTGTTCTGAGGGCAGCCCGCAAGTGTCTCCTCGCTTCTAGTGCCCTCAACATCCTAACCCATACGTCTTTGGAATGTGGGAGGAAACCGGAGCACCCGGAGGAAACCCACGCAGACACGGGAGAACGTACAAACTCCTGACAGACAGAGGCCAGAATTGAATCCCGGTTGTTGGTGCTGTAATAGCGTTACGCTAACCGCTACACTACCGTGCCTGTCCTGTCGACATATCTTCCACATTGCACTCTCCATAAATTCACTTTGGTCACCTCTCTGCAGACAGTACATTTAATTACAAAATATCCAGTTCAAATCCCCATCCAGCACTTTCTGACGGACTGGATCCTCAGTTCCGCTCTATCAACATTCTCATGCTTTTTACTGAACACACCACGTCCGGTTTTAAACTCCTTAATGTAAATTTCATGTCAAATTTTGATTGAAACTGTTCATACAAGTACCATAAGAAAAGAAAGTGTTTTGATTTTGTTGCGTGTTTACCATCAGGACAAGAAGAGATGACAGAATAGGTATCAAAACCATTGGACATTAGAAGGGTGTAAAGAAGAAACTCTACTGCCACTTGTGATGACATGGACGGTACAGAAATAAAATTCAAAAGGAATGAAATATTCAATTAAAATGGTACAACCAATGGGAGAAAACAATTAAAGGGTATTAATGATACTGGGAGAACAGCAAAGGGGTAAAAATCTACAATTGACAGAAAGCAATAACACCAATAAACACAGCAGTGACGCAATCTTTCACAACATTTTGCAGATTGATAATTAACACCGATACTTTACCAAGAATGCCAATAACTTCAATGATGGAATAGCAAATAGCCAAACCCAAGATTTGTGGAACGCCATGCATTGCTGTTGAAAGCTTTGAGTACACAACACACTGCATTCACAGTCTGTTATATTTATACCTGACATCAGTCACCAGGGAGCACATTAGGAAGGCATCTTTGTGTTTTATGCTAATTATGTTAATTGAAAGAAACAACTAAAAGCAGTTAATGGCAAAAATTGTTTTGATGAATAAATGTGGAAAACGTGTAATCCGGCTTCCATTTCTTCCAAGAAAGGTAAGAAATGAATTAAATGGTAGATTGAATTGGTGAAAGCTGTCTTTAGCCCATTGAAACCCTGAACAAGATATTTTTGGCATTAAAAAATGAACAGACACATTGGATTTTGTTTGTCGAATGATCAAAGTCAAAGTCAAATTCAAGGTCAAGTTTATTGTCATATGCACAAGTGCACAGGTGCAACGTAAAACTTACTTGCAGCAGAATCACAGGCACATCACATCGGATAAGCAGTATTCATAAGAGAAACATAAATGAAACACAATGTTTTTACAAGAAAGAACACAATTAGAAGCAAAAAAAGTCAATTTTCATGCAAAATGATCAAAGTGGTCACAGTGTTGTGTCACGTACCAGCAACAAAAGAAACACACCGAGTCATGTATAAGTGTTAAAATCTATTTTGTTAATAACTACTTATGATAATAAGAAAAATAAAAGTAAATACGTTAGAATGTTAGAATTAAAAATGTTAGATCTGAAGCATTAATCCCAAAAACTAAACGAAGTGTGTGTGTGGGAAATTCCCAAACTCCAAGTCCAGGAATAGTTCTCAAAGCCGTAAGGTGAAACGTGAGCAAAGGCTTTTGCAAAACCACCGTTGATTTAGAGAAAATGTGGAGAGAAAATAGAGAGTAATTACGAAATCCAAATTCTCCACGATGGAACTCAAACGACACCTCAATCACCGATGATCTCCATTCCTTTTTTCTGAAGTATCTGCCACCCTCAAAGGCATCCGAGATGTAGCCATCCACGCAAATACCTGTTTCCTTCTACAGGTTAACGACAAAGTGGACTTCAGTGGATTATTCCAAAAATCCATCCGTGGATTGTAGTGACAGACACAGTTATTGTTTTTCATCCATGGATACAGAGACCAGCAGGCTGGTCTCTCTCTCTCTCTCTATTTCTCTCTCTCTCTCTGTTACTCTCTTCTTTTCTCTGACTGACTCTGACTGACTGCTCCAAACAATGTCATCACGGCCTTATTTCCTGTTAATATCGTAATCACGCCACACACACACACACACACACACACACACACACACACACACACACACACACACACACAGACACACACACTTTCTTTCTCTCTCTCTCTCTCTCTCTACTGTGCAATATCTTAAAGGGACATTCACCAATAGTAACCTAATCTGTAACAGTTGGTAAACACCAGTGATGAGGGCTGTGCCGGTTGGTTCAAGAAATGAATCGTTGAAGAGAATTAGCTGTTCTTGAACCTGATGCTATGGGACTGCAGACCTCTGTACGTCCTGCCTGATAGTAGCTGCGAGAAGATGGCATGGCCTGGATGGTGGGGATCTTTGATGATGGATGTAGCCTTCTTGAGGCAGCACCTTCTATGGACACTACCGATGGTGGGGAGGGATGTGCCCGTGATGTATTTGGCACATTCCACTACTCTAGCAGCCTCTTCCGTTTCTGCACATTCGAATTGCCGTTCAGACCATGATGCAACCGGTCAAGATACGTTCAACAGTACATCTGAAGAGTGTTCGGTGACTATCCTTGTGATTGCATCCATGTGCACGGCCCAGGACAGCTCATATGTTATGTTAACGTCCAGGAATTTAAAGCTGCTGACTCTCTCCACAGCGGATCCCCCAATGTGTACTGGCGCATGTTCACCTTCCTTCCCCTTCCTGAAGTCAACAATCAGTTCTTATCATTTACTGACGTTGTGCCAGAGGTTGTTGTTGCGGCACCGCTTAACCAGGTGCCCTATCTCTCTCCGTTAGGCTGAGTCATCACCACCTGTGATTCTGCCAACAACAGTGGTGTTGTCGGCAAAGTTTTTATATGGAGCGGTGCTTCGCCACACAGTCATGTGTGTATAGAGTGTAGAGCAGGGGGCTAAACACACAACCTCGAGGTGCACTTGTGTTGATGGTCAGCGAGGAGGAGATGTTGTTACTAATCATCACTGATTGAGGTCTGTCCATGAGAAGGTCGAGTATCCAGTTGGAGAGGGAAGAACAGAGTTTGGATGGGTTGATTGTGTTGAATTCCGAGCTGTACTCGGTAAGCAACAGCCTGACGTATGAGTTCCTGTTTACCAGATCGTCCAGAGCAGATTGAAGAGCCAGATAAATCATATTTGCTGTCGACCCATTGTGGCGGTAGGGAAATTGAGGCGGATCCAGGTCACCTCTGAGGCAGGAGTTGTTTTTCTTCACAAACAACCTCTCGAAGCACCATTACAGTTGATATAAGCACCACCGAACTGTTGAAGTGTCAGTGAGGTTGGTCACCACGCTCTCCCTGGGCACTGGTACCATTGATGCCTCTTTGAAGCAGATGGGAAATCCGACCATAGAAGCAAAAGGTTGAATACGTCCGCAAACACTCCAGCCAGTTGTTCCGCACAGATCTCTGGTACTCATCCAGGTACGCTGTCTGGACCAGACGCCTTTCGTGGATTCACCCTCTTGAAGGATGCCCGGACATCGCCCTCAGAGACTGAGAGCTGTAGTGTGAAAGGTCATAGCTGTCACGTGACACCATTGAGCACTAGTCGAAAACGACACCAGTGTCAATCAGGGACTGTCTCCACCACCCCTCCCCCCCCCCATTAGTACATATCCTTGACCATTGGCACTTTGCACTCGAAATGGCCTTCCAGAGGCCGTACCTGGACTTTTTATGTGACTCTGGATCGCCAGCCCTAAATGGCGCAGATCTAGCCCTCATCAGATTACAAATCTCCTGGTTGATCCAGGGCTTCTGGTTGGGGAAGTCTCGGAATGACTTTGTGGGTACACACTTGTCCACGCATCTCCTTATGAAGTCGGTGATGACCGTGGAAGATTCATTTAGGTCTGCTGATGAATCTCGAACATGATCCAGTCCACCGACTCAAAGCAATCCCGAATTCTCTCCTCCGCCTCTGTCGTCCAGCTTTTCACCGTCCTCTTCTCCAGAGCCGCGCTCTTCAGTCTCTGTCTGTACGCAGGCAGGCGAAGCACAGCCAGGTGGTCGGATTTACAAAAGTGCGGGTGATGGATGGAGCGGTCAGCGTTCTTGATGGTGGTATAGCAGTGGTAGAGTGTGTTGAGTCCTCTAATATTGCAGGTGATGTGTTGATAGTAGTTGGGCAGAGACTTCATCAAGCTCGCCTGATTAAAGTCTCCCGCCACGATGTGACAGGCGTCGGGGTACACCCTTTCGTTCTTTTTGATTACAGCACTCAGTTCCTCAAATGCCAGCTTGATGTCTGCCTGACGTGAGATGTAGACTGCAGTCAGGATGACGATGGAGAACTCCCGTGGTAGGTAGAACCGTCGGCACTTCACTGTCAGATGTTCCAGGTCGGGGGAGCAGGAATGGGACAAGACCACCACGTCAGTGCACCGCGACGAGTTTATCATAAAGCAGACACTGCCGCCTTTTCCCTTACCCGACACTGCCGTCGGGTCCATGAGGTGGATCGAGAAACCCTTGGGCTGGGGCGCAGTGGCAGGAGAGTTGGGAGTGAGCCATGTCTCTGTGAAACAAAGTACACAGCAATCCCTCATGTCCCCCTGATAAAGCAATCTTGCTCTGAGCTCCTCAATCTTGTTTTGTAATGACTGCACATTGGCCTGGAGGATACCAGGGAGAGAGGGGCATTAGGACCCCGCACTTCAGACTTGAATTGAACAAGTGTCAAACGGTAGGGAGAAAGGTGTTAACCATGATAGTGATTCAATATTAGAAGAACGAATGTAAAAGGTGAATCATTGTTGAAGACTTAAATTTTGGAAAACTGCGCATTAAAGGGTTAAGGCTGAAACATCAGACGAACAAGAAATATCATTGCACAGAATTAGAGGCAATAGTGGGAGCAGTTCAAGGATTCAAGTTATTACTTATTGGAATATTTGGGTAACCGATAAATGAATAAGCTCATTTTGTGTAATAAAGATCATTGAACATCAAGAGTAATGGAAGCTGGTGTAAATCTGAAGAAGGATTAATGGACTGTCAGGGACTGTGGAGACTCAGCAGATAGTGAGTGTTGCAGGTCTATATTTTCTTATTCTAAGGTGGCAGAATAGTTGGTATTGACATTCATTCACCGTGAAACTAATGGCCTCTTCAGGAGATAATTCTGTGTGCAGCGAAACATGGAACAACCAGTGCACCTCCACACATTGTGCTACCTGAAGCCTTCTCCACTAGTCAAAGGAACTCACTTGAACATTGAGTAGTTGAGCCTCCTTCATGGTAAATTACCCTTCAAAACGTTCATTTTGTTGCATGAGGTTGGGCAGAACAGTAAGTCCTATTAATGCTCAGCAACTGTCGGTGGCTCTCGAGTTTATGTGGTTGTAATTCAATTCAATTTTTTTTTCCAGTCCAGTTTTCCAACATTTAAATCTTCAGTGGTGGTTCACCTGCTACCTTCTATCTTCTAATCTTGAACTATTATCATGGATTTTGGAAAAATGTGCAAAGGATAAAAAGAACAATACATGTTGATTCTTTCTTGGAATATAAATGTGAGTCCAACGGATGTCCCTTGTCCACCATGAGCAGGAGAGTCACAGAGTTTTACAACACAGAAACAGGCCATTCGGTCCAACTTGTCCATTTTGACCATGTTGCCAAACTGAGCTTGTCGCATTTGTCTATGTTTGTCTCTTTGTCTCTTTATCCTTTGTCTCTCTATGCCCTCTAGTTTTGGACTCCCCTGCCCTGTGAAAGAGACTGTTGCTATTCACCTTATTGAGGTCTCCCATGATTTTATAAACATCTGTATGGTCAATTCTCAGCTACCTATGTTCAGGAAAAAAGTCGCAGCCTACCCAGCCTCTCCTTATAACTCAAACCTTCCAGTCCTGGCAAAATCCCCATAAATCCTTTTTACATCCTTTTCAGTTTAATGACATCCATCCTGTAGAAGGACAACCAGAACTGTACGCAGAGCTCTAAGGGCATACCAAAACCTTACCAATGTCTCATCCAGCTGTGACATGATGTCCCAACTCCTGTACTCAGTATCCTGACCAGTGAAGGCAACTGTGCCAAATGCCTTCTTCACCTGTGTCGTGGCTAAGGAAATTGTGCAGGGGGAGGGCTTCAGAATTTTGGATCATTGGTTTCTCTTCCAGGGCAGAAGAGAAACAGTACGGTTTTCACTTGAACTGGAGGGAGACTAATATCCCTGTGGGAAGGTTCGCTCGTGCTGCTCGGGGGTTTACCGGGTCTCCCTGTGTCACCACTTTCAAGGAACAATGTACCTGAGCTCTGTGTCTCTCTGTTCAACAACATTCATTTTTTTTAAAAGAGGTGACTCTCGGAACTTTCTATTCAGTTTCACCATCAAGAATCAAAAAGAGAAACATTTTCAAATTGTTAGTTGAAAATTGATTGGTTAATTAATTAATTGGAAGCAGCTAATAAAAAGAAACTGGGGGTCAAGCAAAGCGGCCATTGTGGCAGTGGGCCTGTGTTAGAGTGGGGAGCTGAGGTATTGGCATGAAGAGTTTCTGGGAAGGTGTCTTTCTTTCTTTGCTCTTGCACAGTTAGAGCATTGGGAATGGCAGTCATGGCAGTGGTCTGCTCCTCTTGCAGGATGTGGGAAGTCAGGGAGGCCTCCAGTGTCCCTGATGTCTACACGTGAGAGAAGCTGCATTTGGCTGCAGCTTCTTACGGACAGCATTAGGGAACTGGAGCTGGATGAAGTCCGGATCATTCAGGATGCTGAGGGGTGATGCTGATGCTGAGGACAAGAGTTACAGGGAGGCAGTCACACCTAGGCTGCGGGTAGTGATGGGCAGTCAGTGCAGAGTACCCCTGTGGCCGTTTCCCTCAAAAACAACTATTCTGCTTCAGATACTATTCGGAGGTGTTGACCTGCCAGGAAAAAGCCACAGCGGCCAGGTCTCTGGGACCAGCTGCCAGGTCTCTGGCTCAGAAGGGAAGGGGGGAAAAGAGAAATACGGTGGTGATCGGGGAGTCACAGGTAGGAGATTGTGTGGACGAGAACGAGACTCCCATATGGTATGTTGCCTCCCAGGTGCCAGGGTCAGAGATGTCTCGGATCGAGTCCACAGCATTCTTAAGGGGTAGGGTGAGCAGTCAGAAACCGTGGTCCACATCGGTACCAATGACATAGGCAGGAAGGTGACGAGGTCCTGCGAAGTGAGTTCAGGTTGTTAGGTGCGAAGACAGCACCTCCAAGGTGGTGATCTCAGGAATTCTACCCGTGCCACGTGCCAGTGAAGAAAGAAATAGAAAGATAGTGCAGCTTAACACGTGGCTAAGGAGATGGTGCAGGAGGGAAGGTTTCAGAATTTTGGATCATTGGACTCTCTTCCAGGGCAGGTGGGACCTGTACAAATAGGATGGTTTGCACCTGAACTGGAGAGAGACCAATATCCTAGTGGGAAGGTTTGCTCGTGCTGCTCGGGGGTTTCAACTGGAGGTGCAGGGGTGGGATCCAGAGTGACAGGGCAGCAAGTGGTGTAGCTGTGGGGAAAGCAGATGTTCAGCCTACAAGCAAAGACAAAAATCAACTGGTTGATGAGCATTGTGGGACTAATGTCCTGAGATGTGTCTATTTCAATGCAAGAAGTATTGTAGGAAAGGCAAATGAGCGCGGATCAGCAGGTGGAATCATGATGTTGTGGCAATTAGTGAGACTTAGTTGCAGGAGGGGCAGGTCTGATAGCTCAATGTTCCGGGGTTATGATGTTTTAGACATGACAGAGAGGGAGGTATCAAAGGGGGAGAGATGGCAGTACTCATCAGGGAAAATGTCACGGCAGTGCTCTGAGAGGATATACCAGAGGGCTCGTTTACTGAAGCATTATGGGTGGAAATGAGGAATAAAAAAGGGGATGACCACGTTAATGGGACTAATTATAGACCTCCCATAGACGGTGGGATTTAAAGGAACAAATTGGTTCAGAGATAGCAGACACTTGCAATAAATATATGGTTGTGATGGTAGGTGATTTTAACTTTACACATATTGACTGGGGCTCCCATAATATAAAGGGATTGGATGGGATAGAGTTTGTCTGATGTGTTCAGGAAAATTACCTTAATCAATCTGTGGACGTCCCAACGAGAGAGCACAAAACTGGATTTCCTCCGAGGGAACGAGACATGGCAGATGACAGAAGTGTGTACAACACTTTGGATCTGGTGATCATAATTCCATTAGTTTCAAGATAATCATGGAGAAGGATTGGACTGGTCCTTGGGTTGAGATTCTAAATAGCAGTGAGGCCGATTTTGATGCCATCAGAACGGATTTGGCAGGCATGGATGGCGATTGGCTGTTTTTTTATAAGAGATGCTTGGTAAGTGGGAGGCTTTCTAAAGCGAAATGCCGAAAGTACAGAATTTATGTGTTCCTGTTAGAATAAAAGGCAAGGCTAACAAGTTTAGGGAACCTTGGTTATCGAGGGATATTGAAGGCCTGGTAAAAAAGAAGGTGGTGTATATCAGGTATCAGCATGAAGAGTATAAGAAATGCAAAAGAACACTCAAGAGAGAAATCAGAAGGGCAAAAAGAGGACATGAGGTTGCTCTGGCAGACAAGGTGAAAGAGAATCCCAAGGGTTTCTCCAGCTATATTAAGAACAAAAGGGTAGAAAGGGACAAAATTGGTCCTCTTGAAGTTCAGCGTGGTCATCTATGGATGGAGCTGAAAGATGTGGGGGACCTGTGAAATGAATGTTTTGCATCCGTATCTACTCTGGAGACAGACGCAGAGACTATAGAACTGAGGCAAAAGAACATTGAGGTCACGGACCCTGTCCGGATTATGGAAGAGGAGATGCTTCCTGTCTTGTGGTGAATGACGGTAGATCAATCCCCAGGGCTTGACAAGGTGTTCCCTTGGACATTGTGGGAGTTTAGTCCAGAAATAGTAGGGGCCCTGGCAGAGATATTTAAAATGTCCTTAGCCATGGGTAAGGTGACAGAGGACTAGAGGATAGCTGATGTTGTTTCGTTGTTCAAGAAAGGCTCTAAGAATAAGCCGGCAAATTATATGTCAGTGAGCCTGGTGTCAGTCATGCATAAATTATTGGAAGGTATTCTAAGGGTCAGGATATATAAGTATTTTGATAGATGGGGCCTCATTAGGGATGGTCAACATGGCTTCGTGTGTGGTAGGTCATGTCTAACCAATCATATAGAGCTTTTTGAGGAGTTACCAAGAAGGTTGATGAGGTGGACGATGTCTACATAGAATTTAGCAAGGCAAATTCCATCATGGGAAGCTGGTCCAGAAGTTTAAGTCGCTTGGCATTCAGGATGAAGTAGCCAATTGGATTCAAAATTAGTAGCGGGTGAAGCCAGACAGATGGCTGTCTCTCTGACTGGAGGCCTGTGACTGGTGGTGTGCCGCAGGGATTGGTTCTGGGTCCATTGTTGTTTATCATCTATATTAATGATTTAGATGATAGTGTGGTAAACCGGATCAGCAAATTTGTGGATGACACCAAGACTGGGGGTGTAGTGGACAGCAAGGAAAGCTATCAAAGCTTGAAAGGTGATCTTGGCCAGCTAGAAAAGTGGGCTGAAAAATGGCAGATGGAATTTAATGTAGACAAGTATGAGGTGTTGCCATTTGGGAGAGCAACCCAGGGTAAGACATCCACCGTGAATGGTAAGGCTATGAGGTGTGCGGTAGAAGAAAGGGACCTGGGAATACAGATTCATAGATCCTTGAAAGTGGTGTCACAGGTAGATAGGGTCATAAAGAGAGTTTTTGGCACATTGGCCTCCATATATCAGGGCATTGAGTACAGGAGTTGGGATGTTATGTTGAAGTTGTACAAGATGTTGGTGAGGCCAAATTTAGATTATTGTGTGCAGTTCAGGTCACCTATCTACAGAAAAGATCTTAATAAGCTTGAAAGAGTGCAGAGAAAGTTTACAAGGATGTTGCCGGGATTTGAGGACCTGAGTTGTAGGGAAAAGTTGAATAGGTTTGGACTTTATTCCCTGGAGTGCAGGAGAATGAGGGGAGACCTTTCAGAGGTTTACAAAATTATGAGGGGTGCAGATAGGGTGAATGCATGCAGGCTTTATCCCCTCAGATTGGGTGAGACTAGAACTGGAGGACAGAGGTTTCGGGTGAAACGTGAAATATTTAAGGGGAACCTGAAGGGAAAGTTCTTCACTCAGAGGGTGGTGTGGGTGTGGACAGAGCTGCCAGCAGAAGTGGTATATTCGAGTTCAATTGGAACTTTTAAGAGAGGTTTGGACAGGTACATGGATGGGAGGGGTTTGGAGGGATATGGTGCAGATACAGGGAGATGGGATGAGACAGAAGATCTAATCTGCAAGGACTAGATGGGCCGAAGTGCCTGTTTCTGTGCTCTGCTGCTCTATGACTGGGACTCTCCAGGGCCCGACCATTTACTGTGGAAGTCCTGCCCTGGGTTGTCTCACCAAAGCAACATCTCACATTGAGCTGAATTAAATTTATTGATCTGATTAAGCATTGTCTTGATCTGGTTAACATAACTTCATTCCATTACAATTTGACATATCACAAGTCCATTGATGGTGAATGATCCCTTACAATCAGCTTACAATAGTATGAAATTTACTAATTTCTTTGGGGACTAAAAGAGACTTCACAACCTCAGCTTAATCTCAGTCTGAGTTAGAACTTCATGCAGGTGAATCAGTACATTGGAAGATGTCTGTTGTTTCCCTTGAACTACAAAGCAACACTGCATTGGTGAGAGCTTTTTATCCCTCTCTCAAATGCACACACTCTCATTGCCTCACTCTCTCCTTATTTTTTGCTTATTTTCACTCCTTTTTCTGCCCATTCGGGGTGTGTGTGTGTGTGTGTGTGTGTGTGTGTGTGTGTGTGTGTGTGTGTGTGTGTGTGTGTGTGTGTGTGTGTGTGCGTTTCCATTTGTCTGATTTCCCATTTCCTTGTTGCTGTGTTTCTCCCTCACTCTTCAACACTGTCTCGCTCAGAGTCTGTTTCCCCTTCGTTCCTGCCTGTTGTCAGTTGGGGGGTGGGGGCAGGGTCTATCTGCGTTTGCACATTTTCTCTCTTTATCTCTCTCTTTCTTCATCTTGTCTGCCAAAATCTCTGTTTTGGCGCATGCCCTGTCATATTCTTTCTGCTTCTACTTTCTCTCTCGGTGCCTTTCTCTTCATCTGTGACTGCTGGTTTCCTTCACGCTTGCTTCCTTTCGCCTTTATCACACATCTTCACCTGCTCTTTCTCTTTCTGTCCCATTCTTTTATTTTGCTTCTCTCATTTCATCTCCCTCTCTCATGCGCTCTTTCTCCCCCCGCTCACTTTCTCCTTTGTATTTCCTGCTCTGACGACCTGTATCAGCATTGGCAGACGTTTAGCAACACGATTCATAATGTAATAAATATTACTTTGGAATGAATTGGGACAGGACACACAGTGTGACTGGAGATAACTAAAATGAAAGGTCGACTGAAAGGAGACATTGATTATTGATTAAAAATAACAGTGACATTGAGTATTGGGAGGATTCTGGAAACGTGTGAGGGAATTGATGGAGAGAGAAAGTAAAATATGAGAATAAACCACAGAGTGAGGAAAACAAATTGTCTAACAGGTGTGTAAAATGTAGAGATTAGCAACAGGAAATGTGGGTCCCTTCTAGGCAGATAGGAAAATTACAAAGGGAAGATGTAAATGGTCAAGAAATGAAACAAATGCTTTGCAATTATTATAATTATCGAAGACACAAAAACATTTTGGACAGTGTGGGGAACCACGGATCGATTTCAGAATGAGGGATTTTAAGAAATTGGGTTTTTGAAGTATGAAGACAAGAACAATTGGAATGAATCTGCTGGGTTTGATGGCCGATATCCAGGGAATTCAAAGAGATCTCTACAGAGACCATGATTCCAATCATTATAACCTTCCATCGACTGTAGAACCATCTCTTCAGACTGAAAGGTGACCAAGAACGTTCCCAAAGAATAACAATAGTTTATTTTCGTAATTTATTGATGAGAGTCAGTGGATATTTCAACCCCAGCTTTATCTCGTCTCTGATCTTACTCTGTGTCCCTGCATAAACAAATGGATTCACACAGGAACACAAGTACTGAAGCACGTACCCGCTTTCTTCCAGAGGGAAATTTGAGTCACTGAAGTTGGAACCTGAAAAGTAAGAGACGTCGGTAATGCGAATGTAGAGGAAACTTATCAGTACCAGTAGCCACAAGAGGATGAAGATACCCGAGATACTTAGGAGCAGGACGATAGACTTCCTGCGGCTGTCCATCTCCGGGTCGCTCTGTCTCTCACTCTTCCCGCCGTCCTGGAGTCTCCTGCGGATTCTAATGGCCCTTAAAATGTGCCGGACGGTTAGGAAATTGAGCAGCAGAATTAGAACGAATGGCAGACAAGGGACTAAAATGCTGTCGATCCAGTCATGTGCTACCCAGCCAGGTGAGGTATAAAAATCTGGCTTAATTTTGCACGGTGTGGGCTCACTTTTATGTGGAGGTTCATACACAAAGTAGAGAAATACATTTTTGAAACAGCTCAGGGCAGTAACCGTTCCGATCACCACAGCCGCCGTTCGCTTCGTGCAATATTTTGTTTTCAATTTTTGGCAGCAAATAGCCACAAAGCGATCAAAGGTGAACATCACCGTCACCCAGACGGAGCAGTCTCTGACACCGTATGTGACCGCGAGATTCACACTGCAGGCAGGAGTGATGGTCAGGAAATTGGACGGGAAAGTGATGGGAACAATTCGCATTAATATCACGCCCGTGATAATGACCAGGAGATCCGTCACTGCCATCGACAGCAGGTAGACAGTGATACATCTGGAGAGGCCACATCGTCTGCGGAACATTACCCCAATCACGGCCAAGTTAGCTGCAACAGAGGAAGACAGTGGAAGAGTGGGTGTGTCTGTGATTTTGTTTGGTGTGAGTTTTGTGAGTGAAATTGTATGTGAGTGTGTGGTGTGAGAATACTTGTGTGTGTGTTTGTATGTTTGTGTGTTTATGTGTGATGCGAGTGTGGCGTGTGTTTTTGTCCGTGGTGTGTGCTGTGTCCTTTTTGCAGTGAGTATATTTAGTTTGAACGTATGTGGTGTGTGGTGTGTATTTTGGTGTTTGAATGTGTGTGTTTGACAAAAAAATTAAACAGTGGAACTCAAACGCAATTTCTTGATTTGACACTTGAAACTGAATTGACAGTTACCCCACAGAATTCTGTCATGTGATTAACTGTGCTATTATGTTGCAACATACTGCAGTTTGGATCTTACCAGCGAGTCTGTCTCTGTGGAAAAAATCCAGAGCAAGAACATTATCTTCCACTGAAAACTTCAACACTATCAACACCACTGAATTTCATGTTCGTCATCTCTTCCATATAAATGAAAACCCTGATAAAAGCTTAATTTTCTACGAGTTTCACCCCATCTAATATTTCTCCCTCTGGTACAACAATGCCATCGACCCCTCCACTTGTGAAGACAGGCAGATGGATGTTTGAAACGCACTTCCCGAAAGCGAAATATGCATATTTAAACCACATGTGGATGTGGAATTGAAGAGCGCTATGGACATGGTGTTAAAACGTGGGATGAGGCTTTTTCCACTGGCACAGAGACAGTGCACCAACTGGCCCAACATTGTAAATCTTCATAACTCTGTTAAATCACAGATCACTGATGCAAATCTACGCTCCCTCGGATGTCCCTTTCACATGCACATCTTCATCCACTAAAGCAATTCCGTATTTCATTCCGCTCCCTCCCCACATGCACCACTAGTCATCTGGTTTGTCCAATCGACAAGTAGCTTCAGATATCCCAAAATATTTGTCCTTTACCAAGAATACCAATATAAAACCCTATTACACCATGCACTCCTCCTCTTGCCTCCACTTATATGAGCTAAAATCCTATCCATCTGGACTCATCAATGACCGATCTTCCACATTGCACTCTCCATAAATTCACTTTCATCACCTATCTGCAGCCAGTACATTGGATCACAAAATCTCCAGTTCAAATACCCATCCTGCACTTACTGACTGACTGGATCCTCAGTTCCACTATTTCAATATTCTCGTGCTGTTTTCTGTTCACTCCACGTCCTGTTTTAAACTCCTTAATTTAAATTTTGTGTCAAATGTTGTTTGAAACTGTTCATACAAGTGCCATAAGAAAATAAATTGCGTCCATTATAGTTGGGTGTTTACCATCGGAATGAGAAGAGATGATAGAATAGTAATCAAAGCCATTCAAGATTAGAAGCTGTAAAGAAGAAACTCTGCCGCACTCTGCCGCATAAAATGCACAATGAAAAAATAAGACTTAAAAGGAATAAAATATTCAATTCAAATATTACAACAATGGGAGAAAACATTTGAAGGGTATTAATGATACTGAGAGAATAGCAAAAGGGTAAAAATCTCCAATGCATAAAAGGGCGGCACTCTAGCGTAGCGGTCAGGGGTTAGATTCCCGTCGCTGCCTGTAAGGAGTTTGTACGTTCTCCCGTGTCTGCGTGAGTTTTCTCCGGGTGCTCCGGTTTCCTCCCACATTGCAAATACTTACGGGTAGGTTAATTTGGGCTTAAAATGGGCGGCGCGGACTCATTGGGCCGGAAGGGCCTGTTGCCACGCTGTAAATAAAATTTAATTTAAAATTTAAAGCAACAACACCAGTAAACAGAGCAGTGAGGCAACATTTTGCAGATTGATAATTAACACCAATACTTTACCAGGAATGCCGATAACTGCAATGATGGAATAGCAAATGGCCAACCCCAAGATTTGTGCAACTCCATGCATTGCTGTTGAAAGCTTTAACTACACAATACACTGCATTCACAGTCTGTTATATTTATACCCGACATCAGTCACCAGGGAACACATTAGGAAGGCATCTTTGTTTTTTAATGCTTTATATTAATTGAAACAAGCAACTTATGCAGCTCATGCCAATTATTGTTTTGAGGAATAAATGTGTAGAATGTGTAATCCTGCTTACATTTCATCCAGGAAAAGTAACGTAAGACTTAAAGGGTTGGATGTAATTGGTGAAAGGTGTCTTTAGCACCTGGCACACAGTAATCAGGAGCAAGATGTTTTTCAAACGATAAAATGAACAGACAAATTGTATTTAATTGGTGGAATGATCAAAGTCAAGTTCAGATTCAAGTTCATTGTCAAATGCACACGTACATGTATACACAGGTGCAATGAAAAACTTACTAGCAGCAGCATCATAGACACATCGCATCAATAAGGCAACCATAAATTAAACATTTTTACAAGAAAGAAAGGACAATATTAGAACAAAAAACTAAGATTTCAGTGCAAAGTTTTGAATGTGGTCATCGTATTGGTAAACTCAAGTGCTAATAGTTGTGTCAGTTGGCTCAAAAACCGAATGTTTGAAGAGAAGTAGCTGTTCTTGAACCTGGTGGTGTGGGACTTCAGGCTTCTGTATCTCCTGCCCAATGGGAGCAGCAAGAAGATGGCATGGCCTGGATGGTGGATGTTGCCTTCTTGAGGCAGGCCTCCTGTGGACAAAACTGATGGTGGATGAGTCCCTGATGCATTGTGCAGAGTCCACAACACTGTCGTTTTTATATTCTTGCGCATTTGAGTTGCTGTTAGGACCATGATGCAACCAGTCAGGATATTTTTAAAAGTACATCTGTAGAAGTTTGTTATAGTGTTCAGTGACAAGCCAAATGTCCTTAAACTTCTTAGAAAACAAAGATGGTGTCACACCTTTTTTATTGCATCTGTGTGCAGTGCCCAGGACAGCTCATGTAATATTTAAAGCTGCTGACTCTCTCCACTGTCAATCACCCAATGTGGACTGGTACATGTTCACCCTCCTTCCCCTTCCTGAAGTCAACAATCAGCTCTTTAGTTTTACTGAGTGAGAGGTTGTTGTTGCTGCACCACTCAACCAGGTGTCCTATGTCGCTCCGGTAATGTTTTTCAGAAGCTCCGACACGATCTCTTTCTTACCCTCTGGTACTCGATCAGGTACGCCGTCTGCACCAGGCACCTTTTGTGGATTCACCCTCTTGAAGGGTGCCTGGACGTCGGCCTCAGAGACTGAGATTACAGGGTCATCCGGAAATGTGGGGTTTCTGTGGGTGCGTCATAGTTCTCCCTGTCAAAGTGTGCATAAAAGGCATTGAGCTCATCAGGGAGTGATGGGTCGTTGCCACTTACGCTGCTCAATCTCACCTGTAGGAAGTTATATTGTGCAAGCCCTGCCACAGCTGTCGAGTGTCCACCTGTGATTCTAGTTGCCTCTTTGCATTCGCAATGGCCGACCGGAGGTTGTACCTGCACTTCTTATACGCATGTCCTTATGAAGTGGGTGACAACCGTGGCATATTCATTTAGGTCCGCATGTATGTCTGCTGACGAATCCATAAACATGGTCCAGTCCACCAACTTGAACCAATCCCGAATTCGCTCTTCCGCCTCTGCCGTCCAGCTCTTCATCGTCCTCTTCACTGGTGTCGCACCCTTCAGTCTCTGCCTGTACGCAGGCAGAAGAAGCACAGTGAGGTGGTCGGATTTACCAAAGTGCGGGCGAGGGATGGAGCCGTTGGGGTTCTTGATGGTGGTATAGCAGTGGTCGAATGTGTTGAGTCCTCTGGTGTTGCAGGTGATGTGTTGATTGTAGTTAGGCAGAGACTCCTTCAAGCTTGCCTGATTGAAGTCTCCCACCACGATGTGACAGGCGTCGGGGTACGCCCTTTTGTCACTCTTCTTTTAAACTAAATGTTGCTTCCTTTCTTGGGATCCCTGCTCTTTCCCCACTCTCCTCTACCAAGTCTTGACCCTCCGACTCTTTTCTTAGTCTGGAGGTTTGTGTGTACCCATCAGAGTGACAGTTCCCTCTTTGTTCCTGATATCTAACCACAGAGTCACCTCATATGAATATCCTCCCTCAATACCGCTATAATACTGCTGTAATGCCACCACCTCTTTTACCCTTCCCTGTCACGTCTGAAGATTCCAGACACTTGGAGTTCAGCTGCCAGTCCTTTCGGCAGTTTCATTCGGCTCCTGCCACTTTCTCCAAACTAAAGGTGGAGCCATGGGCCCCAGCTGTGCCTGTGTGTTTGTCGTCTACGTTGAACAGTCCATGTTCCAAGCCTACACCGGTAAGTCTCCCCAACTCTTTCTCCGCTACATTGACGACTGCATTGAGGCTGCTTCCTGCACCCATGCTCAGCTCGTCAATTCCATCAAGTTTGCCTCCAACTTCCACCCTGCCCTCAGATTCACTTGGTCCATTTCCGACCACTCTCCCCCCCTTCCTGGATCTCTCTGTCTCCATCTCTGGAGACAGATTAACCACAGACATCTTCAACAAATCCACTGACTCCCACAGCTACCTCGACGACACCGCTTCCCACCCAGTCACTTGTAAGGATGCCATCCCCTTCTCCCAGTCCCTCCGTCTGCGCCGCATCTGTTCCCATGATGAGGCTTTCCATTCCAGGACATCAGAGATGCTCTCCATTTTAAGTAACCGGGGTTTCCCATCCATCACCATCAATGCTTCCCTTACCTGTATCTGCTCCACTTCCCGCACGTCTGCCCTCACCACTTCCCTTTGTCCTCACCTACCACCCCACGAGCCTCCATATCCAACACATCATTCTCGGCAACTTCCACCACATCTAATGGGATATGTCGTGGATACCCGCAATAAATAGATGACCAGGAGAAGCAGAAGATTCCTCAATAAGTTAAACTTCTATTTGCAAACAAAAGTTGTGACCGTCAGTCAGTTACCAGTCACCCTCCGACTACTGCTCTCTCTGACTGCCCCCGAGCAAAGCTCGCGGGCCTTTGTTATACGTTTTTTCTTAGCTCAATTACATTGTTACAATCCGTCATGTTATCTCTTATCTTCACATTCATCCTTGACCGTTTGCCTCCTTTCACAGTTGTCTCCTGGCTCACAACCATTTGTCTTTCGCCACAGTCATTTCCTGACTCAGTCACAGAGCGCCCCAATTATCTATGGGCATTGGGAGTACTGGTACTAGGCTACAGAACTATCAGTTATAAAACAATACTAGGCTTAGCTACAAGGCTAACAGTTATAAAACATCACAATGTGTCTCTATTACTTATGAGTTCTAAGACATGCTGGCACCTGACTTATCAGTTATGAAAACTATCAGCTACAGAACTGCTACAAAATCATTAGTCGCATTAGCCATAACAACCATTAGCCACACAATAGATCAAAAGTGTCTCCCTAGGAATGGGCTAACTATTTCTTTAATGAGCTATATGTTTCCCGCACTAAGAGCTTCCCGCGCTCGGGCTGAAGAAGAAGGAGGCCCAGCGGCCATCTTAAGGAGATCAGCAGCCATCTTAAACACAGAGCAGACTATGAATAAAAAAAGTATAGCCTCTACTTTCTATATATTCTATAGATCCTACAACCAGCTACATCTTCCCCTCACCCCCTCTCCGCTTTCCGAAGGGACTGCTCTCCCTGCGACTCCCTTGTCCACTCGTCCCTCCTCATCGATAACATCACGTCACTTATGCCTGTAATCGCACCAAGTGCAACACCTGCCTGTACACCTCCTCCCTCACCACCATTCAGGGTCCCAGACAATCCTTCCAGGTGAGGCAGCGCTTCACCTCTGAGTCCGAGGCGGTCATTTATTGCATCCGGTGCTCCCGGTGCCGTCTCCTGTGCATCGGTGAGACCCGACGCAGATTGGGTGACCGCTTCGTCGAGCACCTTCACTCCGTCTGCCACAACGGCCAGGACCTCCCGGTGGCCACCCACTTCAATTCCACATCCCACTACCAGACTGACCAATCTGTCCACGGCCTCCTCTACTGCCACGTTGAGGCCAGACGTAGGTTGGAGGAACAACACCTCATATTCCGCCTTGGGAGTTTCCAACCTGATGGCCTCAACATCGATTTCTCTAACTTTTGGTAACCCCACCCCTTCTTTTCCTTCCCCCCCCCACCCCCCACTCCTTTGTCTTCCGTTATTCCTGTGGCTCCCTTCCTCTGCCTTGATGGCCTGTCCATCTCCTCTCCTCTCCTCCCCTCCTCCATCCTTTATTATATGGTCCACTGCCCTCTGCTACCAGATTCTTTCTTCTTCAGCCCTTTGAATCTTCTACCTATCAGCTTATCACATGTTCTCCCCTTCCCCACCCACTACCTTCCCCCTCTCACCTGGAATCGCCTATCATCTGAACTCACCTGTCCCCTGCCTGCGTGTGCTCCTCCCCGACCCCCCACCTTCTTATTCTGGCTTCTGCCCTCTTCCTTTCCAGTTCTAATGAAGGGTCTCAGATTGAAACGTCATCTGTTTGTTTTCCTCCATGGATCTGCCTGACCAGCTGAGTTCCTTCAGCATCTTTTGTGTATTGTTCCAGATTCCAGTATCTTCAGAATTTCTTGTGTTCCTGGGAGTGTGTGATGGGAGGGTGTAGAAGGAGCTTCACCCTGCGTCTGACCTGTACAACGTTCCCTGAGGAGGTCCTCTTGAACCGATGACTCTCCCAGGACTGGGAGGACTTGTTGGCTCATATCGCTGCATTGGAACATCATGGCGAGCACGGTAAGTGTGGGTCGGACACCATATCGCCCCGGTTCCTGCCCTATCCCAGCCGTTCTGTCAGAAGTGGACCAATCACGTTACGCAGACAGGAATCAGACTATCCCCACCGACTCCCTCACCTCCCACCACCTCACCTTCCCTTACAACACAAGAAGAGGACAATTGACCTATCGGGTCGATGCTACCCCATTATCCCATTTCCTGTAAAGCATAATCCAGACTCTCGTACTACCGACCTCCCAGCTCCGACTGCCCTCAGCTGCTGTCCCTGCGCGGAGTTTGCACACTGACCCCGTGAGCACATGGGGTTTCCCTGTGAGAAGAGGACGCTCCCTGTGGAGCCATGGGTGCACCTGTGGTCACCCCCGCTTCGATGCTTCCCACTGCCCCAGAATAAGCCAATCACGTGCTGCCCCCCCAGGTGGCATTGCCATTGGTTGAGGAGCCGGGGGGTGGTCGAGACTGGGAGACCAATGCTGGCTGCATTGGCGATGGCACATGACCAAACCTTCAGTGGTTTGTCCAATCAGCTGCCAGACGGGAACAGGCGATTCAGTCCACCATGTAAATGTTATCCATCAAATTGACCTCAGGAAGTGGGGCGAAGAACATGTCCCTGTCTGTATCAGTGGTGCTGAGGGGAGATCGTCGAGAGGATCATGTTCCCAGGTGTAAATGTCACCGACAACTTGTCCTGGTCCCACCACTGCCAAGAAAGCTCATCAGTGCCACTGCTTCCTCAGGAGGCTAAGGAAATTTAGCATGTTCTTGATGACCCTCACCGACTTTTAAATATGTACCATAGTAGGCATCCTATCTGGATGCATAATGGCCTGGTACGGCAACTGCTCTGCCCGGCACTTCAAGAAACTGCGAAGAGCTGTGGACACAGACCAGTCCATCATGCAATCCAGCCTCCCGTCCACTGACTCCATCTACACTTCCTGCTGTCTCGGGTAAGCCACCAACATAATCAAGGAACCCTCCCACCCCAGTCATTCTCTATTCTCCCCTCTCCCATCGGGCAGAAGGTAACAGAGTCTGATAACACGTAGCACCAGGCTCAAGGATCGCTTCTATCCCACTGTGATCAGACTCTTGAACGGACCTCTCAGATGCTAAACAGATCACGTGTGCTATAGATGAACTCATGATCTCCCAATCTACCTCGTCGTAGCCTTTGCACTTTATATGTCCACCTACACTGTACTTTCTCTGAAACTGTAACACTATATTCTGCATTCTGTTTTCCTTTTTCCTACCTCAATGTAGTTCTGTGTGGAATGATTTGTCTGGATGGCAAGCAAATGCCTGGCATGCTTGCCTTTATTAGTCGAGGCATTGAGTTCAAAAGTCAAGAAGGCATGTAGCAGCTTTATAAAACTCCGGTTACGCAACATCTGAAGTGTTGCGTTCAATTCTGTTCACCCCATTATTGGAAGGATGTGAAAACTCTGCAGAAGGTGCAGAAGACGTTTACCAGGACGCTGCTCGGATTCGAGGGTATATGCAGTCAGAAGAGGTTGAACAAACTTGGGTTGTTTTCTCTGGAGCGGCGGAGGCTGAGGGGAGACCTGATAGAGGTTTAAACAATTATGAGGCATAGATAGATTAGACAGTCGGTATATTTTTCCCAGGGTCGAAATGTCTAATACTAGAAAGCATGCATTAAAGGTGAGGGGGAGGGGTAATTTCAAAGAAGATATGCAGGGAGAGTTTTTTTTTACATAGAGAAAGGTGGATGTTTCGAATGTGCTGCCAGAGGTTGTGGTGGAGGCAAATACGATAGAGGCAGTTCAGAGGCTCTCAGATAGGCACATGAATTTGCAGAGAATGGAGGGAAATGGACCTTTGTTGGTAGAAGGAAATTAGTTTAGTTAGGCATTTAATTATGCATTTAACTAGATTGGCACAACATGGTGGTCTGAAGGTCCTGTTCCTGCGCTGTACTGTTCCGTGTTCCATGTACAAAGAGAAGTTTCTCACTGGATATCGGTCCATGTGACAACAACAAACCAATGACAAATTATCGTTCTCCCATTAAGCTGCACTGGGTTCTCACCCTCTCCTTCCTCTGCCCCCAACAGAGAGCCACGATCACCATCATACTGTCCTCTTCGTCGCCTCTCGTGGGCCCGACAACAACGCGCAGACGGGGGTCACCTTCGCCTTCCACCAGATGCTGCTGAACCGCGAGGGAGGATACGCCCATGACACGGGATCTTCACCTGCCCCGACGCCGGCACTTACTTCTTCATCGTCTCCTTTCTGCCCGGGCTCGAGGCGGGCGAGACCACCGTGGCCCTGGTGAAGGACGGAGATGTCCACCAGCGCCTCTAGAGCCTCCTCCCGGCCGACGCCACCCAGTTGTCTGAGCGCAGCTGCCTTCTAGAGCTGGAGGAAGGAGATCGGGTGTGCGTGACCCTGGAGGAAGGCTCCGTGTTGATACATCAGGCCTCCTTGTCGTTCCAGGGCTACCGCATCTCCGATTAACTTCCCTCCCCTTGCTTTGCCAGCACTGCCTCCTTCTTCCTGTTCCAACAGACACCTCCTGCCTTCCAGCTTCCTGCAACCTCCGTGTCCAACCGGAATCCTTCCCGCCCGGAACATGCGCTTGTGAATTTTTCTCTCCTGTCTCTACTATTGACGTTTTATCAATAAAGCATCCTGTTTAGCATCAATTCTGTGTCACATTTTCCTGTCTGGAGCCCAAGGGGGTTGTCTAGCTGTTTGCCGTTACTGAGACACAGGAGACTGCAGATGCTGGAATCTGGGGCAACACCCATGAAGCTGGTGGAACTCAGCAGGTCAGGCAGCATCTGTGGGGGGAGATGGACAGTCGACGTGTCGGGTACAGACCCTTCATCTGGACTGAAAGAGCAGAGGTGAAGTCAGTATAAAGGGGTGGGGCAGGATCCGGCAGGTGATAGGTGGATCCGGGTGAGGAGAGGTGACAGACAGATGGAGGAGGGAAGGGTGGGGACAACGACAGGGGCTGGGAGGTGAGAGAAGGAGGTTACGCAGGGCTGGCAGTTGGTGGAATCTGATGGGAGAGCAAGGTGGAACCAAATAAGGGAGGTGGGGAGGGCAGGTGGGAGCAGTGGGAGGGGTTTGTTGGTGATGGGCAGATGGAGTGGGGAGGTGATGGGAAGGGAAACAAACAGGGTGACGGAAGCTGGGGTGAGTGTAGGAGGAACTGGGTAGATTAGGAGGAGAGAGAAAAGGGACAGATGGGGAGCAGGTGACCTGAAATTGGACAATTCGATGTTTATGCCATCAGGTTACAGATGACCCAGGAGGCACATGTACTGCAACTACACATCAAACACAAGGGCACAGTTAATGGCAGGACTATTAGCAGCACTGATGTACAGAGCGACCCTGGGGTCCAAGTTCACGGCTCCCTGCAAGTGGCCACACAGGTAGGTAGGGTTGGAAAGAAGACGCGTGGCATGCTGGCCTTCATCGGTGGGAGCGTTGAGTACAAAGTCATGACGCAGCTGTGTAGAACTTTGGTGGGAACACACTTGTGCAGTTCTGTCGCCCCGCTACAGGAAGGATGTGGAGGCTTTGGAGGGGGTGCAGAAGAGGTTCAGCAGGAGGCTTCCTGGATTAGAGGGTGTGAGCTATAAGGAGAGATTGAACAAACCTGGGTTTCTACCTCCAGAACGTTGGAGACTGAGATGAGACCTGATAGAAAGTTTTCAAATTATGAGAGGCATAGATAGGATAGACAGTCAGAATCTTTTTCCAGGGAAGAAATATCAATACTGGAGGACATGCATTTAAGGTGACAGATGGAAAGTTAAAAGTAGATGTGCGGGAAAAATCTTTTTTTACACAGAGGCTGGTGGGTATCTGGAATGTGCTGCCAGGGGTAGTGGTGGAAGCAGATACGATGGAGATATTTGAGGCTGTTGCACAGACACATGACCAGGCAGGGAATGGCACGATATGGATCATGTGCAGGCAGAAAGGGTTTCAGTGTATTTCAGCATCGTGTTCAGCACAGACAACGTGGATCGAAGGGCCTGTTCCGGTGCTGGACTGTTCTATGTTCTAACATGTACACACCAAACAAAGATGGTGTAGGAAACAGGAAGGTGAGGGAGACAGAGAGAGAGAGAGAGAGACAGAGAGAAAGAGAGACAGAGAGCTAATTCCAGTGAATAAGAAAAAGAGAGGCAGGGGAGAAAAAGTCAAAAAACAGTTTTAACACTTTCCTTCATTTGGGAGACAAACTTTCCTTTAACTGCCTCTGAACTGTCAGTAACGTTGCACACAGCAAGTCCCAGTAAGCCACTGCCACATAGCTCTGGATACCCGGTTCGAACCCGACCTCCACTACTCTGTGTGTCTGTGTGTGTGTGTGTGTGTGTGTGTGTGGGTGTGTGGGTGTGGGTGTGTTTGCGTGCGTGCGTGTGTGTGTGTGTGTGGATTTCACTTCCTCCCTGTGAATCCGTGGGTTTCCCCCGGCACTCCGCTTTCCTGCCAATTCCCAACCATAAACGAGGTTGGTGGGTTAATCGGCCCCACTGTGTGTGTGTGTGTGTGGGGGCGGGGGTAGAATCTGGGAGGAGTTGATGAAAACGTGGGGGCAATGAAATAGGATCGGGATAAATGGGTCGGCATGACTTGGTGGGCCAAAGGGCCTGTTTCCTGTATGGAAACACATCAGCACAGGTGTACCTCAATGCTGCGTGCTTAGCCCCTTGCTCTACCCCTACACACAGACGACTGTGTGACTCAGCTCAACTCCTATGCCATCCACAAATTCCCCGACGACACCAATGTCGTTGGACGTATCACAGGCGGTGATGGGTCAGCGTACAGGAGCGAGATCGGTCACCTGGTTGAGTGGTGACGCAACAACCTCGTGCTCAACGTCAGTAAAACTAAAGAGCTGATTGTTGACTTCGGGAAGGGGAAGGAGGGTGAACATTCGCTAGTCCACATTGGTGGATCGGCAGTGGAGAAAATCAGCAGCTATAAATCCCAAAGCGTTAACATATCGCACCACCTGTCCTGGGCCCAGCACATAGATGTAATCACAAGGAAGGGGCACCAGCATCTTGCTTAGGAGGTTAAGAAGGTTCGGCTGGTCACCAAGCACTCTAACAAACTTCTACAGATATACTGTTGGAAGTATCCTGACTGGTTGCATCATGGTCCGGTACAGCAATTCATATATGCAGAAACACAAGAATAAGATAAGACTTCTGTATTAGTCACACGTACATCGAAACATCTTTGTGTAGAATGTTCTGGGTGCAGCCTGCAACTGTCGCCACACTTCCGGTGTCAACACAGCATGCCCATAACTTTCTAACCCGTACGTTTTTGGAGTGTGGGACGAAACCGGAGCACCCAGAGGAAACTCACACAAACACACAAACTCCTTACAGACAGCTGCCGGATTTGAACCCAGGTCGCTGGTGCTGTAAAATGTTACACTAACCGCTACACTACCGTTGGGCAGCGGCTGCACAGTTGAGCCAACAGGCCGGCCTGATTTCTGGGATGTCGATCACCAGGTGCTTGGGATTCAGTGGTTTTTGCTATCAGCAGCTTCTCTGGAACAGTTTTTGTTTTACAAATACTCATTCATAGAGTCATACAGCACAGAAACAGTCCTTTCAGCCCAATTGATCCATGCCGAGAAAAGGTACCTACCTGAGCTAATCCCACATGGCCTTTCCTATCCATGCATCTATCCAACTGTCCTTTAAACATAGTAATTGTACCCCCCCCCCCTACCATTTCCTGTGGTAGTTCGTTCCACACACCCACTACCCTCTGTGTGAAAAACTTACCTCTCAGGTCCCCTTTATGTCCTCTGGTGTCTGAAATTTCTACCCTGGGGAACAGATTCTGACTGTCTACCCTATATATGCCTCTCATAATTGTAAAATCCTCTACCAGCTCTCTATTCAGCCTCCGATGCTCTCCGGTGAACAACCCAAGTTTGTCCAACCTCTCTTTAGATCTCATACACTCTAATCCAGGCAGCATCCTGGTAAACGTCTTCTGCATCTTTTCAGAGTCTCCACACCCTTCCTGTAACAGCGATACCAGAACTGCACAAGATACTCAGAGTGCAGTGTGACTAAATTTTTATACAGCTGCAGCATGACTTCCTCACCCTTATGCTCAACACCCCTACCAATGATGGCAAGCATGGTAGATGCCTTCTTTAACACCTTATCAACCGGTGCAGCCAGGGAGCTGTGGGCTTGGACTCCAAGATCCCTCGGCACATCAGCACTGTTAAGTCTTGTCATTAACAGTTTACTGTCTCTTTACATTTGATTCTCCTCAAGTTCTGGCAGCATCCTCGTTAAATCTTCCCGGCTTCATGGCATCTTTCCTGTAACAAGGTGACCAAAACCGAACACGATGATCCAAGTGCGGCCTCACCAACGTCTTGTCCTCTTCCCTGTTCTCGTTTCCACTCCGGGGTAAAGGACCGGTTTCTCCCCTCCCCGTGTCTCTCCTTAACCTCCGTGCGGTCTCCCCTCGGCATGCGACGCTGCGGAGAAAGCTATGTGGGGATTAGTTGTGCTCACTGATGGGCTTCAGGTTTGGTCAGAGGGAGCAGCGTGAGGGTTCGAGCTGGGGTCAAGGTCAAGGACCGGAGATGTGCTCTGGCTCAGGGTTAGGGATTAGGGTTAGTGGTGTAAATGAGGGTTGGGTTAGGGACAGGGGTTACTGTTATCAATTGGGGTTTGGGGTAGGGGGTTAGGGAATTTATGTTTGTGTTATAAATTATGGTTTCGGATTGTGTTTGGGATTAGAGTTGGGGTTCTCCATCAGAAGGAATGGAGGGTGGATCTGTCCTGTTGCTTATAACCTCAGGTGTCAGGTTATCTGATCTCCTGTCTCATTGCTTGCAACTTAGCTGCGTTGCAAATGTGTTCCCTTATTACAACGGTGACTCTTCAAGAAATGTTTCGTTGGGCCCACTGAGACATCCGGAGTTTGGGAAGGATGCTTCAGAATTGCCCGCCCCTCTTCTTCTGAGGCGGTTCTGCCGTCTGGTCGTTGGCCACAAGCTCGTGTTTTAGTTTTGGGGAAGTCTCCCCTCCCCTGCAGGGGTTTTGATGCAGTCATGCCGTCCGGTGTGAAGCCATTGTGACATTGCCTGGTGTCTTCAAGGTATGTATGTAATCTGTTGATGGCTTTTTGAGTTTCTTGCTTCCGTATTTACCCAATCTACTGGATGCACTCTGTTCCTTGTTGCCTTGTTGGTCTCTTCTGGGAGGCTACTCAGCACTTCTGTGTGAGGATTTTCTTTACTCCTCACTCCGCCACCGCCGTTCCTGTATCTGACCCCTTGTCACTTCACTGTCGAAAGATAAATGAGTCAACGTAGATTATGTATTTACTGGGCCATGAGAAATTAATTGGACCGCCAGATTACAATCTCCTTACTCCAGTGGAAAACAATCTTCTGATCTCCATCTTGTGAAGATGAGATGCGGGAAAGTCCGGACCGGTGTGAGGGTGAGAGCTCTCATTGTGCTAGTTGCGGCCTGACAGTCTGCTGAAGGAGGAATGGCAACCGCGGAGAGTGGTGGCCCTGTGGCCTATTCCCAGGGAGAGGAATTGGAGCTGCCACCCGTGGATAGCCCCGCTCCGGGTAAAGTGGAACTAGTCCATCCTCCTACTGCCGCCAGCGATGGCTTCTCAAGCACCAGGGAAGAGCTGGCTGAAGCGGCCGTGAGCCCTTTCGTCACCACTGCCAAGGACCCAGATGAATCTCAGAAATCAAATCAGGACAGTGGAGCCAGTAGTTTCAGAAATCTTGGAGGAGATGTGTAAGCCGCGTCTACTAACAGTGGCGCAGGCAAGATGGGGGATGGCAGCCCGCCGTTAGCCACGTCGCGGCACTCCCGAAGAGATGGAAACCCTGCCCCTCTCAGATCCAGAGGGTACGGACGTCTCTGCCTCCTCTCAGTGCCAGGCCGAGGGAGCGTATCCAAGGGTAGCTGCTGCCTCCACTGTTCTCATGCTGTTCTGTTCTCATGCTGCTCCCTCCACTGACACCAGCAGTGGACTGAAATCAAGTTTTCAAATCGGTCAAGGGAGCGGAAAGTGTCCAAACCTGACCATCGTGGGAGTCTCCGAACTCATCTCAATGCAACTTAAAACCTGGAAGGCAAGCATCCGAGAAACACTGTAGCATCGGTTGACAAAGGTTGCTGGTACTCGAAGCTTTGCATAGATGCTTTGCAATTGCATTTTAATTTTCACTGTAAATAATTAATTAGAAATGTATCATTATACTAAACAATTTGAATATAAAACATAATTTACTTATTGTTCAAAGGTGTTTGAAGTAATTGCCCAGTTAATCTCCTTTGGCGAAGTGATGAACTGATAGAGGTTTCTTGGTATTGTTTGATCATTGTCACATGTATCGAGATAGTGAAAAGCTGTTGTTTTGTGTTCCATCCAGGAAGATCATTCCATACATCAAGGTAGTAATAAGAAAACAAGATGTAGAGTATGGTATTCCTGTGACAGGGAGAGTGCAGTGCAGACTGACAAGTAAAGTGCAAGAGTCGCGACGAGTTAGATTGGGAAATCAAGATTCACCTTTTGGCATATGAAAGGTCTATTCAGGAGTCTAACAGCGAGATAAAAGCTGTCCTTGAGCCTGGTGGTACGTGCTCTTAAGCTTTTATCATCTTCTGCCCGACAGGAGAGGGGAGAAGAGAGAATGACCGGAATGGGAGGGGTCCTTGCTTACGTTGGCTGCTTTCCCGAGACAGTGGGAAATGTAGACAGAGTCAATGGCAGGGAGGCTGGTTTGTGTGAAGGACTGGGTTGCGTTCATAACTCTCTGTAATTTCTTATAGCCTTGGGCATACCAAGCCGTGTTGCATCTTGATAGGATGTTTTCTCTGGTGCATCTGTAAAAATTGGTGAGAGTCATCGGGGACATGCTCAATTTCCTTACCCTTCTGAGAAAGTAGAGGCGCTGGTGTGATTTCTTGGCTGTAGCATCAATGTGGCTGGACCAGGAAAATAGACAATAGACAATAGGAGCAGAAGTGGACCATACGGCCCTTCGAGTGTGCACCGTCATTTTGACATCATGGCTGATCCTCATCCTGCATTCTCTCCATATACCTTGATTCCCCTATCTATAAGAAACCTATCTAGCTCCTTCTTGAATGTGCCCAGAGAATTGGCCTCCACTGCCCTCTGAGGCAGTGCATTCCACAAATTCACAACCTTCTGGGAGAAGAGGTTTTTCCTCACCTCTGTCCTAAATGGCCTAGCCCTTATTCTTAAATCATGCCCCCTGGTCCTGGACTTCCCCAACATCTGGAACATATTTCCTGTCTCTATCTTGTCCAATCCCTTAATAATTCTGTATGTTTCAATAAGACCCCCTCTCAATCTTCTCAATTCCAGCGTGTACAATCCCAGTCTCTCCAACCTCTCAGCATAAGACAGTTCCGACATCCCCGGAATTAACCTCGTAAACCTACGCTGCACGCCCTCTATAGCCAGGATATCCTTTCTTAACCCTGGAGACCAAAACTGTACACAATACTCCAGGAGTGGTCTCACCAGGACCCTGTACAAATACAAAAGAATCTCTTTGCTTTTGTACTCAATTCCTCTTGTAATACAGGCCAACATTCCATTAGCCTTCATCACTGCCTGCTGCACTTGCTCATTCACTTTCAGTGACTGATGAACAAGGACTCCTAGATCCCTTTGTATTTCCCCCTTACCTAACCCCACACCATTCAGATAATAATCCGCCTTCCTGTTCCTGCTCCCAAAGTGGATAACGTCACACTTATCCACATTAAACTTCATCTTCCAAGTATCTGCCCACTTACCCAACCTATCCAAATCACCTTGAATTCTCCTAACTTCCTCTACACATGTCGCACTGCCACCCAACTTTGTATCATCAGCAAACTTGCTAATGTTATTCACAATGGCTTCATCTAAATCATCAACATAGATCGTAATATTTACACCGAGAAACTTGAAGCTCTCAACCAGCTCCACCCTATTTACAAAATTATGATGGGCATAGAGAGTGTGGGTCGTGGTGAATATTCCCCCATAAAACAGTGGGCAGAGGGACCTTGGGGTGCAAGTCCACAGTGGCGCTGTGAGTAGAGCTGCAACCTCACAGTGCCAGTGACCCGTGTTCAATCCCCACCTCTGGTGCTGAGTGTGTGGTTTGCACGTTCTCCCTTGTGACTGCGTGGGTTTCCTCCATGTGCTCCGGTTTCCTCCTACATCACAAACTGTAGGTGAAATGGCCAACAAGTTGCCCCAGGTGTGTAGGTCGGTGGTAGAATACGAGGGTGAGGGGTTGATGGGAAAGATAAAATGGGAAGAACAATCTGCTGGGGAAACTCAGCAGGTCGAGCAGCATCTGTTGACGTTTCAGATCAAAACCCTGCATGAGGACTGAGAGTGGAGAGGCAAGACGGCCAGGATAAAGAGGAGAGAGGGAGTGGTGAGAGAGGACTCTGAACTGATTGGTGGACTGAGGAGGAGTATAAAACGATAGGCTGGTTGTTCTGTATCTCCACAAAATGGGAAGAGTTTGGGAAGAACATAAAGGGTGCTTGAAGGTCAGTATGGAGTTTGGGGATTGAAGAGCCTGTTCCCACTCTGGATAAGTGCTCCAAAGACAGATAGCCCTCCGAGAAGAAACATTTCCCACACCTCTGTCTCTGAGGGAAAATAAAATGAGATTAGTGTCGGATTAGTGCCAGTGGGTGCTTGAGGGTTGGCATGGACTCAGTGCGACTCTATGAGAGTTCCACAGATTCTCTGTCTTCTGAAGACATTTCCTCACATCTCTGATAACGTCCTGGGTTTCTCTTTTCTGGAAAAGTTCCTGATAGAAATGAGTGGTTAAGGGTATGGTATCACCTGGTCTCTGCCAGGCATACAGTTGACCTCCAATTAATTTCGTTCCACTAAAGGCACATCA
Organism: Pristis pectinata; assembly: GCF_009764475.1. Taxonomy (NCBI): domain Eukaryota; kingdom Metazoa; phylum Chordata; class Chondrichthyes; order Rhinopristiformes; family Pristidae; genus Pristis; species Pristis pectinata. Next base: position 42,359,226 of record NC_067424.1, on the reverse strand, counting down.
CCCAACTCCTCTAAATAAGAGCTGCGTGCAAGTGTCATTGTGTAAGCTTGGGGCTTTGGCATTTGTCCAAACCACACAGGTCCGTGCTGATGCTCTCCGCTGCTGGGCTCTTCAGAGACCCAAGCATCATAATCCTGGAAGCAGAAGCAGCACAAAGCAGTAGGAATCGTCGTCTTGTGCATGAGATGTTCAAGCATTTTGCCAGGGGGGTCTCAGGAGCACGAGCTTGAGAAGCGAGGGGAGTTCGAACCAGTAACCGGGCCAATCTGCTTCATGCAACCATTATCAGTCAAGTTTGTACTTCAGTATAACTATGTTAATCCACTAAACCATTGTTCAGAACTCCAGATGGTCAGCACCTGGCTCACCAGGTCATAGATTCCTAGTCAGAGAGTTATACAGCACAGAAACAGGCCTTTCAGCCCAACCTGTCCATACCAACCAAGATGTCTATCCGAGCTAGTCCCATCTATCTGCATTTGGCTCATATGCCTCTAAATCTCTCCTGCCAGGTACCTGCTCAAATGTCAATTAAACGTTGTGATTGTATCCAATTCCATCACTTCCTCCGGCAGTTCGTTCCATACACCCACCACCGTCTGGGTGAAAAACCTGGCCCTCAGGTCTTCTTTAAGCCTCTCCCCTCTCACCTTAAATCTGTGCTCTCCATTTTTAGACTCTCATACCCTGAGGAAAAAGACCATGACCATCCACCTTATCTACACCCCTCATGATATTATGAACTTCTGGAAGGTCACCCCTCAGCCTTGATGTCACATTCATGACAGATTTTGTTTGAAACTGTTCATACAAGTGCCAATAGAAGAAATTGTTTCCACTATAGTTAGGTGTTGACCATCAGAAAATGAAGAGATGATATAATAGGTATCAAAACCATTGATGATTACAAGTTTCAAAGAAGGAACTCCACTGCTAATTGTGACGAAATGCACAATAATGGAATAAAATTCATAAGGAATATTCAATTAAAATGGTGCAACCAGAGGGAGAAAACAATGAAAGGGTATTAATGATACTGGGAGAATAGCAGAAGGGTAAGATTCCACAATTGACCAAAAGTAACAATACCAGTAAACGCAGCAGTGATGTAACATTTCACAACACTTTCCAGGTTGAAAATTAACACCAATACTTTACCAGGAATGCCGATGACTGCAATGATGGAATAGCAAATGGCCAACTCCATGATTTGTGGAGCTCCATGCATTGCTACCCAAAGCTTTAAGCATGCAATACACTGCACTATCAGACTGTGATATTTATACCCAACATCATTCACCAAGGAGCATATTTTGAAGGCATCTTTGAGTTTAAAACAGAGCATTGAGTGTTTTGAAAACAGCATGAGAATATTGAAATGGTGGAACTGAGCATCCTTTCGGTCAGTAAGTGTAAGATGGTGATTTGAACTGGAGATTTTGTCATTCAATGCACTGGCTGCAGAAAGGTGATGAAAGTGAATTTCTGGAGAGTGCAACGTAGAAGATCGGTCATTGATGAATCCATATGGATAGGATTTTAGCTGAAATAAGTGGAGGCAAGAGGCGGAGTGGATGGTGTAATAGGGTTTGATATTGGTATTATTGGTGAAGGAGAAAAATTGTGGGGCATCTTAAACTACATGTAGATTGGACAAACTAGATTACCAGTGGTGCATGTGGGGAGAGAGCGGAATGAGATACAGAACTGGTTTGGTGGATGAAGACGTGCATGTGAAAGGGACATCCGAGGGAGCACAGCTTTGCAGAAGTGATCTGTGATTTAACTCAGTTATGATTTACAATGTTGGGCCAGTTGGTGCACTGTCTCTGTGCTAATGGAAAAAGTCTCATTCCACATTTTAGCACCATGTCTATCGCTTTCTGGAAGTGAGTTCCAAACATCCATCTGGGTGTCTTCAAAAGAGGAGAGGTCAATGGCATTGTTGTACCAGAGGGAGAAATATTGGATGGGGTGAAACGAGAAGAGAAAGAAGACTTCTTTTTCCATGATTTTCTGCTGTTTGGAAGAGATGACGAACAATCCGAAAATCAGTGGTGTTGATAGTGTTGAAGTTTTCAGTGGAAGATAACGTTCTTGCTCTGATTTTTTTCCACAGAGACAGACTCTCTGGTAAGATCCAAACTGAAATATGTTGCAATATCACAGCGAAGTTAATCACATGATAGAATTCTTCGTAGAGTAACTGTCTGTCAACTCAGTTTCAATTTAAAGCAATAAATGTTGTACTGAATACTTTCAAGAACAGTTTTATCTGAGTTCCTATGTTTTTCTTTGTCACACACACGCATTCAAATCCAACATATACCACACACACAAAGTACACACCACCCACAAAAAGCACACATCAGACACCCACAAAAAGCACACATCAGACACAAAAAAGTATAAACCACATACTAAAACCACACACAAATATGCACACCACACATACACGACGCATAAACAAACACACACACGTATTCTCACACCTCACACTCACACAATCACAGTCACACTACACACCACACCCAATCACTGACACACACGCACTCCCTCTGTCTTCCTCCATTGCAGCTAACTTGGCTGTGATTGGGATAATGTTCCGCAGATGATGTGATCTCTCCAGATGTATCACTGTCCACCTGATGTCGATGGAAGTGACGGATATCCTGGTCATTATCACGTGCGTGATATTAATGCGAATTGTTCCCATGACTACCCCGTCCAATTTCCTGACCATCGTTCCGGCCTGAAGTGTGAATAACGCGATAGCTTACAGTCTAAGAGACTGCTCCGTCTGGGTGACGGTGATGTTCACCTTTGATCGCTTTGTGGCTATTTGCTGCCAAAAAATTAAAACAAAATATTGCATGGAGCGAACGGCAGCTGTTGTGATTGGAATGGTTGCTGCCTTGAGCTGTTTCAAAGACGTATTTTTCTACTTTGAATAGGAACCTCCAAATAAAACCGAGCCCACACCGTGCAAAATTAAGTCAGCATTTTACACATCGCCTGGTTGGATAGAATTTGCCTGGATCAATAGGAATTTAGTCCCTTGTCTGCTATTTGTTCCAATTTTGCTGCTCAATTTCCTAACTGTCAGGCACATTTGAAGGGACATTAGAATCCGCAGGAGACTCCAGGGTGGCTGGAACAGTGAGAGACAGAGCGACCCAGAGACCCACAGCCGCAGGAAGTCTATCGTCATGTTCCTAAGTATCTCAGGTATCTTCATTTTCTTGTGGCTACTGGTACTGATAACTTTCCTCTACATTCGCATTGCCAGCGTCAGTTAATTTTCAGTTTCCAATTTCCCTCTAGAAGAAAGCGGGTAGGAACTTCAGTTCTTGTGTTCCTGCGTGAAACCATTTATTTTTGCAGGGACACAGAGGAATATCAGAGACGAGGTAAAGCTGGGGCTAAAATATCCACTGACTCTTATCAATAAATTACTCAAATAAACAATTTTTATTCTTTGGGAACAGTTTGTGTTGCAAACCACCCTAATCTTCTTTTCTATAATGTCACATGTTCAGGCATAGAGCAGGCCTGCAGCTCTAATTCTTCAGGAGTTTGAGGATATTTGGTTTATCAACAAACGCTCTTGCAAATTTCTATAGATGTATGGTGCAGAGCATTCTGACTGGTTGCATCAAAGCCTGGTATGGAGATTCCAATGCACAGCAGAAGGTTGTTGACTCAGTCAGCTCCATCACGGGAATGACTCTCCCCTCGATCGAGGACATCTCAAGAGGTGGTACCTCAAGAAGGCGGCATCTATCTCTGAGGACCCTCACCATCCATTCCACTGCCACCAATCCAGGCCAGTCTTGCCCCCCACTACTGCACCAATGTGTTGGGTCCAGGATAGATCCTCTGAGATGCTGACACCCAGGAACTTGAAGGTGCTCACCCTCACCCCACAGCAGAGGCAGCTAAAACCAGAGGGTGTAGGTTTAGGGTAAAGGATAAGCGGTTGAGAATGAAAATCATTTTCAGCTTGAGGGTGGTTGGAATCTGGAACACACAGCCTGAGCGGATGGGGGAGGCAGGTAGTCTCACAGCATTTAAGAAATATCTGGTTGGGCATATGAGTCGCCAAGATAGCGAAGTCTACAGATGATGCTGGGAATTGGGAATTGTGTCGGTGGGTCCCTGTTGGTCGGCATGGACACGGTGGGCTGAAGGGTCAGTTTACATCCTGTACAACTCCAAATGACTCAGGTGTTATCTTTTTAAATGAATAAATTGCCTGATATGGATGAAATATTGGAATTGGTTTATTATTGTCACATGTACCGACATACAATGAAAATAATCTGTTCGCATGCATACGTAAGTACATTGAGGCAGGAAAAAGGAAACAGAATGCATAATATAGCATTACAATTACAGAGAAAATGCAGTGCAGGTGGACAAATAAAGTGCAGAGGGTCACGGTGAGGTGGACTGGGAGATCAGGAGTTCATCTTCCAGCGTATGAGAGGTCCGGTTAAGAGTCCGATAACAGCGGGATAGAAGATGTCTTTGAGTCTCTCAAGCATTTTTGTCTTCTTCCCAACGGAAGAGGGGAGAAGAGAGAATGACTGGGGTGGGAGGAGACCTCGATTATGTTGGCTTCTTCCCAGAGTAACTGGGGGGGTGTAGCAGAGTCATTGGCGGGGAGGCTGGTTTGTGTGCTGGTCTGGGCTGTGTCCACAGCTCTCTGAAATTCCTTCTGGTCTTGGGGAGGGCAGTTGCCGTCCCAAGCTGTGATGTATCCTGAGAGGATGTTTTAAAGGACACAAGGGAACAAATTGTGGAGGCTCTGACGGTCAGTTTCCAATCATTCCAGGCCACAGGAGTGTGCCAGAAGAATGGAGAACTGTTTCCAGTGTTTAAATATGGAGGAGGTGTTAAATCATGTCATTGCAGAGCAGTTGGTCTAAATTCAGTGATGTGACAACTGTGCCTGAAGTTCTGGAAAAACTCAGCCATTCAAACTCGTAACAAAAGTACAAGGGCATTAACTCAGTGAAACGTTCACAGTGGAAGATAACGTTGGATTTCTGGATTTTTTACACAGAGATAAAATCTCTAGTAAGATTCAAACTAAAGTGTGTTGCAACATCACAGTGCAGTTAGTCACATGACAGAATTCTCAGAGGGGTAACAGTCAGTTTCAAGTGTCAAAGCAATTAAAGTTGCACTGAATACCGTCAAGTACAAGGCTAATCTGTGAGTTCCACTGTTTTACTTCTGTATCACACACACAACAACCAAAGTACTCACTGTACACACAAACCGTACACACACCACCCACAAACACTGACACACACAAACTCCCACTGTCTTCCTCTGCTGAAGCAAAAACTGCACACTCACACCACACACTCACAAATGTAAACACACACCACCCACACATCACAAACACGGTCACGCCATCATCACACTACACAAATAAAATACACACACACATAACTGTTCTCACACCCACACTCACAACACACACTCACGAACCCCCCCTCTCTCTCTCTCTCTCACACACACACACACACACACACACACACACACACACACACACACACACACACACACCACCCACACACCACACACAATCGCAATCACAGACATACTCTCTCTGTCTTCCTCCGTTGCAGCTAACTTGGCCGTGATTGGGGTAATGTTCCTCAGACAATGTGGTCTCTCCATATGTATTACTGTCTACCAGCTGTCGATGGCGGTGACAGATCTCTTGGCCATTATCACAGGCGTGATATTAAACCGGATGGTACCCATGACTTCCTTATCCAATTTGCTGACCATCGCTCCGGCCTGCATTGTGAATGCTGTGGTGGCTTACAGCTGTAATATGCTGCTCAATCTGGATGACGGTGACGTTCACCTTTGATCGTTTTGTGGCTATTTGCTGCCAAAAACTGAAAACAAAATATTGCACGGAGCAAACAGCGGCTGTGGTGATCGGAACTGTTACTCCCCTGAGCTGTTTCAAAAATGTACTTTTGTATTTTATATATGAACCTCCACATAAAGCTGAGCCCACACCATGCACAATTAAGACAACATATTGCACTTCGCCTGGCTGGGGAGCACATGATTGGATCGACAGCATTTTAACCCCTTGTCTGTCACTTGGTCTAATTTTCCTGATCAATATCCTCACGGTCAGGCACATTTTAAGGGTGATTAGAATCCGCAGGAGACTCCAGGGTGGCGGGAACAGTGAGAGACAGAGCGACCCGGAGATGGACAGCCGCAGGAAGTCTATCGTCCTGATGTCTGGTATCTTCATCGCTTGTGGCTCTTGGAACTGATCAGCTTCCTCTACATTTGCATTTCCAGCATCAGTTGCTTTTCAGGTTCCAATTTCAGTGACTCAGTTTTCCCTCTGGAAGAAAGCGGGTACGCGCTTCAATTCTTGTCTTACTGCGTGAACCCATTTATTTATGCAGCGACACAGAGTACGATCAGAGACGAGATAAAGCTGGGGCTGAAGTATCCACTGACTCTCATCAATAATTTACAGAAATTAAAAATTTTTATTCTTCGAAACTGTTTATGTTGCAAACCGCCCTCACCTTTTCGATCTTCTCACCTGCTCAGTGGTAAAGTCAAAGTCAAAGTCGAGTTTATTGCAATGAAAAATTTACTTGCAGCAGCATCACAGGCACATCGCATCAGCTTGGTAAATTGGTTAATTATTGTCACATGTACCGACGTACAGTGCAAACTTTATTTTGCATGCCATCCATACAGGTCATTTCATTACAGCAGTGCTTTGAGGTAGGACAAGGGAACATAACAACAGATTGCAGAATGAAGTGTTACACTGACAGAGGAAGTGCAGTACAGGTTGATAAATAATATTCAAGGACCACGACCAGGTAGATTGAGATGAAGAGCTACACACTGCAGTCACAGTGCACAGGTGTGGAAGTGGTGGATGAGGCACCAATCAAACAGGCTGCTTTGTCCTGAATGTTGTTGGAGCTGCTCTCATCCAGAGAGTGTTCCATCATCATCCTGAATTTTGCCTTTGTAATTGGTGGGAAAGTTCTGAGACGTCAGGAAGTGAGAAATACATTGCAGGATCCCCAGACTCTGACCTGCTCCAGTGGCCATGTGGTTGGTCCAGCTGAGTTTCCAACTGGTCCAACAGGGCCAATGGTGACCCCTACCCCCCAGGACGTTTTTGGTGGAGGGACTCGGCAGTGGTAATGCCATTTAACGTCAAGGGGAGGCAGTCAGACTCTTTTGTTGGAGACGCTCATTTCCTGGTGTGAATGTTACTTGCTGCTTATCAGCCCACGGTTGAACGTTGTCCAGGTCTTCCTGCAGGCAGGCTGCATCTGCTGAAGAGTTGAACATTGTGCAGTCACCCCAGGCATGTCCTCCTCTGTTCTCCTGCACTGTTACAGTGAGTTACAATTCAGACTTGAGGAACAATGCCTCACCTTCCCTCTGGGAACGTTGTAGCTTCCTGACTCAATATTGAATTGTCCGACTTGAAGTAACTTGCTCTTTATCTTCTGACTGTATCAGAACCTCCATTTCTGTCAGTCGTCAATCATCTTGGGTCATTTCGTCGCTCCATTAATAGCCTGAGCTTCCAGGCATGCCCACACCCATGCTATTAGTAACTAATAAGAGACACTGCCTTCAACAGCTAGCGGAGCTCTGAGAAGCTGGTCAGACAACATCTGAGGAGGCAAATGGACAGTTGATGTTTCCGGACGAGACCCTGCATCAATCCTGATCTCGAACCGAGACGTCGACCATCCCTTTATCTGCACAGATGTTGCCTGACCCGCTGATTCCTCCAGCAGATTGTCTTTTGTTCCAGCTTCCAGCATCTGCAGTTTCTCTTATGTCTCCAGAAAAACGGCAGATGGAATTTAATCCTGAAAAATGCAAAGGCATGTATTTCAGGACGACTAATAAGGCCAGGCTATGCATAAGGAATGGTAAGACCTTCGGAGGTACTGAGGACAGAGGGAACCCGACGTATCCCAGTGAGGGCGGGTGCCTGTGGGACCTGTGAGCCAGTATCTGTCGAACCATGAAACCGCTGAAAATCATCATCTCAGAGACTGTGGCCCTATGAGCTTCAGTGTCTGTAAGGCCTGTACCCAACAGAGAGTTGTTGTCCGTGTACCTTCATCAGAGAGGGGCAGAGTGGGTGTCATCAATCGCCAAGTGATAGTGTCTGTAGGATGTTATGATTCGGAGAGTCACAGATGGGATGAGAATTTGTTGTGGTGTTGATAGTGAAGAGGGTCGTCTTCAGTTGCAGAACGACATGGAGGAGATGATGAGAAGGGTAGAGAAACGGCTGACGGAATTTAATCTTGAAAAGTGTGCAATGTTACAGTGCCGACCTGATTTTCTGCCTTGTCCCGTCAACCTGCACCCAGACCATATCCCTCCAAACCCCTCCCTTCCATGTACCTATCAAACTTCTCTTAAATGTTACAACTGAATCCGGATCTACCACTTCCGCTGGCAGGTCGTTCCACACTCGTACCAGACTCTGAGTGAAGAAGTTTCCCTTCAGATTCCCTTTAAATATTTCACCTTTCACCCTAAACTTATGACCTCTTCTCTCATCCAGCCTGAGGGGAAAAATCCTGCATGCATTCTCTCTATCTATACCCCTTATAATTGTGTAAACCTCGATAAGATCTCCATTCATTCTCCTGCACTCCAGGAAATAAAGTCCGAACATTTTCAACTTAGCGGTTAGCGTAACGCTTTACAGAGCCAACGACCCTGGTTCAAATCTGGCCACTATCTGTGAGGAGTTTGTACATTCTCCCCTTGTCTGCGTGTGTTTCCTCCGGGTGCTCCGGTTTCTTCCCACATTCCAAAATGTACGGGTTGGGAAGTTGTGAGCATGTTATGTTGGCACTGGAAGCGTGGCGACACTTGCGGACTGCCCCCAGAACACTACACAAAAATATGTATTTCACTGTGTGTTTCAATGTACATTTGACTAATAAAGAAATCTTATCTTATCTTTCCCTATAACTCAGGTCCTGAAATCACAACAACATCCTTGTAAATTTTCCCTGCACTCTTTCAAGCTTATTGATATCTTTCCTGTAGGTGATCAGAACTGCACACAATACTCTAAATTCAGCCTCGCCTACATCTTGTACAGCTTGAACATAATATCCCAACTCCTGTACTCAGTGCCCCGAGTTACGAAGGCCAATCTTGCAAAAGTTGTCTTTATGACCCTATCTACCTGTGACGCCACTTTCAAGGAATTATGGATTTGTATACCGAGGTCCCTTTGTTCTACCGCACACCTCAGAGCCCTACCATTCATCGTGCAAGTGTAACCCTAGTTAGTCCTCCTAAAGTGCAACACATCACACGTGTCTGCATTAAATTCCATCTGCCATTTTTCAGCCCATTTTACCAGCTTGTCAAGATTACGCTGCGAGCTTTGATAGCCTTCCTCGCTGTCTACTACAACCCAATCTCGGTGTCATCCACAACTTTGTTGATCCAGTTTACCACAATATCATCTGAGTCATTAATATATATGATAAATAATAACGGGTTCAGCACCGATCCCCTGCGGCACACCACGAGTCACAGGCCTCCGGTTCGAGAGACAACCATCTACTACCACTCTCTGGCTTCTCCCGCTAAGCCAACGTTGAATGCAGTTGGCTACTTCATCCTGAATGCCAAGCGACTTAACCTTCTGTAGCAGCCTCCCATGCAGGACTTTGTCAAAGGCATTGCTAAAGTCCATGCAGACAACATCCACCGCCTTTCCTTCATCAACCTTCCTGGTAACCTCCTCAGACAACTCTCTCAGATTTGGTAGACATGACTCACCACGCACAAAGCCATGCTGACTATCCTTAATCAGGCCCTGTTTATCCAAATGCTTAAATATCCCGTCCCTTAGAATGCCTTCCTATTGTTCACCCACAGCTGACGTCAGGCTCACCAACCTATAATTTCCCAGCATATTCTAAGAGCCTTTATTGAACAACGGAACAACATTAGCTATCCTCCAGTCCTCCGGCACCTCATCCATGGCAAAATACATTTTAAATGTCTCTGCCAGGGCCCCTACAATTTCTACACTAGCCTCCCATAAGGTCTGATGGAACAACATTTCAGGCCTTTGGGATTTATCTACCTTTATTCGCCTCAAGACAGCCAAAACCTCATTTTCCATTATCAGGATATGGTCCATGGCCTCACTATTCTTTTTTTTTATCTCAGTTCTATCGTCTCTTGTCTGTCTCCAGAGGAAATACGGATGCAATAAGTTAATTTACGATCTTCCCCATCTCTTTCGGTTCCATGCACAGATGACCACGTTGATCTTCAAAAGGACCATTTTTTTTCCTTGCTACATTTTTGCTCTTTATATGGTTGTAGAAACCCTAGGGATTCTATTCTACCTTCTCTGCGAGAGCAACCTCATGCTCTACTTCTGCCCTTCTGATTTCTCTCTTGTGTTCTCTTGCGTTTCTTATACTCTTCAAGTTCCTCACTTGATCCAGACTGGCTGTACCCGATATGCACCACCTTCTGTTTCTTTACCAGGGACTCAATATCCCTCAATAACCAAGGTTCCCTGAAACTGTTAGCCCTGCCTTTTATTCTGACAGGAACATAGAGATTGTGTACTCTCAATATTTCACTTTTGAAAGCTTCCAACTTACCAAGCATTTCTTTGCCAGAAAAAGCCTCTACCAATCCACGCCTGCCAGATCCCTTCTGATAGCATCAAAGTTGGCCTTACTGCAGTTTAGAACCTCAACCCGAAGACCAGTCCTCCATGATTACCTTGAAACTAATGGAATTATGATCACCCGATCCAAAGTGTCCCCTGCACACACTTCTGCCACTTTCTCTGTCTCATTCTCTCAGAGAAGATTCAGTATCGCACTCTCTCCAGTTGGGACCTCTACATACTGACTGAGGAAACTTTTATGAACACTCCCTTTGCAGTATGGAATCTCAATCAATATGTGGAAAGTTGCAATCACCTACGATCACAGCCTTATCTCTAAGGCTATCTCTACACAAATTTATTCCACTAAATCCCACTGACTATGGGAGGTCCTTAATATTGTCCCATTCACATGGTCATCCCTTATTTATTCATCATTTCCACCCATAATGCCTCAGTAGACAAGCCGTCTGGTATGTCCTCTCTGAGAACTGCTGTGAGGTTTTCCTTGATGGGTAATGCCATCCCTCCCCCTTTAATAACTCCCTTTCTGTCATGTATAAAACATCAGAACTCTGGATCATTGAGCTGCGAATCTTGCCCCTCCTGCAACCAAGTCTCACTAATTGCCACAACAGCACTTTTCCACATGCTGATCCAGGCTCCAAGTTCATGTGCCTTTCCTACAATACTCCTTGCATTGAAATAGATACATCTCAGGACATTTAAACCCCTGAGCAGCACAAGCAAACTTTCCCACGAGGATATTGGTCTCCCCCCCCGTTCAGGTGCAAACTGTTCTGTTTGTACTGGTCCCACCCGCCCTGGAAGAGAACCCAATGATCCAAAATTCTAAAGCTCCCCCCACCCGCACCATCTCCTTAGAGACGTGTTGAACTGCACCGTCTTCCTATTTCTTGTCTTATGAGCACGTGGCATGGGTAGCAATCCTGAGATGACCACCTTGGAGGTCCTGTCTTGGCACCTAACTCCCTGGACCTCGTCACCTTCCTGCCTATGTCATTGGTATCGATGTGGACCACGGCTTCTGGCTGCTCACCTTCCCCCTTAAGAATTTTGTGGACTCGATCCAAGACGTCTCTGACCCTGGCACCTGGGAGAAAACATACCATCTGGGAGTCTCGTTCTTGTCCACACAATCACCCACCTGTTCCCCTAACAAATGTATCCCCAATCACTACCGTATTTATCTTTGGCCCCCCTTCCCTTCTGAGCCACTGAGCCAGACTCATTGCCAGAGACCTGGCCGCTGTGGCTTTCCCCTGGTAGGTCATCCCCTCCGGACAGTATACTATGCAGTATATTTGTTATTGAGGGGAACGACCACAGGAGTACTTTGCACTGACTGCCTATCACCTTTCCTCTGCTGACAGTCACCCAGCCACCTGCAACCTCGATGTGACTGCCGCCCTGTAACTGCTGTCTATATACCCCTCAGCCTCCCGAATGATACGGAGTTTATCCAGCTCCAGATCCATTTCCCTAACACGGTCTGTTCGGAGCTGCAGCCGGATGCACTTCTCGCTTAAGTGTAAAAATGCACCTGGGGGAAACTTTTACACATAGGGGTGATCCATATGGAACAAGCTGCCAGAGGAAGTGGTGGAGGTGGGTACAATTACAATACTCAAAAGACATTTGGACAGGTTCATGGAAAGAAAAGGGTTAGAAGGATATGGGCCAAATGCAGGGAATGGGATTAGTTCAGTTTAAGCAACTTGGTCAGCATGGACAAGTTGGGCCGAAGGGCCTGTTTCCATGCTGTGTAGCTCTGTGACTCTTCCCTCAGCAGACGTGTCTGTAACCAAAGGGCATAGGTCTAAGGCGAGAGGTAGGAGATTTAGAGGTCCTTTTCCAGTGGCAAGTAGTGACAAGTGGGTTATCATAGTATTCAGTGCTGGGACCCCAGCTATACACAAGATATGTCAATGATTTAAGTGAAAGTTTAAATGCAATATCTCCACATTTGCACAAGACACAAAACTGGGTGGGAGTTTGAGCTGTGAAGACGGTGCGGAGAAAATCCAGTGTGATTTACACTGGTTGAGAGGGTGGGGAAATGCATGGCTGATGCAGTATAATGTGGGTAAATGTGGGTTACCCACTTTTGTGGCAAAAAAGTGAGAGATTTGGAAAGGTGTAGAAACAGCAAGGTCTGGGTGCACCAGTCACTGGAAGATGCAACAGGCAGTTCAGAAGGCAAATGATATGCTGGGCTTCAAAACCGAGTTGAGCACAGGAGCAGGGATGGCTTGCTGCAATTATACAGGGCTGTGGTGAGACCACACCTTGAGTATTGTGTGAATTTTTGGTCTCCTGATCTGAGGCAGGACGTACTTGCTATGGAGGGAGAGCAGCGAAGGTTCACCAGGCTGATTCCAGGACTGATGTATGAAGAGAGATTGAGAAAGTTGGGTGTATATTCACTGAAGTTTAGAACGCTGAGAGTGAATCTCATTGAAACTTATAAAACCCTGACAGGACTGGACAGATTAGGTGCGGGAAGGATCCTTCTGATAGTGAGGAAGTCCAGAACCAGAGGTCACCGCGTAAGGATACTGGACGGGTCACTTAGGACTGAGCGGAGTAGAAATCTCTTTGCCCAGAGGGTGGTGAGCCTGTGGTATTATAAGAAGGCAGCTGAGGCTGAATCAATAAATATATTAAACCATACCACCAGGTTCAGGAACAGCTACTTTCCTACAACCATCAGGTTCTTCAACCAACCCTCACAACCCTAACCCTACCTCAGTAACGGAACATTGTGGACCACCTCTTGCACGACCATGGACCTGTCTCTGATTGTGCTGTTTTGCACTAACGTCTTGCCTTGCACAGTCTTTTTTCCTTCACAGTCTTGTACAATTTCTGTTCGTTGTGTTGTCTCACTCTACGTGCCTGTGATGCTGCTGAAAGCAAGTTTTTCATTGCACCTGTAGCTCACCGTACTTGTGCACATGACAATAAAGTCGCTTTAACTTGATATTCAAGCAGGAGTTAGATGTGGTACTGGAGACACAAGAGACGACCGGCGCTGGAATCTGAAACAAAAAGTGAACTGCTGGAGAAACTCAGCGACTCGGGTAGCATCTGAGGAGGGACAGTTGACGCTTTGACTCGAGACCATCTGCACTGAAAAGAGGGGAGACAGCCGGTATACAGAGGTGAGAGGGATCCTGCACCCAACATGTCAAGCCTGGAATAATTCTGTTGGCTCCAATGCAATGTAAACTGCTCCCATTCTAATAAACTCCAAGAATGCAGGACCGTTCTACTCATCAAAAAGCTGCAGATGCTGGAAATCTGAAACAGAAACAAAAAATGCTGGCCACTCTCAGCAGGTCAGACAGCATCTGCGGATAGGGAAGGACAGTTAACATTTCAGTCTGAAGACCAACTGGCAAAGGGAGAAAGAAAAGTCAGTGAAGTTGCAGAGAAGGTGGGCTGTGTTGCAGAGAAGGATGGGACAAAGGGAATATCTGACAGGGTGTGACCAAATGGGTTCATGTCAACATCACCGTCGAGTTTATTGTCAAATGCAAAAATACACGTGTACACAGGTGCAATGAAAACCTTTCTTGCAGCAGCATCACAGACACACAGCATCAGATAAGCAGCATTCAGAAGAAAACCATACATTAAACACCAATTATACACATGTTTTACAATAAAGCACACAATTAGAATTAAAAAAAAACTGAAGCCCATTTCAGTGCAAAGTGATGATGTACATACAACCAATGGTTGCGTTACCAGAGTGACCCCGCTCCTTCCTGTTGGTGGATCTGCCAACAGCTCATTTCCTTGTGACCAGACCTCTGTAATGTCCAAGAGACCAGCCCCCTTGGTACTGTTAATTCCTCTAATTCGTTGCAAGTGGGCAGCACTATCGGACAGCAGGTAGTGCTGCTACCTCACAGCTCCGAAGACCCAGCTTCAATCCTGACCTTCGATGCTGTCTGTGTGGAGTTTGCATGCTCTGTCTGTGAGCGCATGGGTTTCCTCCCACATCCCAACGACCTGCAGGATGGTCGATTAATGGGCTTCTGCAAGTTGCCCGGAGTGTGTAGATGAGTGCTAGAATCTGGAAAGAGATGAGGGGAGTGTGGGGAGAATAAAATCGGGATGAGTGTAAATGGGTGCTTGATGGTCTGCATGGAGTTGGTGGGCCTTAGGGCCTGTTTCTGTGCTGTGTAACTCTGTGACTATCTGACACAGCATGCGAGATGGTAGAGAACAAGATGGACAATAAGCAAGAAGGAGCAGGTGCCATCACAACGCAGCGTGGACCCAAGAGTGAGATGGAAGGAGCTGCCAGAGGACGTGGTAGAGGTGGTAACAATTACAATGTTTCAGCCACATTTGGACAGGTAATGGATAGGAAAGGTTGGGAGGGAGATGGGCCAAATGCAGGCAAATGGGACTGGCTCAGTGAGGCAACCAGGTCAGCAAGGACCAGTAGGTTTGAAGGGTCTGTTTCTGTGCTGTATAACTCTATGGATCGAGGACTGAGAAGGCGAGATGGCAGAGAACAAGATAAGGGCGGTTTGCAACATAAACTGTTCCCAAAGAATAAAAATTGTTTATTTCAGCAATTTATTAATGAGAGTCAGTGGATATTTCAGCACCAGCTTTAAATCGTCTCTGATCTTACTCTGTGTCACTGCATGAATAAATGGGTTCACGCAGGAACACAAGAACTGAAGCGCGTACCCACCCTTTTACAGAGGGAAAATTGAGTCACGGAAATTGGAACCTGAAAAGTAAGTGACGTCAGTAGTGCGAATGTAGAGGAAATTTATCAGCATCAGTAGCCACAAGAGGATCAAGATACCCGAGATACTGAGGAGCAGGAAGATGAACTTCCTGCGGCTTTCCATCTGTGGGTCCCTCTGTCTCTCACTGTTCCCGCTGCCCTGGAGTCTCCTCCGGATTCTAATGGCCCTTAAAATGTGCCTGATGGTTATGAAATTGAGCAACAGAATTCGAACGAATGGCAGAAAAGGGGTTAAAATGCTATCGATCCAGTCGAATGCGATCCAGCCAGGTGAGGTATAATATGTTGATATAATTTTGCACGGTGTGACCTCGGTTTTGTCTGCAGGTTCAACTATAAAACCCACAAATATATTTTTGAAACAGTTCAGGGCAGGAACCGTTCCTATCACAACAGCCGCCGTTCACTTCGTGCAATATTTAGTTTTCAATTTTTTTGGTAGCAAATAGCAACAAAACGATCAAAGGTGAATATCACCGTCACCCAGACGGAGCAGTCTCTCATGGAGTAAGCCACCACAACATTTGCATTGCATCCTGGAACGATGGTCTGGAACTTAGATGGGGATGTCATGGGTGTTGTGAGAAATCCACATGGATATCACATGACAGTAACGACACTGACCCTCGCTGACCGGAGGACACCATTGCTCCTCTGATCGGAAGTGATACTACTGTCAATCAAGGTGCGGCTCCACTCACCCTTCACGTGTGAGAGTACCTTTTGCATCTGAACCTGCCTGACCAGTATCCTTTGTCTCTGAACTAGCTGACCATTGGCTGTGGCAGGAACCTTTGTCTTTCACTTCCACAACATTGACCTGTCTAAATCACGACTGTGAGGCGCCACCCAGCCTCCAAGCACCATAAAACGGGCTGCTTCCCCGAACCCTTCCTCTTTTGACGACCCCAGGAGTAGTGAGACAACGCTGCAGATATCATTGGTAAGAGTGCATCACCACATGGTCAGGGAGGTTTCACTTAGACTCGGAACGTTAAGAGCCAATGCTAGTGTGGGACAGGCATTGAAGTGTTATATCCTGAAGTTGTACATTGTTACAGTGCGCTTGTGTGTATTTGTGTGTGTGTGTGTGTGTGTGTGTGTGTGTGTGTGTGTGTGTGTGTGTGTGTGTGTGTGTGTGTATTTTACCGCAGTTGCGCTTCCCCTCTCGTGTTTGTGGTATCCTGTGCGTGAGTGAGCGTATGTCTGTTCCCATCTATTCCGTCCCGCGTTTGAATTTGTGATTAAACTAGTTTTGGTCTACAGAGCCCGAGTCCAGAGTCCTGATCCTTAAGACAGTTAAAAGAACGATTTCTCACAACATTTGGCGCTGCGAGCAGGGTCTTGAGGATTTTGGCTGGACACAAACGCGGGGTGAATGTTTTAGAACTGGGGATACAAGGCTAGCGCAGATACAGAGGAGAGGATCGCGGGGTGGACAGACGAGACTGAGGGATTTGGGAGCTTGGCCAGCATGCTGGTAGACCATGGTAAGCCAGTGGACTGGGTCGAGCAGTTAGATCCACGTGGTGAAAAACTGGGACACCATGTGGTGGCCCTCCTCCAGCAGTCAGGGTTCCCCAGTGCCAAGGGGAGCCAAAGTGGTGCCCTCTGGCTCCTGGCATTCCTCCTGAGGCGCAAGGTCGAGATTACTGGCCAGTTGCAGGATACCTGCCTGCGGAGGGAGAGATAGAGACCCTCCGACAACGGTGTTGCACCCTCCAGGAAGCGGTCCAAACTGCCCAGAACCGGGCCAATGACCTTGAGGTCCGGGGTAACGAGGTCGCCTGCCGGCTGGTCCAGGTGCAGCAGCCAAAAGCGACCACAGAGCCGGCTGGCAGCCAGATCCCTGGTCCGAGCCCTGGTCCGGCACAGCGACCGGTTGGACACATGGCTTGGGGACGGGGACATATGGATGGACACGGACGTGGAAGGTGCGTCTGAAGAACAGGAGCCCCTCCAAGCCCGACAACCACCCTGTTCCCCCTAGCCCTTGCAGGATCGACCCGTCCGACCATAGTCCCAGGTCCGCTCCACGAGGGAGAGGAATGGGGATGTGGTAGCCCCGGTGGAGAATGCACGGACCCCCTCCGAGGTCACAGAGTCCCGGGACTTCTCCATCAAGGAGTTAACACAGCTGGCGGACCCGTACCGCCAGCAGCCGGGCGAGCACCTGACTGCTTGGTTGCTCCGGCTCTGGGATGGAGAGACTCCAACGTGAGCCTCTCCCACCAGGAGGCGTGTGTCCTGGGGAGCCTGTCCGACCAGCAAAGCATCAACTTCGCCCTGCGGGTGCCACCGGGGAGGGTTGGGAACGATGCCACGCTGTGGAACCGGTAAGGACCCGGTACCCTACCCTCCTAGAATAGGACTTATTCGGGAGACCCCAGTGGAGTACGGTCAGCGAGGGCACAGGGGTTATTAGAGAGTGGGCGCTGGTGACAGATTTTTATTTACGAGATTTACGATAGGGAAGGTGACCTGGAGCTTTCAGCAAATACCGTGCCGACCAGCGCGCTAGCAGGCTACCTAGTCGCCACCGCGCGTCCCGAATTGAGACCAGTGGTCCTGCGCCTCATGGGACCGATCAGGGGGAAGACCGTACGGGATGCCCTCACCCTCCTGGAGGGATTGGAGTACATGAAGCGGGGGATGCCCGCCAAGGTCCGCAGTGCGGAGAAGAGGTCCGGAGACACCTCCCCCCGTCCCACGCACAGGCAGCTGTACTTCGATCTGTTGCACGCAGGGGTGGATGGAGCTCCGACCTCCGCTCTCCACGCACGCTGGAAGGAGCCCTGCAGGGAGAAGCCACGCCGCGGAAAGACCCGGGGCCACCCCGGCTCCAAACCTGACTCAGGGGGTGCCCCAACCGCCGCGCCACGTGGGCTGCCCCTGCAGAGGCTGACATTGCCTCTGCTCCCCACTTACCAAAACGGCCTCTCCTGCACTCATAGCTCAGCTACGGGACCTGTTGCGGCAGGAGATGGCCCAGTTCCGCCCACAAGAGCCCTCACCCACGAAGTTGCAGACCTCCAGCCCCCTCCCATAGGATGAAGGCCAGGGTCCCCAGCGGGTCTGTTCCGTTACCTTTCGCGCCCGGGGGATCTGAGGCCACACAAAGCTGTAACAATACACTGGGGAAAAGGGAACGTGTAGAGGTGGATGGCAGTCGTCGACACGGGTGCCCTGATACAATTTGGAAGGTGACACAGATGCAAATTGAGGGGTGTGGGTTTCCCTTTTGGCAGCAAAGGAAGTCAAGGTCCGCATGGCTGTCGGGAGCCACCCCACCCCCAAACGGTGGCCGCTTTAATTGCGGACTCGCCCGAGTGTATACTGGGGACAGTCCCTACACACTAGTTGGGGCAATTTTACTTTCGGAGTCGCCCGAGCCACCGTTGTAGTCGGGGCGGCTAAATGGGAGCCAGTTGTCGTTCCCCCTCCCTCGCAGGTAGTCTACAGTCGACAGTATAGGGTACCGGGAGGATACCAGGATATCACAGAGGCTGTGCAAGCCTTGCTGCGGGAGGGAGTTATTAGGCCCGCAGCCTCCCCTTTGAATAGTCCCGTCTGGCTTGTCCGTAAAAAGAATAGGACCTGGCGCATGACGGTGGACTACCGGCAGTTGAACAAGGCTGCCCCTACCCCTCGCTTCTGCTGAACCCGATCTAGTCACCCTTGTGGAGAATGTCTCAGGGCGCCGAGCCAAGTCATGGTACGCCGTTATAGATCTGGCCAATACTTTCTTCTTCATCCCCTTCCAAGATGCCTGCCAGGATCGGTTTGGCTTTACCTGGGACGGGAGGCAATATACATTTAGACGCATCCCCCAAGGGTACATCCACAGTCCAACCATATGTCATGAGTTAATTGCACGGGAATTGCAGACCATTGAACTCCCCCCGGGGGTGGTGGCCACCTATTACATCGATGATGTCTTGCTGCAAAGCCATTCCGAGGTCATTGTTGCAGAAGCCCTTGACATGGTAATTTCCTCTCTCAGAGAGCGGGGCTGGTCCATTAATCTGGAAAAGGTGCAAGGCCCAGCCCAGTATGTATTGTTCTTAGGAATCGTATGGCATGCGGCGGGACAGAGATACCTGAGCCCTCACGGAACAAAATTTTGAATTTTGCCGTCCCCAAGAACAAAACCGACACACAGAGGTTCGTGGGACTCCTTGGTGATTGGAGACAGCATATCCCGCATCTCACTATGATCCTGAGACCCCTCCATAGGGTTTCCCCAAAAAAGGCCCCTTTTCCTGGAGGCCTGAACAGAAAGCTGTCTTTGAGATAGCGAAGCAAGCTGTGGAGAAAACCCTGCCCCTTGCACCCCGTCAGGCAGGGGTCCCCTTTGAATTACAAGTCTCCAGTAGCGAATCGCTCGCTGAATAGAGCCTCTGGCAAAGGACCCCGGAGCGCAGAATCCCACTTGGCTTCTGGACCAAATCTTTGCCGGAGGCTGCTGCCCACTACAGCCTTTTCGAGCGCCAGCTGCTGGCCTGTTCCCTAGCGCTCCTCGCCACAGAACACCAAACTGGCACTGACCTCGTCATCCTTCGCCCCCATCTGCCCATCATCAGCCGCCTCCACGAAGAGGTCATGTCCTTTCCTCAATCCCAGGAATCACCCTCGGACATTCCTGAGATCGCGCCCTCCCCCCTGTCCTGGGGCCAACCTTTCGACTCCCTCGATCCTGAGCAGAAGCGGCATGTCTGGTTCACAGACGGCTCCAGCCGCTGGAAAAATGAGAAGCAACATTGGAAGGCGGCGGCACTTCATCCTGTCACGGGGAAAACAGTGACAAAAGAGGGAGCGGGAGCGTCCAGTCAATTGGTCGAGCTGGCAGCAGTGCACTCACGCTACAGAACTCCACCGGGCCAGTCCACATTCATACCGGCTCTTGGGCAGTGGCCAACGGTATGGCAGTCTGGATGGCACGGTGGCACGAAACGGGGTGGGAAATTCACGGACGCCCCCTCTGCGACCAGGAAAATTGGCGCTATATCTGGGACCCAGCAGCCCAGAGACGCATATCGATCCACCACGTGGATGTCCATACACGCAGAAAGACCCAGGAGGCCATCCATAATGCCACGGTGGACAAGGCTGCCCAGCTATGTTGCGATACCCTTCCCCCTGATGAACCTGACTTCAGCGCCCTAGCTGCATGGGCGCACCGTTAGAGTGGCCACCTAGGGAAAAACGGTTCACGTCGCTGGGCAGAATGGTTTGGGGTCGCCCTTACAACGGACCAGTGTAAGACCATCTGCTAGCAGGTGAAACCACGAGGTTGGCCGATGGGGCCACCGGGCCATATTCGCTGCGGCACAGGAGCGCGTCGTGTGTGGCAGATAGATTATATCGGACCGCTCCCACGCCATAACAGGAAGCAATACGCCCTAACGATGGTGGACCCGTACTCAGGTGTCCTGGTGGCGGTGCCCTGTGAATGGGCCAACCAGACAGCACCATCAAGGGATTGCAGTACCTCTACTCCATCTATGGAGTACTGTGGGAGGTACAGTCCGATCAGGGCTCCCACTTCGCGGGAGCAAAGGTACAAAACTGGGCGGCAGAGGAGGGGATTTCGTGGCTGTTTCACATCCCCCACCATCCCCAGGCATCGGGCCTGATCGAGAGGACGAACGGACTGCTGAAGGAGACGATACGCTCGGTGACACCCTCCCGCATATTGCAGGGGTGGTCGGGCGTGCTACAGCAGGCCGTCGATCAGCTGAACACAAGGCCCACTGGCCAAGGGGGGGGGGCGGGCGGTTTCTGTTATCCCACCATCTGGCTTACTCCCCACCATCCGACTTGCGAGACCCCTAATATTCCGGTTCTGAGGAGTCCGAGAGGGTCTGGGTCCGACAACCATAAGGCCCCCCTCAGAAGGTGGAAGTCGTTGCGCGCGTTCCTGGGGACAATCGTTGGGTCGCGATTCCGAGTCGAACTAACCTGTCCTGTCTCCATACCCAACAACCGTCCCGCTGGGAATGAATTTGTTTCCCCCGCTACAGGACGATGGCACTGCTCCCTCCACCCTCCATCTTTTTCTGCTGACTATGATGATTGACGAGATGTCCGTTCAACCTTCCCTTGAAATTACCCCCGGATCCGCAAGCACCTCCAAAGACGGAACCGTGGAGCATGTGGAACGGTTGAATCTACCCCTGAATCCCGGCACACGCCGTTGAAGCCTTGCCATCGACGATGATTCCTTTGGCTACTTCTCAGAATGGACTGTTTACATGGACTCTCTTGTTTTTATTAGTTTTCATTTTATCTTTGTTGCGTCGGTGTTGCGCGGTTCGGTC
Source organism: Pristis pectinata (assembly GCF_009764475.1). Taxonomy (NCBI): domain Eukaryota; kingdom Metazoa; phylum Chordata; class Chondrichthyes; order Rhinopristiformes; family Pristidae; genus Pristis; species Pristis pectinata. The sequence goes on along the minus strand of NC_067424.1, from coordinate 42,337,400 downwards.
TCCCTGTTGCGCTTGTCGGGCTCGTTATATCCGTGTTCTGGGGGGGAGGCTGGATGGCAGTTCCTCATCATTTCCCCCACCATTGCACATTTCTTCTAGAGATTCTGAATGGGCTGGGTGTTTTAGGAGCTGTTATTTCCCTTCATACAATTTGACCTCCACGCGAGTCCCGGCCCTCACAGTATTCCACAGTTACTGAGCACGCCAAGGGAATGCTGGTGTAGACTCCAGGATGAGTACATTTCCACCTTTTCAGTTGACCGTTATGAGTTTGAGACTGGTTTCCAGGTGTCCCATGACCACTGATGATGATGCCGCCAAGCTGGGGCTCCCTAAACTCCGAACGGAGCCACTGGATCTCCAGCTCCATTACCTACCCGTGGCTCCCCACGGGCTGATACAGTTGCTGTCTTCCAGTGTTTGACGGTGCCCTGAATCCACACTCGATTAACAGGGGGGAGCATCCAGCACACATCAGGTACAGGGACAGCAGGGCCATCGCGGAGGCGGAGAGGCTCAAGAGGATATCCTGCTCCCCGTATTTCACGGCCAGACTGTCCCATGAGAAACGACGACGGCAGCGGAGCTGGCTGCAGTCAGGCTGGTAACCGGGTGGAATCAGACGGCCCTGGATTGGACTATCGGACTCGCTGCGAATGATGGTACATATGCGGTGATTACAAAGGAGTGCTTCACCTTTATCTCTGATAAATCCAGCAACCCCTCCAACCTGGCTGCTCACTTCGGGGACATGGTGGTCAAAACTCAGAACCAAGGGACCAGCTCCTCCAGCACCACATATTTATGGGAAACAAGTGGTCGTTTGTGTCACTGGGGGATGTTGGGCTACTGTCACCCACTGGCTATTGCCCTCCTTTTGTTGATTATGGTTTCTGTGTACCCTGATAGCTCCTCCCTTGATTGGCAAGTCGTCTAATTTCCGAGGGGTGAAATGTTGTGAGAAATCCACATGGATGTCACATGACGGTCAAGACAATGACACCCGCTGACCGGAGGACAGCATTGCTCCTCTGATCGGAAGTAATACTACTGTCTATCAAAGTGCAGCTCCACCCACTCCTCAGGTGTGAGAGTACCTTTTGCACCTGAACCTGCCTGACCAGTATCCTTTGTCTCTGAACCTGTGGCAGGAACCTTTGTCTTTCACTTCCACACCATTGGCTCGTTTAATTCTCAACAGTGAGGCTCCACGCAGCTTCGTAGCACCATAAAAAGGGCTACTTCCCCAAACTCTTCCTCTTTTGACGACTCCAGGAGTAGTGAGACGACGCTGCAGAGATCATTGGTAAGAGTGCATCACTCAGACTCAGAGAGCGTTAAGGGCATTGAAGTGTTATATTCTGAAGTTGTACATTGTTACTGTGTGCTTGTGTGTATTACTGTGTGTGTGTGTGTGTGTGTGTGTGTGTGTATTTTACCCCAGTTTCGCTTCCCCTCTCTTGTTCGTGGTATCCTGTGCGTGAGTGAGCGTGTGTCTGCTCCCATCCATTCTATCCCGCGTTTGCCTTTGTGATTAAACAAGTTTTGGTCTACAAAGCTCGAGTACAGAGTCTTTGATCCTTAAGACAGTTAAAAGAACGATTTCACACAACAATGGGAACAACCTGGTTTAATATCACCCCCGTGATAATGGCCACGAGATCTGTCACCACCATAGACAGCACATAGACAGTGATGCATCTGGAGAGACCACATCGTCTGCGGCACATTACCCAAATCACGGCCAAGTTAGATGCAATAGAGGAAGACAGAGAGAGTGAGTGTGTGTCAGTGATTGCATGTGGTGTGTGTGTGTGTGTGTGTGTGTGTGTGTGTGTGTGTGTGTGTGTGTGTGTGTGTGTGTGTGTGTGTGTGTGGTTGTGAGTGATGCATGTTTTGTATGTGTGGTGGCTGTGCGGTGTGTTTTTTGTGTGTGGCATATATTATGTGTGCGTGGCGTATATTTCTTTTGAACGTATATGGTGTGTGCTGCATATTTTGTTTAAATGTGCGTGTTTGACAAAGAAGTAAAACAATGGAACCTGGGTAAAATCTGATGACGGTATTCAGTGTGACTTTTACTACTTTGACACTTGAAACTGAGTTGACAGACTGTTACCCCACTCAGAATTCTCTCATGTGATTGACTGCACTGTGATGTTGCAACAGAGTTCAGTTTGGATCTTACCAGAGAGTCTGTCTCTGTGGAAGTAATGCAGAGCAAGGATGTTATCTTCACCGAAAACTTCAACACTGTCAACACCACTGGTTTTCGTCTTGTTCGTCATCTCTTCCATATAACTGAAAATACTGGAAAAAAAAAGCTTCTTTTCTACTTGCATCACCTCATCTTTTTCTACCAGTTTCACTCCATCCAATATTTCTCCCTCTGATACAACAATGCCATCGACCCCTCCTCTTGTGAAGACACCCAGATGGGATGTTTGGAACTCAATTGCCGAAAGCAATAAATGCATATTTAAACCACATTTGGATGTGTATTTGAAGAACGCTATAGACATGGTGCTAAAAAGTGGGGTGAGGCTTTTTCCACTGCCACAGAGACAGTGCACCAACTGGCTCATCACTGTCAATCTTCATAACTCAGTTAAATCACAGATCACTGCTGCAAAGCTGGGCTCCCTCGGATGTCCCTTTCACATGCACGTCTTCATTCACCAAATGAATTCTGTATTTCACTCCCTCCCTCCCCACATGAACCACCACTGATATGGTTTGTCCAATCTACATGTAGTTTAAGATACCCCACAATTTTTCTCCTTCACCAAGAATACCTATATCGAGTCGTATCACACCATTCACTCCTCCTCTTGCCTCCACTTATTTGAGATAAAATCCTGTCCATCTGGATTCATCAATGACCTATCTTCCACATTGAACTCTCCATAAATTCACTTTCATCACCTCTCTGCAGCCAGTACATTGGATCACAAAATCTCCAGTTCAAATATCCATCCTCCTCATATAGGATCCTCAGTTACACCGTTTCAATATTCTCATGCTGTTTTCTAAATACTCCATGTCCTGTTTTAAACTCCTTAGTGTAAATTTTGTATCAAATTTTGTTTGAAACTGTTCATACAAGTGGCATAAGAAAACTTTGCTTCAGTTATAGTTGTGTGTTTACCATCAGAATGAGCAGAGAGGATATAATAGGTATCAAAACTATTGAAGATTAGAAGTTGCAAAGAAGAAACTCGACTGCGATTTATGTTCAAATGCACCATGAAAAATAACTTAAAAGAAATAAAATATTCAATTAAACGTACAACCAAAGGGAGAAAACCATTAAAAGGTATGAATGATACTGGGAGAATAGCTAAGGGATAAAAATCTACGATTGATAGAAAGCAACAATCCCAGTAAACACGGCAGTGATGCAACATTTCACATTTTGCTGATTGATAATGAACACCAATACTTTACCAGGAATACCGTTAACAGTAATGATGGAATAGCAAATCGCCAACCCCAAGATTTGTGCAACTGCATGCATTTCTATTGAAAGCTTGAAGCATGCAATACACTGCATTCTGTTATATTTAGACCCAACATCAGTCACCAAGGAGCATTTTTGAAGGCATCTTTTTTATGCTAATTGCATTAATTGAAACAAGCAACTTAAAGCAGCTAATGTCAATCATAGTTTTGATGAATAAATGTGTATAATGTGTAATCCTGCTTCCATTTCTTCCAAGAAAAGTAAAAGAAGTCTAAAAGGCTGTATGTAATTGGTAAAAGTGATCCTCAGCCCACTGAACACAGTTACCAGGGAAAAGATGTTTTTGGTCTTTAGAAATGAACAGAGACTTTGGATTTAGTTTGTGGAATGATTAAAATCAAATTCAAATTCAATTTTATTGTCATATGCACAAGTATACATATGCACATGTGCAATGAAAAACTTACTTGCAGCAGCATCACAGGCACATCATGTCAGAAAAGCAGCAATCATAAGAGAAACATAAACACAGTTTTTACAAGAAAGACCACAATTTGAACAAAAAAAAGTCCATTTCTGTTCAAAGTGATGAAAGTGGTTATGGTTCTGGTAAACTCCAGTGATTCTGGTTGTGTCGGTTGATTTCATTCAAGAATTCAAGAACTAAAAAACTATGCAAGAACCAAATGGTTGAAGGAAAGTAGCTGTTCTTGAGACAGAAGAGAGACTGCAGATGCTGGAAATCTGGAACAACAGACGTGAAATGGTGGAGGGACCCAGCAGGTCAGGCAGCGTCTGTGGAGGGAAAAAACAGTTGACTTTTCGGGCCGAGTCCCTTCATCAGGACTGGAAAGGAAGAGGGCAGAAGCCAGAATGAAAGGGTAGGGGGAGGGGGAGGAGCACAAGCTGGCAATTAATAGGTGAGTCCAGGTGAGGGGGGAAGGTAGGTAGGTGGGTGAGGAGGTAAAACGGAATGATGTGAGAAGCTGGGACGTGATCGGTGGAAGAGGCAAAGGGCTGAAGAAGGAGGAAACTGATTCGAGACGACAGTCGACGATGGGAAAAAGGGAAGGAGGTGGGCAATTCGTGAGGGCGGGAGAGGGGAAAGAGGAGGGGTGACGGGACAAGAAGAGGGAAAACAAACGGTGGGGTGCGGGGAAGGAGAACAAAGGGGACGGGTTACCGGAAGTTAGAGAAATCGATGCTGATGCCTTCAGGTTGGAGACTCCCAGGGTGGATTATTCGGTATTGTTCTTTCAACCTGTGTCTGGCTGTAGTCAACAACCTTGAGACAGGATACCCTGAGACCCTCTTCATTATTGTAGGGGACTTCAACCAGGCCAACCCCAAGAGTGTATTACCAAAGTACTACCAGCATGTCTCCTGCTCCACCAGGGGCATTAACAACCTTGACCACTGCTATACAACCATAAAAGATGCTTTCCGAGCCACCCCTCATCCTGACTTTGTGAAATCTGACCACCAGGCTGTGCTCCTTCTCCCTGCATACAAACAGAAGCTTAAACGGGAGGATCCAGTACAGAGAGTCGTGCAGTGCTGGTCTGAGGAAACAGATAAGCTTCTACGCGACTGCATTGAGTCAGTGGACTGGTCCATGTTCAAAGACTCAGCTGCCAGCCTAGATGAGTATGTCACCACCGTCACAGACCTTATCAGCAAGTGTGTTGAGGACTGTGCACCAAAGATGACAATATGGGTGTTCCCAAACCGGAAACCATGGATGAACCAGGAGATTGGTATTGGTATTGGTATTGGTTTATTATTGTCACTTGTATCGAGGTACAGTGAAGAACTCCCTACTGAAGTTGTAGACTACTGCACACAAATCTGGTGATCCTGACCTGAACAAGATATCGAGATATGACCTTCAAAAAGCTGTCAGGGATGCCAAGAGACAATACCGACTCAAAATAGAGTCCCAGACCAGCCGTCAGTTATGGCAGGGCTTAGATACCATAACAGGCTACAAGAAGAAAATGGGCTGCATATCTAACAACAGCGCATCCCTTCGTGATAAGCTTAACGCATTCTATACACATTTTGAACAGAAGGGAAGTGGATCACCTTCGAGGACGTAAGGTCAGTCTTCCGGAGAGTGAACACGAAGAAAGCAGCTGGCCCAGAAGGTGTCCCTGGCCGAGTGCTCAGATCTTGTGCTGATCAGCTGGCTGGAGTATTTACAGACATATTTAACCTCTCCCTGCTTCAATCTCTGGTTCCCACCTGTTTTAGGAAGATCACTATCATGCCGGTACCAAAGAAAAACAAGGGAACATGCCTTAATGACTACCGACCAGTGGCTATGACATCGACCATCATGAAGTGCTTTGAGAGGCTGGTCATGGTACGCATCCACTCCAGCCTCCCAGACAACCTCAACCCACTGCAATTCGCCTATCGCTGAAACAGGTCTACAGCGGACGCCATCTCCGTGGCCCTACACTCATCTCTGGAGCATCTGGACGGTAAAGACACCTACGTTAGACTGTAGTTTATTGATGACAACTCCACCTTCAATACTATAAATCCAAACAAACTCGTCACCAAACTCCGAGACCTGGGACTCAACACCTCCCTCTGTAACTGGATCTTTGACTTCCTGACCAACAGACCGCAATCAGCATCAATACCTTCAGCACGATTATTCTGAACCCCAGTGCCCCATGAGGCTGCGTCCTCAGCTCTCTACTCTACCCCCGATACACTCAACTCATGACTGTGTGGCCAGATTCTTATCCAGCTCCATCTCCAGATGATACCACCGTTGTAAGCCGGATCTCAAATGATGATGATGAGACAGAGTACAGGAAGGAGATAGAGAGCTTAGTGACATGGTGTCATGACAACAACCTTTCCCTCAATGTCAACAAAACAAAGGAGCTGGTCATTGACTTTAGGAAAGGGGATGGTGCACACGCACCTTTCCACATCAACGGTGCTGAGGTCGAGAGGGTTGAGAGCTTCAATTTCCTAGCAGTGAACATCACCAATAGCCTATCCTGGTCAAATAGTGTAGGTGCCACGGCCAAGAAAGCTCACCAGCGCCTTTACTTCCTCAGGAAGCTAAAGCAATTCGCTATGTCCCCTTTGACACTCAGCAACTTTTATCGATGCACCATAGAAAACATCCTATCTGGATGCATCACAGCTTGGTACGGCAATTGCTGTGCCCAGGACCGCAAGAAACTGCAGAGAGATGTGGACACAGCCCAGTGCTTCACGGAAACCAGCCTCCCCTCCTTGGACTCAGTCTTTACCTCTCGCTGCCTTGGTGAAACAGCCAGCATAATCAAATACCCCACCCACCCGGATGATTCACTCTTCTCTCCTTTTCCATCAGGTAGGAGATACAGAAGCCTGAAGGCACATATCACCAGGCTCAAGGACAGCTTCTACCCCACTGTGATAAGACTATTGGACGGTTCTCTAATAAGATGCGATGGACTCCGACCACACAACCTGCCTTGTTGTGACCTTGCACCTTATTGTCTACCTGCACTGCACTTCCTCTGTAGCTGTGACACTTCACACTGTACTCTTATTGTTTTTACCTGTACTGCCTCGATGCACTGTGTACTAACCCAGTGTAACTGCATTGTGTAATGAATTGACCTGTTTGATCGGTATACAAGACAAGGTTTTCACTGTACCTCAGTACAAGTGACAATAATAAATCAATACCAATACCAATACCAATGTGGCAGTAGAGGAGGTCATGGACAGACAGATCAGTGTGGGAATGGGAAGTGGAATTAAAATGGCTGGCCACCGGAAGATCCTGCCTGTTGCGATAGACCTTCGTTCCGTCCACTGCAATATCCAATACCATGGCTCCAGTTTGTGAGTCAAAACAATCTGTTATCCTCATTTATTCTTTTCAAAGAGGCTGAATCTTCAATCACTCTCCCGTTTTGGATTTCCTTCATCAGTGGAGGACGCAGTAGGAGGGATCTGGCCGCTTTGCTGAGCACTTACTGCATGTTCTGTGATGGCTGCGGAAACAGCCTTGATCCAATCGTTTATCTCTTCCTGCAAACAGATCACAGTTTGGAGGTTTGAAATTATTTATATAATGTTCTTAGATCCATCAGATAATAACTGGTTTCTTAGACAATTAATAAATGAGCTGTCTGTTGTGTAGCTGCTCAGGAATTGCACAATGGGTCCAGAATAATCAATGGGTAATGGCCAAGACTCCAATGTGAAGTGTTGTATTTTGGTAAGACAAACCAGGCCGGACTTACATATTAAGTGGAAGAGATCTGGGGAGTCTTGTAGAACAGAGAGACCCAGGAGTGCAGGTACATTGTTCTGGGAAAGTTGTGTCATGGGTAGACAGGATGGTGAAGGTGCCGTTTGGCACACCTGCCTTCATCGGTCAGGATATTGAGTATAGGAGCTGGGGCGTCTATTTACAAATTTACATATATTTATTTCCATTTACAGATATGAACCTTCTGAGAAGATAAAATGCTTGTTTTATTAATCAGCAAAACATATTCAATAGGTACTGCTATTAATCTTGCATAACTTGGAAATGTAAAGCAATTCATTCTAAATGTGATTCCTGGCATTGTAGCAACTGACCTCCTCCACAGGGGAATCTCATTCTTTTATAATTTCTGAATCGCTAACTTTGGAAGATGAAGGATTAACGTCACGTTGAGGGACCTGAGCTGAAACGACCAACATGATACTGGGTCAAACTGTGGGTGTTGGAATGCGCTGTCAGGGGTGGTGGTGGAGACAGATGTATTAGAAGGATTTCAGAGGCTCTGAGATAGGCACATGAATATGCAGAGAATGGAGGGATATGGACCATGTGCAGGCAGAAGGGATTAGTTTAATTTGACATTATTAACTTAATTAGTTCATCCCTGTCCAAACTCCCTGCATTTCTCAACCAATGTATCTGCTAACAGAGGATCTACACCCATCCCCATTGCAGGCTTGGCCCTGTGCATCGTACGGTTAGAGGATTCACATCTGCACTCCAACTGCCTCACGGCTCCAGCGACCCATGGTCAACCCTGGCCTCTGGTGCTGTCAGTTGGAGTTCGCACGTTCTCCCGGTGACTACGTGGGTTTCCCCCAGGTGGTCTGGTTTCTCCCACATCCCAGAGATGTGCATCCTATATCACAAGGATCTGATGCAGAGGCTCGACCCGAAACGCCGACCATCTCTTTGCCTCCATAGATTCTGCTCGACTCCGTCCTTCCAGCAGAGTGTTTGTTGCTCCAGATTCCAGCATCTGCCATTTCCTGTGTCTCCAATCCTTGGCTTTAACGCACTGGGGCAATGTGACAGCTCACCAGGGACAGTAAAACTCGGATAATCCCTTGGGATTTGGTAGGTTTTTTTTCGGGACTGCTGGTATTACCCCTATTAATACCCAAACACTTATTTCCCCTTACGTTACACAGCAGTATAATGAGTTTTCCAGTGAACCCGGTGAATTTCAAGGGTGTGGGAAATATAAAAACACTCCGGACCACGGCTCGGGCCGCAACCCCACCCACATTCCCGACCCCAATCCCAGCTCCACACCTGGTCCACAGTCCACACCCCAGATTTATTTTGGACCCCCGGCTCACATTCCAGTCTAATAAGGGAGTCAAGTGCCTGAGTATCAGGATTTACAGATTATCGGAGTTTTATATCCTCTGAGGATTGCCAGTGGGCAGAAACAATATTCTTAGAATAAAGCCAAGAAACCTCACATCGATCAAAAGCAACTAGTATTTATACAGCACCATTATTGCAGTAAAACTGAACAGATAAGTAGTGTTATTGTGGGGGACAGGATCAAACAGGAAATGACAGATGCATGTAACACAGGTCCAATAGCATCATGAGTGACTTTAATCTACAAGTAACTTTGTCAAACAAATTAGCAACATTGGTAAGAAGAGCGCGTTCCCAGAGTACACTTGGGATGGTTTTATAGACCAGCATGTTGGTAAATCGGTCCATTATTTTCATATGTCACAGTGAAAAGCATTCAGCATGCCATCCATACAGGTCATTTGATCACATCAGTACGTTGAGGTATTTCAAGGGAATAAGCAATAAGAGAGTGCAGAATATAGTGTTACAGTTACAGAGAAAGTGCAGTGCAGGCAGACAATAAGGTGCAAGGCCATGACGAAGTAGATTGTGAGGTCCAGAGTCCATTTTATCATACAAGAAGTCCGTTTAATAGTCGTTTAACAGCAGGTTAGAAGCTGTCCTTGAGCCTGGTGGTACGTTCTACCTTCTGCCTGATGGGAGGGTAGAGAAGAGAGAATTATTGGGGTGGGAGGGGTAGATCTTGGATTGGGTAATACATGTTGAGAAGGAGCTGGTTAATAATTTTGTGGATGGGGTCCTTTCGGGAAAAGTGACCAAACAATGATAGAATCCTTCATTAAGGTGGAAAATGAAGTTGTTCAGTCTGAAACCAGTGTTTCAATTTCACAAAAGAGGACAAATAATTTCACAAAAATTATGGGGAAGCAAGAGACTAAGGAAAAGGAGGAATTAAAGGAAATTAATGTTACTGAAAAAAGTGTTGGAGAAATTTCTTGTGTCAAATCCAACAAATCCCAGAGCCTGATAATCTGGATCCCAGAGCACTAAAACAGATAGCAAGGGAAATATAGGTGTAAATATCTATAGATTATGGAAATATTCCTGTGGATTGTAGGTTGACAAATGTGACCCATTATTAAAGAAAGAGAAAACAAAAGGAATCTACAGGCTAATTAGCCTATAAGAGCAGAGACAGTGCTAGAGTCCATTATAAAGGATGTGAGAACAGGATAATTAGAACATATTGACATGATTAGAAAAAGTCAACATCAATTTATGAAAGCGAAATGGTCTTCAACAAATTTACTGGCGGTTTTTTTTTATCTGTGGATGGAACTGGTAAGTAGATAAGGGAGAATCAATGAATGTGGTTATATTCAGATTTTCAGAAGGCTTTTCACTCGATGTTGGTGAAAGATGAAACTGTGTGAGATGAGGAGTAATATATTGGCATAGCTTGAAAATTAGCTCCCAAATGGAAAAAAAGTGGTGAAGATATGTTATTTTCTTCGAGGGACACCACAGGGATTAGTACGTGCTCCAGCTGTTCTGAATATAATTTAGATGAAGGAGACAAATGTCATATTTCCAAGTTTGCTGATGACCCAAAATGGAATGAGATTGAGCCGCGAGAAGGATTTAAAAGATTAAGGTAATGTAGACAGCTGAACGAGTGGTAAGTGCATTGTGTAGAAGCAATATTACAGGGATAAATGTGGAGTGAGCCACAGGAGTTGAGGCCGGCAGAGATCAGCCATGGTCACATTGAATGATGGGGCAGGCTTGAGGGGCCTGGTAATGGACACCCGTTCCTATTTTCTTGTGACTTAATGCAGGAAACACAGAAAGGCAGAGTATAATTTAAATAGTGACAGACTGAGAAATGTTGATCTCACAGCAGTCATAAAAAGCAACCATGCAGGTACAGCAAGCAGTTGAGAATGCAAATGGCATTTTGCAAGAGACTTTGAGTACAGCAGCAAGGATGTCTTACTGCAATTATGCAGGGCCTTTGTGAGACGTGGAGGACTGGGTGTAGTTTTGGTGTCATGACCGAAGAAAGGGCAACACTTGCCAAAGAGGGAGTGAGGCAAATGTTCACCGGACTGATTCCAGGGGTAGTGGAATTGTCACAGGAGGAGAGATTGGGTCAACTAGCCTGGAGTTTAGAAGATTGAAAGATCTCGTGGCAAGCTACAAAACTTCAACAGAGTTTGAAAGATTTTGAACGAGTTCTATGGGAAAAGGTATGCAGCAAAATAGGGGTGCATTCGGATTAGGGGCTCAGGGGCAGTGTGGATATGAATCCAAAAATCAAATAAGCAGCTGCTGGATCTTTGAAAATTAATTGTTGAATACAGAAAAAAAGGTAAATGTCTTTTTTCCAGAGCAGACTCAAAAGTAACAACATTAGAACCTGAGAAAGGAGAACAAGAGGAGGCCATTCCGTCCCTCAAGTCTGCTCTGCCATTCATTAAGATGACGATTGATCACCTGCATCCATTTTCCAGCACTATCCACATATTCCTCGATTACCTCCCATGTCCAGAACCCGATCAATCTCCGTTTTGAATCAACACAATGACCGAATCTCCACAGACCTCCGGAGTGGAGAATGTTGAAGGTTCACCACCTTCCAACCCCTCCTCATCTTTGTCCCAAATGGCCGACCCCTTATTCTGAGACTGTGCCCCCAGGTTCCAGAGTCCTCAGCCGGAGGAAACATTCTGCCCGTTTCCAGCCTTGTCAAGCCCTGCAAGAATTTGCAGGTTTCAGTGAGATCACCTCTGGAGAACACAGGCCTAAACACAAACTTTCTTCAGAACTTCTGTGCCAGAAACCTACACTGCACCTCACTCTATGATTGGTCTATCCTTCTTTAGATACGGGAGACCCCAACTACCCAGTACTCTGGTATAGTCACTTCTTTATGTCTCTACTCTAATCTTCCTGAAATAAAAGGAATAATAAAAGGAATAATACTTTCAGTGACTCAAGCACAAAGACACGTCGGCAGTTTTGAATTGTTCCCATTTAATAAAATCCTCCACTGTTCTGTGCACTTAAATGCATGACTCACATTTTCCACATTCTAATCATCCAGCTGATCATTTACCTCTTGAAGCCTCTTTTCATCCTCCTTGCTACTGACAACCCCACAAAGTTGTTTCATGTGCAAACTTGTAAATATGGTCACCAGCCAATTCATGGAGTTATACATCACGGAAACAGGCCCTTCTGCCCTACTGGTCCATGCCGACCAAGATGCCCCATCCAAGCTCGTCCCATTTGCCAGGGTTTGTACTCTAACCTTCTAAACTTTTCCAATCAATGTACTGGTCGAACTGGCTTTTAAAAGTTGTTATTGTACCTGCCCCAACCTCTGGCATATCATTCCACAAAGGCACCAGCCTTCATCTAAAAATGGTGCTCCTCAAGTTCTTATTATATCTCACCTTGAACCTATGTCCTCTATTTCCCAACCTTGAAAAAATGACTGAGTGCATTTACCCTATCTAATCCCCACGTGATTTTATACACCTCAATAAGATCACTTCTCAATCTCCTGCGCTCCAAGGAATAAAGTCCTAGCCAGTCCAACCTCTCCCTGTAACACATCCCTCAAGTCCTGACAACATCCATGTAAGTTGTTGCTTCACTCTTCCAAGTTTAATAACATCTTTCCTACAGCACGGCGACCAAAACTGAACACAATATTCCAAATGTGGCCTCATCAGTGTCGTATACAACCGCACCGTGATCTCCCAACTTTTAAACTCAATGCCTTGACTTATGAAGGCCAGTGTTCCAAAATCCTTCTTCAATTCTCTATATTCATTAAATTTTAGGATATTACTAGTAAGACAAATGAACTTAGAGCATTGATCAGAAAATGGGATGCCTGCCCAGAGCTTGGGTTAAACACAAGAGCACAAGAGTTGTCTGTAATGACCTGTTTTCCTTCATTGGGACCATTTCCTTCTACGCCTTGCCTATTTAATTGTCTGTCTAAATACCTCTTGAAAATCGTGATTATGCCTGATTTCACCTGCAGTACTAGAGGACTCAACACACTCGACCACTGCTGAAGCACCATCAAGTACGCCGACCGCTCCATCCCTCGCCGGCACTTTGGCTGTGCTTCTTCTGCCTGCGTACAGACAGAAACTGAAGAACGTGGCACCGGTGAAGAGGACGATGAAGAGCTGGGTGGCAGAGGCGGAGGAGCGAATTCGGGATTGCTACCAGTTGATGGACTGGACCATGTTCGAGAATTCGTTAACGGACCTAAATGAATCTGCCACGGTCGTCACCGACTTCATAAGGACATGCGTGGACAAGAGTGTACCCACAAAAACATTCCGAGTCTTCCCCAACCAGAAGCCCTGGATGAACCGGGAGATTCGTAATCTGCTGAAGGCTAGGTCTGTGGTGTTTAGGGCTGGTGATCCAGAATCATTTCATAAGTCCAGGTACGACCTCCGATAGGCAATAGCTAGCGTAAACGGGAAATTTCGGTGAACTGGAATCACAGATGGACACTCGACAGCTGTGGCAGGGCTTGCACAATATAACTTACTACGAGGTGAGATCAGGCAGCATAAGGGGCAACGATCAATCACTCCCAGGTGAGCTCAATGCCTTTTATGCAAGCTTCGATAGGGAGAACTATGACACAGCCACACGAGCCCTCAATCTCCAGATGACCTTATTATCTCAGTCTCTGAGGCCGACATCCGGGTATTCTTCAAAAGGGTGAATCCATGAAAGGCGCCTGGTCCAGACGGCGTACCTGGCCGAGTACCAGAGATCTGTGCGGACCAACTGGCTGCAGTATTTACGGACATATTCAACCTCTCACTTCTTCAGCCTATGTTTCCCATATGCTTCAAGAAAGTACCTATTGTGTCGGTGCCCAAGAAGATCGTGGTGACCAACCTCACTGACTGCAGTCCGGTCGCACTGACACCAACTGTAATGAAGAGCTTCGAGAGGTTGTGTGTAGCACAAACCAACTCCTGCTGAGCTGAATCTGCTTCAATTTGCCGACCGCCAGAACAGATCAAACACAGATGTGGTTCCTCTGGCTCTTCACTCTGCTCTGGACCATCTGAACAGCAGGAACACATAAGCCAGGCTGGTGTTCGTCGACTACAGCTCGACATTCAACACAATCATCCCATCCAAACTCATCATCAAGCTTCAAGACCTGGGCCTCTGTGCCTCCCTTTGCAATGGGATACTCGACTTTCTCATCGGCAGACCTCTATCAGTAAGGATTGGTAACAACATCTCATCCTCACTGACCATCAACAAATGTGCACCTTGAGGCTACTTGCTTAGCCCCCTGCTCTACTCTCTGTACACACATAGCTGTACAAGCAGAGCTCAAATCCCATCTACAAATTTGATGACGACACCACAGTTTCTGGATGAATCACAGGTGGTGATGAGTCAGCTTACCGGAGCGAGATAGGACACCTAGCTGAGTGGTGCCACAACAACAACCTCTCACTTAACGTCAGTAAGAAAGAGCTGACTGTTGACTTCAGGAAGTGGAAGCGGGGCGAACATGCGCCAGTCCACATGGGGGGATTGGAGGTGGAGAGTGTCAGCAGATTTAAATTCCTAGGCGTTAACATATTGGATGACCTGTCCTGGGCCCTGCACATGGATGCAATCGCAAGCAAGGCGCACCAGCGGCTTTACTTTCTTAGGAGGTGAAGGAGGTTCGGCTTGTCACCGACCACTCCAACAAACTTCGACAAATGTACTGTTGAAAGTATCCTGACTGGTTGCATCGTGGTTTGAACGGTAATTTAAATGCAAATGAATGTAAGAATCTGCAGAGAGTAATGGACTCTACCCAATAGATCACGGGCACATCTCTCCTCACCTTAGGTAGTATCTACAGGAGGCGCTGCCTCAAAAAGGCACCATCCATCATCAAAGATCCCCACCAGCCGAGCCATGCCATCTTCTCGTAGTTACCAGAGGGCAGGAGATGCAGAAGCCTGTAGTCTCACATCACCAGGTTCAAGAACAGCTACTTCCCTTCAACTTTTCAGCTCTTGAACCATCTGTCACAACTCTCATCACTGGAGTTTACCAATACTGTGACCACTTTCATCACTTTGCACAAAAATAGAATTTGTCTTTTTGTTCCAATTGTGTTCTTCCTTGAAAAAGTTCTTTCTTGTAAAAGTTCTTTCTCTGACACCATGTGCCTGTGATACTGCTGCAAGTAAGTTTTTAATTGCACCTGCACGCACAGGTACTTGTGCATATGAAAATAAATTTGAATTTGAATTTGACTTTGATCATTTCACAAACTAAATCCAAAATCTCTGTTCATTTTTTAGTGCCAGAAGTTTCTTATTCCAGGTTGCTGTGTTCAGTGGGCTAAAGATATTTTTCACAAGTAGCATTAAGTCTTTGAGATTGATTGTTGTTTCTTTTCTTGGAAGAAATGGAAAGAGGATTGCACATTATACACATTTGTTCAACAAAACAATTATTGGCATTAGCTGCTTTAACTTGCTTGTTTCAATCAATGTAATTAGTATTAAAAAACAAAGATGCCTTCCTAATCTGCTCCCTGGTGACTGAAGTCGGGTATAAATATGACAAGCTGTGAATGCAGTGTATTTTGTGTTTAAAGCTTTCAATAGCAATGCATGGAGTTCCACAAATCTTGGAGTTGGCCATTTGCTCTTCCATCGTTGCAGCCATGGGCATTCCTGGTAAAGTATTGGTGTTAATTATCAATCTGCAAAATGTTGCGAAATGTTGCATCACTGCTGTGTTTACTGGAATAGTTGCTTTCTGTCAATTGTGGATTTTTACCCCTTCGCTGTTCTCCCAGTATCATTAACACCCTTTAAGTGTTTTCTACCATTGGTTGTACCATTTTATTTGAATATTTTATACCTTTTAAGTTTTATATCTTTAAAGGGCATTTTATCATAATTAGCGGTAGAGTTTCTTCTTTACAACTTCTAATCTTCAATGGTTTTGATACGTATTATATCATCTCATTCTTATGGTAAACACCTAACTATAATAAAGCAATTTCTTTTCTTATGGCATTTGTATGAACAGTTTCAAACAAAATTGTTTGAAATAGCGGAACTGTAGGATGGGTATTTGAACTGGGGATTTTTTGATTCAATGTACTGACAGAGGTGATGAAAGTGAATTTATGGAGAGTGCAATGTGGAAGATTGGTCATTGATGAATCCAGATAGACTGCATTTTATCTCAAAAAGGTGGGGGCAAGAGGACGAGTGCATGGTGTCATGGAGCTTGAAATAATCCTGAAAACATCTTCTTTTTAAGCTTTTCAGTGAGCTGGAAGAGCTGATGAAAAACACGAAAATGAGTGGTGTTGAAGTTTTCAGTGGAAGAGAACGTTGTTGCTCTGTATTTTTCCACAGAGACAGACTATCTGGAAAGATCCAAACTGAAATATGTTGTGTTGCAATATCAAAGTGCAGTTACTCGCATGATAGAATTCTTTGTGGGGTAACTGTCTGTCAACTCAGTTTCAAATGTCAAAGCAATAAATGTCGGACTGAATATCATTTAGCACAATTTTTACTGAGTTAAATCTATTTTATCATGAACACACATTTGAAAAACAAAATATACAGCACACACCACATACATTCAAAAATATATGCCATACACACAAAATACACACCACTCACAAAATGCACCACACACACACAAAATACAAATCAGACCCTCACACTACACAAACACACACACACACATTCTCACGTCATACACTCGTACACAATCTCATTCACAACACCCACAACCACACCACATACAACCACTAAAACACACTCACTCCCTCACTCTTCCTTTGTTGCAGCTAACTTGGCCGTGATTGGGGTAATGTTCCGCAGATGATGTGGTCTCTCCAGATGCATCACTGTCTACCTGCTGTCGATGGCGGTGACTGATCTCCTGGTCATTATCACGGGTGTGATATTCATCCTGCTTGTTCCCATCACTTTACCGTCCAGTTTCCTGACCATCGCTCTGACCTGCAGTGTGAATAACGCAATAGTTTAGAGTGTAATTGACTGCTCCGTCTGGGTGACAGCGATGTTCACCTTTGATCGCTTTGTGGCTATTTGCTGCCAAAAAATGAAAACAAAATATTGCACGGAGCGAACGACAGCTTTGGTGATCGGAACGGTTACTGCCTTCAGCTGTTTCAAAAATGTATTTAACTATTTTATATTTTAATCTCCACATAAAACCGAGCCCACATCGTGCAAACTTAAGTCAGCATATTACACCTGCCATTTGTTCTAATATTGATTTCAATTTCGTCACGGCCAGTCATATTTTTAGGGACATTAGAATCTGCAGGAGACTTCAGAGCAGCGGGAACAGTGAGAGACAGAACGACCCGGAGATGGACAGCCGCAGGAAGTCTATCGTCCTGCTCCTCAGTATCTCGGGTATCTTCATCCTCTTGTGGCGACTGACACTGATAACTTTCCTCTACATTCGCATTACTGACGTCTCTTACTTCTCAGGTTCTAATTTCAGTGAGTCAAATTTCCCTCTGGAAGAAAGCGGTTACATGCTTCAGTTATTGTGTTCCTGCCTGAACCCATTTATTTACGCAGGGACACAGAGTAAGATCAGAGACGAGATAAAGCTGGGGCTGAAATATCCACTGACTCATTGATAGATCCCTAAAATAAACAAATTTTATTCTTTGGGAACAGTGTATGTTGCAAACTGCCCTTACCTTGTTCTCTATCACCTCGCCTGCTCAGTCCTATTTTCACAGAGTTGCACAGCATGGAAGCAGACCCTTCCGCCCAACTCGTTCATGCCGACCAAGTTTCCTCACTGAGCCCGTCCCATTTGCCTGCCTTTGGCCCATATCCCTGTCAACCTTTCCTATCCATGTACCTGTCCAAATGGCTTTTTAAACGTTGAAGTTGTTCCCTCCTCTATCACTTCCTCTGGCAGCTGGTTCCATCAACTCACCGCCTCTGTCCACACACTTGGGACCACACAGCCTTTTGATGGTGCCTTGCTCCTTCCTGATTATTGTTCCCCTTGTTCTCTTCCACCTCGCCTGCTCAGTCATATAGTCAGAGAGTTACACAGCACGGAGACTGGCCCTTCGGCCCACCATCACCATGCCGACCATCAGGCACCCATTTACAATAATCCTTATTCTCCCCACATTCCCATCATCGCCCCCACATATTCTACCACATACCTACGTGTTGGGGAAAATTTACTGCAGCCAATTTACCTACCAATTTTTAGTTCTTTGGGAAGTGAGAAGAAACACATGCGGTCGCGGGGAGAACGTGCAAACTGCACACAGACAACACTGGAGGTCAGGATCGAACCTGGGTCTTCGGAGCTGTGAGGCAGCAGCACTACCTGCTGTCCCACTGTTCTGCCTATTTGTGACAAGTTAGATGAATTAGCGGTACCAAGAGGGGCTGGTCTACTGGACATTACAGAGGTCTGGTCACAAGGAAGAGATCTGAATATCCTGGAGTATTTATTAGTGTTACAGAACGGTTAGCAGATTCACCAACAAGAAGGAGCAGGGTCGGTCTAATAACACAACTGCATTAGGGCACTGGTAAGAAAGGAACATGAAGTATCAGTAGGTGGCATCGTTTTGGGGGGGAGGTAACTGGAAAGGACAGAAAAAACTCAGTCCCCCTGCTGGACAGAGCAAGAAGAAAATAAGGTCTCAAATCTGGGGTAAATCAATCATCATGGGCTCGTTGTAGGCTGTCCATTTCCCTCCACAGATGCTGCTCGACCCACAGATTTCCTCCAACAGTTTGTGTGTTGCTCCACATTCCAGCATCTGCAGTCTCTTGTGTCTCCTGTTGGCTGGCAAATCAAAATGCAGATGTGGCCTTGAGGATGTAAGTTCATTGAATGCCGGCGAGATGGGTTCCTTGAACATTATGTTAGAGGCGCAATCGGAGGCAGGATACTTAAAGATAAACAAAACTCAAAATAAAGAAACTGCAGATGTTGCACATCTGAAATAAAAGCAGAAAATGCCAGAAATACTCGGGTCAGACAGCGTCTGTGGGAAGTGAAAGAGTTCACGTTTTACATCCAAGGTCTCTTTGTCAGAACTGTGGGAGGGTGGGGATGGGTGCTTGACTCCATCCCACTACAACCAATCTAGGCCACACTTGCCCCCACTACTGAAGGCAATTCACGGGTTAGTGTTATGGTTACAGTGAGGGATGGTCTAAACTTGGGCAAAATGGAATACCTTAGATGGGCATATTGGTCAGAATGGACAGGTTGGGCTAAAGGGCCTGTTTCCATGCCCCAGGCCTTCTCTCTTGATGAACAATTTGTTGAAAAGGCTACATGATGACTAAAATGTAACCAGACCTCAGGTGCAGACGACCTCCCCGCTGAAGTTCTGAAACTCAACCGTCCCACATTGGACTCACGAGTTACATCAACCTGAAATGGCAGCAAGTCATCCTCGATCCTCAGGGACCAGCGAAGCCGGTGATTTCTTTCTGTGTGAGTACAAGATGTTGAAATCAATCTTGTAGAAATTACGTCATTTGTTAGAAACCGTTTTACACACTTTGAAAATACCAGCCTTTTCCCCCAAGTGGTAACATCACAATTTGATTCATTATCAACCACACCAACACAATTTCCTTTGTTTCAAACAAACTGCTTTTCTGACATTGAAGAAATGCTCCCCTGGCCAGGGCATATGAGACTGCAGTCAATGCAGTATTAGATGACAACATCCCGGGTTATTGCTGTGTGTGTTGGTCTTTACAAAGCCCGAGTGTCCCTGGTGGCTCCCATGAGAACTGGCAGCTGGAGCCTGGTCACAAACATGGGGAGATCTGCAGTCAGAAGGTAACCAGGATGGGACCCAGATGTGTGGACGCAGCTGTTTGGGAATGGGGACGGGTCTGTGGAGTCTGCCTGGGAAAAGAGCCAGGTGTGCTGAAAACCCATGGATGGGAACGGGCCAGGTGTGCAGAGGGAATGGGAGCAGGTGTGTGAACAGAGTCCGGCTGGGACGGGGAGAGATGTGGGGATGGGTTACATTGGGAATGAGGCAGAGTGTGTGGCTGGGAGTGTGGTCAGGCGTTTCCGGGGGAGTGGATGGTGGGAGGGTGGGGGAGGTGCAACAGTGGAGAGTAAACTCTAAGTCACGGAATGGATGGTGTCAGACAGTGAGGGAGACTGTGTGTGTGTGTGTGTGTGTGTGTGTGTGTGTTTGTGTGTGTGTGTGTGTGTGTGTGTGTGTGTGTGTGTGTGTGTGTGTGTGTGTGTGTGTGTGTGTGTGTGTGTGTGTGTGGTCTCCTTTAGCCCCCAACAAAGAAATTAGTGTGTTTCATCTTAAATTTGTTCTGCTTTATATCACCTTCTGAATAATTTAACCAAGGCAACAATCTTACACCATGATGACTTCTTTGAATGGTGCTATTACTTATTGTTTTAATTGAAGCGGTTGATAAACATTCTGATCAGGAAATCATTCACTGGAGGGAAGTTTCTACCCCCTGGATAATACATTTTTCTTGTCGCATGTTAATCCCCAACACAGAAGTTAGTGTTCCATTCTAGATTTCCAATGACCTGATCAAAGCCATATTTAACTTTGAAATTGTCTTTTTATAGATGTATAACTTCCATTTGTTTGAATCTGATAAAAATTGTCAGCACCATATCACCATATCACTTGATTTCATGGAAAATGGTACAAACTTGCAGAAGAAGTGTTTCTCAAAGCTTGTTCTGGTGTCTTCATGTCTCAGTATATCAATGTCGTTCTTTGCAGCCTTCAGTATCAAAGTTTGATTCACTTCAAGAAAAACACTTGTGCGACATTAATAGGAAGTTCTCCTGTTACAAATAAATCGGTGTCCTCTATATCTGACCTTGCATGCAGATAAAAGTTATATTGTGATAATGTCCTTCAAATAAAACAATATTACTGCTCGCTTGAATCTGCATCGATCACAATATGATATGCAGCAAATCCACTGATGATGAGTTGTCCCTTTCAATAAGCTTCGTTGTTGAAGGTCGAGATCATAAAGAGAAGCCAGTTTATACATTGAGAACAAGCTTTGCCAGTGAGGAGGTGGGACACTCTCATCCTCCCCACCAAATAATTTAGAGTGCTTTGTACTAAATTTCCAAATACCTGAACAAATCATAGATTTACATATAGATAACATCTGTTGTGTCAGAAATCCAAGATAATTGTGAACAGTCGCACACTTTGATTCACTCAATGGTACCCTGTCCAAACACTGGGAAATACCGCCTTGAATCTGAGTGATAATGTTCCCACACCTCAGAATTAGAATGTCATTCATGACAAACTTTGGAATCAGAGTTTGATCCATTTCAGCAAAGTTACATTACCTAAGTTGAGAGGAAAACATACGAATAAGTTCAATTGAGATAAATGCAAGGTGAACACACCAGGGGCTGCAGATGCTGGAATACATAGAACATAGAACAGTACAGCAGAATACAGGCCCTTTGACCCACCATGTTGTGCCGATCTTTAAACCTCGCCAAAGACTATCTAACCCCTTCCTCCCCAATATCCCTCTATTTTAAATTCCTCCATATGCTTATCTAGTAATCTCTTGAATTTGACCAATGTGTCTGCCTCCACCACCGCCCCAGGCAGAGCATTCCATGCCGCAACCACTATCTGGGTAAAAGTCCTTCCTCTGATATCTCCCTTGAACTTCCCACCCATACATTCCCTCTTGTATTGAGTATTGGTGCCATGGGAAAGAGGCGCTTGCTGTCCACTATATCTATTCCTCTTAATACTTTGTACACCTCTATCATGTCTCCTCTCATCCTCCTTCTCTCCAAAGAGTAAAGCCCTAGTTCCCTTAGTCTATCCTCATACTACATACTCTCTAAACCAGGCAGCATCCTGTGAAATCTCCTCTGCATCCTCTCCAACGCTTCCTGTAGCAACAAACAAGATGTTGGAGAAAGTCCACGGGTCAGATAGCATCTGTGGAAGGAAGTGGACAGTTGAGGTTTCGGGTCCGTATCCGGCCACGTTTGGAGTCCTGTGGACAGTTCTGGTCTCCCTGTTATGGGAAGAATGTCATTAAACTGGCAAGGTTGCAATTTTTTTTTTACTGGAACTGGAGTGTTTGAGTTATAAGCAGAGGCTGTATAGGCTAAGAAGTTTGTATTATTGTATCTTGTATCTGTTGTACTAGAGCCCAAGAAGAACCTGGTAACCTACCTCAATGACTACAGTCCAGTTGCGCTTCCTTAATCGTAATGAAGTGTTTCCAGAGATTGGTTGTGGTGCAAATCAGCTCCTGCCTCAGGGATCAGCTGGATCTGCAGCAATTGGCCTTCTGACAGAACAGGTCAATTGCAAATGCGATTTCTCTGGCACTTCAGTCTTCTCTGCTCCATCTGGACAACAGGAACACATATGTCAGGCTGCTGTTCATTGATTATAGCTCGGCGTTCAACACAATCATCCCATCCAAACTCATCATCAAGCTTCAAGACCTGGGCTTCTTTGCCTCCCTCTGCAACTGGGTACTCGACTTTCTCATCAGCAGACCTCAACCAGTGAGGATTGGTGAGAACATCTCCTCCTCGCTGACCATCAACACAGGTGCACCTCAAGGGTGCGTGCTTAGCCCCTGCTCTACACTCTATGCACACATGACTGTGTGGCTAAGCACAGCTTCAAATACAAATTCACCAATGACACCACTATTGTTGTATCAATCACTGGTGGCGATGAGTCAGTGTGCTGGAGCGAGATCGGACACCTGGTGTATCAGTTGGACCAACCACATGGCCACTGGAGCAGGTCAGAGCCTGTGGATCCTGCAATGTGTTTCTCACTGCCTGACGTCTCAGAATTTTTCTACCAATCACAAGGGTAAAATTTAGGATGATGATGGAACACTCTCTGGATGAGATCAGCTCCAACAACATTCAGGACAAAGCAACCTGTTTGATTGGCACCTCATCCTACGCACCTGTGCACTGTGACTTAAGGAGGTTCGGAAAGACACTGAACTCTGTAACAAACTTCCACAGAGGTACTCTTGAAAGTATCCCGACTGGTTGCATCATGGTCTGGTATTTGAACACACAGGAATTTAAGAAGCTTCAGAGAGTAGTGGACTCAGCCCAATACACCACGGACATATCCCTCCCCACTGTAGGAAGTATCTACGTGAAGTACTGCCTCAAGAAGGCAACATCTATCATGAAAGATCCCCACCATCCAGGCCATGCCATTTTCTCGCAGCTACCATCGGGCAGGAGGTACAGAAGTCTGCAGTCCTACATTACCAGGTTCAAGAACAGCTACTTTCCATCAACCATTTGGTTCTTGAACCAATCTGCAGAACCCCAACTGCAACATTGTGACCACATTGACCACATTGTACAACGATGGACTTCGTTTCCTTTCCTTTTGGTCTACATGTGTTTTTCTTCAGGTAGAATTTGTATAATTTATTTTGATTATTTATGTTTTTCTTGTGAACGGTGCATATCTTTGTAACCTGCGACATTGAGGAAAAGTAACCTGAGGTCAAGAGGGTTGAAAGCTTCAAGTTCCAAGGACTGAACATCACCAATAGCCTTTCCTGGTGCAACCATGTAGATGCCACAGCCAAGAAAGATCACCACTGCCTCCATTTTCTCCGGAGGCTAAAGAAATTTGGCATGTCCCCTTTGATCCTCACCAATTTTAATAAATTCTGCATAGAAAGAATCCCATCTGAATGCATCACGGTTTTATATGGCAAATGCTCTGCCAGAGTCCGCAAGAAAATGCAGAGAGTTGTGGAAACTGCTCAGCACAACGTGGAAACCAGTCTCCCCTCCATGGACTCTGTCCACACTTCTTGCTGCCTCGGTAAAGCAGACGAATAAATCAAAAGACCCCACCCACCATGTACATTCTCTCTTCACCCTCTTCCCATCAGGCAGGAGATACAAAAACCTGATAACACGAACCACCAGGCTCAAGGACAGCTTCTATCCCACTGTTATCGGACACTTGAGCAGTCCTCTTATATGATAAAGATGAACTTTTCATCTACAATCTACATCATCGTGACCCTTGTCCTTCATTTATCAAACTGCAGTGCACTTTCTCTGTAAGTGTAACACTTTATTCTGCATTCTGTTATTGTGTTCCCTTATCCTACTTCTTCAATGCATTGTTGTAATGAAATGACCTGTATGGATGGCATGAGAAAACAAAGTACATGTGACAATAATAAACCAATTGAACATCTGATGCGATGTACCTGTGATGCTGCTGCACGTCAGTTTTTCATTGCACCTGTGCAGACATGCATTTGACCTTGACTTTGATTTTGACTTTATGACTGAGTAGGAGAGATGACAGAGAACAAGATGAGGGCGGTTTACAACATAAACTGTTTCCAAAGAATAAAAATTGTTTATTTTAGCAATTTATTAATGAGAGTCAGTGGATATTTCAGCCCCAGCTTTATCTCGTCTCTGATCTTACTCTGTGTCCCTGCATAAATAAATGGGTTCACGCAGGAACACAAAAGCTGAAGCACGTACCCGCTTTCTTCCAGAGGGAAAATTGAGTCACTGAAATTAGAACCTGAAAAGTAAGTGACGTCAGCAATGCGAATATAGAGGAAAGTTATCAGTGTCAGTAGCCACAAGAGGATGAAGATACCAGAGATACTGAGGAGCAGGACGATAGACTTCCTGCGGCTGTCCGTCTGTGGGTCGCTCTGTCTATCACTGTTATTGCCACCCTGGAGTCCCCTGCGGATTCGAATGGCCCTTAAAATGTGTCTGACGGTTAGAAAATTGAACAGCAGAATTAGAATGAAAGGCAAACAAGGGACGAAAATGCTATCGATCCAGTCAAATGCTGCCCAGCCAGGTGAGGTGTAATATGTTGACGCAGCTTTGCACGGTGTGGGCTCGGTCTTATGTGGGGGTTCATATGAAAAGTAGAAAAATACATTTTTGAAACAGCTCAGTGCAGTAGCCGTTCCGATCACCACAGCTGCCGTTCGCTCCGTGCAATATTTTGTTTTCAATTTTTGGCAGCAAATAGCCACAAAGCGATCAAAGGTGAACATCACCGTCACCCAGACGGAGCAGTCTCTGACGCCATAAGCTACCGCGAGATTCACACTGCAGGCCGGAGCGATCGTCAAGAAACTGTTCGGTAAAACAATCGGAACAATCCGGATTAATATCACCGTCATGATAATGACCAGGAGATCCGTCACCGCCATCGACAGCAGGTAGACAGTGATACATCTGGAGAGACCGCATCGTCTGCGCAACATTACCCCAATCACGGCCAAGTTGGCTGCAACAAAGGAAGACAGTTTGAGTTGGTGTCCGTTAATGATTTTGTGTGTGTGGTGTGTGTGTGGATGAGTGTGGTATGAGTGTGTGATGTGTGTATAATTATGTGTACTGTAAGAGTGGTGTTTGTGTGGAGCATAATTTATGTGTGTGCGTGTGCGTTTGGAAACTACTCTGTGTGTGTGCGTGTGTGTGTGTGTGTGTGTGTGTGTGTGTGTGTGTGTGTGGTGGGTGCGGTGTGTGCTGCGGTGTGCTTTCTGTGGGAGGAGTTTATTTTATGTTTGTGGCGCATATTTTGTTTGAAAGTATGCGGTGTGTGGTGGATCTTTTGTTTTTTGAATGTATGTGTGAGACAAACGTTGGAACTCAGATGATAGTGTACTTAACAGTATTCAGTGCGAATTGTATTGCTTTGACACTTGAAACTGAGTTGACAGACAGTTACTTGCCTGAGAATTCTATCATGTGAGTAACTGCACTGTGATGTTAGAACATACTGCAGGTTGGACCATTCCAGAGTGTCTGTCTCTGTGGAAAACTCCAGAGCAAGGACGTTATCTTTCACTGAAAACTTCAACATTTTTAATTCCACGGATTTTCATATTGTTCGTTGGCTCTTCCATAAAACTGAAAATCCTGAAAAAAGCTATTTTTTTCTGCTCCTTTCACCCCACCCAATATTTCTCCCTCCAGAACAACAATGCCATCGACCCCTCTTGTGAAAGCACTCAGATGGATGTTTGGAACTCATTTCCTGAAAGCGATATATATATATATTTGATCCACATTTGGATGTGTAATTGAAGAGCGCTATAGACATGGTGCTAGAAAATGGGATGAGGCTTTTCCCACTGGCACAGAGACAAGTGCACCAACTGGCCCAACAACGTAAATCTTCAGAACTTTCACATGCACGTCTTCATCCACCAAACAAATCCTGTATTTCACTCTGCTCCCTCCCCACATGCATCACTAGTAACCTGGTTTGTCCAATCTACATGTAGTTTAAGATAACCCATGATTTTCCTCCTTCACCAAGAATACCAACATCAAGCCCTATTACACCATGCACTTCTACTCTTGCCTCCACTGATTTCAGCTCAAATCCTATCCATCTGGATTCATCAATGACTAATCTTCCACATTGCACTCTCCATAAATTCACTTTCATCACTTCTCTGCAGCCAGTAAATTGAACCACAAAATCTCCAGTAAAAATACCCATCCAGCACTCTCTGATGAACTGGATCCTCAGTTCCACTGTTTCAACATTCTCATCTTGTTTTCTAAACACACCACGTCCTGTTTCAAACTCCATAAAGTAAATTTGATGTCAAATGTTGCTTGAAACTGTGCATACAAGTGCCATAAGAAAATAAAATTACTTTTATTTTGTTGGGTGTTTATCATCAGAATGAAAAGTGATGATATAACAGGTATCAAAACCATTGAAGATTAGAAGTTGTAAAGAAGAAACTCTGAAGCTAATTGTGATAAAATGCACGATACAGAAATAAAATTTAAAAGGAATAAGATGTTCAATTAAAATGCTACAACCAATGGGAGAAAACAATTAAAGGGTACAGATGATACTGGGTAAAGTAAAAGGGTAAAAATCCACAATTGACAGAAAGCAACAATACCAGTGAACACAACAGTGGGGAAACATTTCACAACAATTTACAGATTGATAATTAACACCAATACTTTACCAGGAATGCCGATAACTGCCATGATGGAATAGCAAATTGCCAATCCCAAGATTTGTGGAACTCCATGCATGGCTATTCAAAGCATCCAATGCACCGCATTCTCAGTCTGTTATATTTATACCCGACGTCAGTCACCAAGGAGCACATCAGGAAGGCATCTTTGTGTTTTATGCTAATTACGTTAATTGAAACAAACAACTAAAAGCAGCTGATGCCAATAAATCTTTTGATGAATAAATGTGGAAAGCGTATAATCTTGTTTTAATTTCTTCCAAGAAAAGTACCGGAAGTCTCAAAGCGTGGATGGAATTGGTGAAAGATATCCTGATCCCATTGAACACAATAACCTGGAACAAGATATTTTTGGCATTAACAAATGAACACATTGGATTTAGTTAGTAGAATGATCAAAATAAAATTCAAAGTCAAGTTTATTGTGATATGCGCAAGTACATCTATGTAGGGGTGCAGTGAAAAACTTACTTGCAGCAGCATCACAGGCACATCACATCAGATAAGCAGCATTCACGAGAGAAATGTGAATTAAACACAATTTTTACAAGGAAGAATACAATTAAAACCAAAAGAAAACAAGGTCCATTTTAGTGCAAAATGATGCAAGTGGTCACAGTGATGCTTAACTCCAGTGATGAGGGTTGTGCCGGTTGGTTCAAGAACCGGATGGTTGAAGGTCAGTAGCTGTTCTTGAACCTGGTGGTGTGGGACTGCAGACGTCTGTACCCCCTGCCCGATGGTAGCTGTAAGAAAATGCACGGCCCAGATGGTGGGGATTTTGATGATGGATGTTGCTTTCTTGAGGCAGAACCTCCTGTACATATTACAGATGGTGGGGAGGGATGTGCCCGTGATATGTTGGGCACATTCCACGAGTCTATGCAGCTTCTTACGTTCCTGCACATTCAAATTGACATTCAAACCATGATACAACCAATCAGGTTACTTTCAACAGTACATCTGCAGAAGTTTGTTGGAGTGTTCGGTGACTATCCTGGTGATTGAATTCATGTGCAGGGCCCACGACAGCTCATCGAATGTATTAATGCCCAGGAATTTACTAACTCTCTCCACAGTTGATCCCCCAATGTAGGCTGGCGTATGTTCACCCTCCTTCCCTTCCTGAAGTCAACAATCAGCTCCTTAGTTGTGCTCACATTGAGTGAGAGGTTGTTGTTGCGGCACCACTCATCCAGGTGTCCGATCTCACTCCGGTAAACTGACTCATCACCACCTGTGATTTATGCAACCACAGTGGAGTTGTCAGCAAACTTTTTATATGGAGCTGCGCTTAGCCACACTGTCATGTGTGTACAGAGAGTGGAGCAGGGTGCACCTGTGTTGATGGTCAGCGAGGAGGAGATGTTCCCAATCCTCATTGACTGAGGTCTGCCGATGAGAAAGTCGAGTATCCAGTTTCAGAGGGAGGCACAGAGGCCCAAGTCTTAAAGATTGATGATGAGTTTTGATTGGACGATTGTGTTGAAAGCTGAGCTGTAGTCGATGAACAGCAGCCTGACGTACGAGTTCCTGTTGTCCAGAAGGTCCAGAACAGAGTGAAGAGGCAGAGGAATCACATCTGCTGTCGACCCATTGTGGCGATAGGGAAATTGAAGAGAATCCAGGTCATCTCCGAGGCAGGAGTTGATTTGCTTCTTCAAACAACCTCCCTCAGCATTTCATTACAGTTGATGTAAGCGCCACTGAACTGCTGTCGTTGAGGCATGTCACAATGCTCTTTTGGGCACCGGTACTTAGATGCCCTATTGAAGCAGATGGGAACCTAAGACCACAAAATCAAGAGGTTGAATATGCCCGTGAACAGTCCAGCCAGTTGATCTGCACAGATCTCTGGTACTCGGCCAGGTACACCGTCTGGACCAGGCGTCTTTCGTGGATTCACCCTCTTGAAGGATGCCTGGACGTCAGTCTGAGAGACTGAGATTACAGGATCATCTGGAGATGTGGGGGCTCATGTGTGTGTGTCAGAGTTCTCCTGATCAAAGCGTGCATAAAATGCATTGAGGTCATCTGGGAGTGATGGGTCGTTGCCACTTCTGCTGCCCGATCTCTCCTTGTAGGAAGTTATATTGTGCAAGCACTGCCACAGCTATCGAGCGTCCATCTGTGATTCCAGTTTAGTAGAAAATTGCCTCTTTGCACTTGCAATAGCCGAACGGAAGTCGTACCTGGACTTATATGACTCTGGATCACCAGCCCTAACCACCATAGATGTAGCCCTCAGCAGAATACAAATCTCCGAGTTCATCCAGGGCTTCTGGTTGGGGAGTACTCGGAATGTTTTTGTAGGTACACACTCGTCCACGCATGTCCTTATGAAGTTGGTGATGACCATGGCATATTCATTTAGGTCCGCTGACGAATCCTCCAACATGGTCCAGTCCACCGACTCGAAGCAATCCCGAATTCTGCCGTCCAGCTCTTCATCGTCCTCTTCATCGGTGCCGCGCTCTTCAGTCTCTGTTTGTAGGCAGGCAGAAGAAGCACAGCCAGGTGGTCGGATTTACCAAAGTGCGGGTGAGGGACGGAGCTGTCGGCGTTCTTGATGGTGGTACAGCAGTGGTTGAGTGTATTGAGTCCTCTGGTATTGCAGGTGACGTATTGACAGTAGTTAGGCAGACACTTCTTCAAGCTCGCCTGATTAAAATCTCCCGCCACGATGTGACAGGCATCGGGGTACGCCCCTTCGTTCTTGTTGTGCAAGCTTGATGTCTGCCTGACGTGAGATGCAGACTGCAGTCAGGATGACGATGGAGAACTCCTGCGGTAGGTAGAACGGTTAGCATTTCACTGCCAGATGTTCCAGGTCGGGGGAGTTTATCATAAAGCAGACACTGCTGCCTTTTCCCTTACCCGACGCTGCCGTATGGTCCATGCGGTGGATCGAGAAACGTTCGGGCTGGAGCGCTGTGTCAGGAGAGTTGCGAGTGAGCCATGTCTCTGTGAAACAAAGTACACAGCTGTCCCTCATGTTCCTCAGACAAAGCAATCTTGCTCTGAGCTCCTCAATCTTGTTTTCTAATGACTGCACATTAACCAGGAGGATGCCAGGGAGAAGCGGGGCATTCGGACCCTGCACTTCAGTCTTGAATTGAGCAAGTGTCAAATGGTAGGGAGAAAGGTGCTAACCATGATAGTGATTCAATATTAGAAGAAAGAATGTCAAAGGTGAATCACCGTTCAAGATCTAAATTTTGGAAAACTGGACATTAGTAGGTTAAGGCTGAAGCATCTGACCAACAAGAACTCTCATTCCCCAGAATATGAGACAACAGTGAAAACAGTTGAAGGTGTTAAATAATAATTTATTGCAACACTTGGGTAACCGATAAATGAAGGAAGCTCGGTTTGTGTATCAAAAGGCATTTGTCGTCGCCAAGTAACTGGACTCTGACAACTTGGTCTCGTTTCTCAATCACACTTTATTTACTTGTGCACAGGAAGAACAATCCGGCCCCTGTCACCGAACTATTCTAAAGTTTGAACAACGAAACGCTGTTTTTATGCAGATATTGACTCGTTGGATACAGATATTGACCAATCGGAAACCTGTGTACGTTCAAATCCCTTATTTGCATAATCAATCACCAATCATTCTACAATAATGCAGATGTAAATGGACAATAGAGACTACAAGTTGATGACCAATAATACCTTCGAGGTAGTAAAGTAATTGTCCAATAGTTAGTGTGTGCCTCGCATCCTTCGTTTGCATCCTTATCTTGTCTCGGTATGCCAAATGGCCTCGGGTTCCGTGCTGTGCTCTTAAGGACGTTTCTCGCCTCGGTTGACTGCACACTGTCTGTAAACTATCTCTGTCTGCAAATTGTCTTTCCCCCAGCCCCCTCCCCAAGAGGAGGAGTCAATGGAAGAAGGAGTGGAGGAGGGACAGGAAAGGGAATGGCAGACGGTGAAGAGGAAGGAGGCACAAAAGACACCACCCAAGAGACAACGGGCCACAGAGAGCAAGGGTACTGGAAAGAAAATAGTAATGCAACAAGTGGACATCAGCAACCTCTCCTCGTCGGAGGATGAAAGTAACAGCAGAAACCGACGACGGAGGCAGAGGAAGTGGCAAAATGGAGGAGAGAACATGGAAGAGAACCAACAGACAGGAACAAGTGAGGGAACAACACTGCCTGCCGACCCCAGCTCCAGAAGACCGGGAGCAGCAAAGAGGCCATCGCCCCCCAGCTCCGGGTGACCGGGAGCAGCACAGAGGCCATTCCACCCCCCCCCCACCCCCCAGCTCCGGGAGACCGGATCCAGCACTGTATCCGAGGAAACCCAGCACCGGGAGAGGAAAGATTCTGGACCACCAGTGAAAGTAACAGGGGCACAGGCGGATCCTCCCCCCCCCCTCAGTGGAACTACCAGCCTCGCCACAAGGGACCCCGCACCTAGGGGAAGGCCACTCCCAATATCTGAGACCGGAATCGGTGAGACAGTTCACCAAAGCTGTGGGCATGATGTCCCAGGACAAATAAAAATGGACTGTGTAACTGGAACTGAACTCCAAAAGAGCCATGGAGATAAAACTGGCATCTCTAAACGTGCGCAGTGTGAAGAGCAGCGTGCAATGTGTTAACGCCTTGCAGTTCCTCGACAAGGTAAAGGCAGATGTGACTTTCTTACAAGAGTGCGGGCTATCACACCTCCGCAACTGTCGGATGTGGTCGCGATGGTGGTCCCACGGACTGTCGGTATGGTCGCGGGGGCAATGATTGTCGCGCTTCCGGCCTGGGGATTCTGATGCGGTGGTGCAAATTGTCAATCACCAGTGTCAGAGAGGTGGTTGGGGAGGGGGCGGCTCCTTGTGGCAGATGTGATGCATCGGAACACTCCCCTCCGGATATTAATGTGTACGCCTCACCCGTGCGGAGAGAGCGGCTGGCCGTCCTCCAGCAGCTCCCACCGCTGCTGGTGACGTCCCGGCCGGTCGTTCTGGCCTGTGACTTCAACTGCATCATCGATGCGGCTCGACGATCCGGCAGCGCCGACAGCAGACTGGATGGCACTATCCAGACTCCTGATGGAAACGGTAGAGGATGCCAAGTTGCGCGATACCTTCAGCACCCCTGCAGGCAGAGCACAGCCACAACATACCTGGTCAAGTTCGGACGGCTCAGCCCGGTCCCGGATCGACTTCCTGTTCGTGTCGGAGCCAATCACAGTCAGATCCACCGACGTCACATGGTGTTCTTCTCTGACCACCGTCTCCTTCGGGCCTCCTGTCACCTACAGGAGGGCCAGAAGGCAGGCAGGGGGACGTGGAAGTTGAACGTCAAGCTGCTGACCCCAGAGGGCGTGGAGGAACTAAAGAGGGAGTATGCAGGTTGGAAAACCGTGAACCCCCTCTTTGACTCCCCTGTGCACTGGTGGGAAGAAACAAAGGAGAACATCAAGAGGGTCTTCATCCGCAGGGTGGCTCAGAAAGCAAGACAGAGTCAGAGGGAGCTGTGTCAACTCCAGACGGACGCAGCAACTCCTCCTTCCGCAGTCGAGGGGGGTGGATGTGAGGGAGGAACTCCGAGAGACAAAGAGCTGGCAAGCTCAGCTCCACGCCTCCAAATCCTCCAAGTTTATGTTCCAGGATTACGATCCAGGGTTCGGTCCGTGGAGCAAGATGAGACATGCTCACGTTTCTTCTTTCAAAAGGTGCAAAGGGGGAGCTCCGCGATCCATAGGCTTAAGGAAAAGGACGGCTCAGTAGCATCCTCGCAGACTGACATATTAAGGAGCTGCAGATCCTTCTATGCCAGTCTATACGACAAAAAGGCCACAGACAGCACCGCCTCCCAGAACTTCCTGTTCTCTATCACGGAGGTCTTAGATGACAGCAAGCGGGAGAGTCTGGACCAACCACTGACCCTGGAGGAGATGACTGGCTCCGTCCGTTCCTTTGATTCGAATAAAACTCCTGGAAGCGACGGCTTACCGGTGGAGTTGTATTCGGCTCTGTGGGACTGGATGGGCCCTGACCTGCTGGAAGTGTACAATGCTATGCTTCGGTCTGGCAGCATGTCAGAGCCTATGAGGAAGGGCACCATCATCCCCATCTACAAGCAGAAGGGAGAGAGGGCGGACATCAGAAATTGGAGACCCATCTCACTGTTGAATGTGGACTATAAGATCCTGTCCAAGGCCATCGCCAACAGGGTCAAGTCTGCTCTGGGCAGGTAATCCATCCAGACCAAACCTGTGCTGTACCTGGCAGGAAGATCTTTGGCAGCCTCGTGCTGCTCAGGGATACCATCGCCTACGTGCAGGACAGAGGGGTGGACACCTACCTGGTCAGCTTGGATCAGGAGAAGGCCTTCGACGGGGTATGACATACGTACATGCTGGACGTGCTCTCCAAAATTGGCTTTGGGGAGGGAATTAGGAATTGGATCCAACTGCTCTACACAGACATCTGTAGCGCAGTCCTAATCAATGGGTGGGAAACAGACAGCTTCCCCATCAAGTCTGGAGTCAGGCAGGGCTGCCCTCTCTCTCTTGTTTTGTTCGTGTGCTGTATAGAACCCTTTGCCGGGTCTATCACGAAAAGGACGAGAGCATCAGAGGAGTGACGTTGCCAGGCAGTGAGGTCACCCAGGTGAAAACCTCCCTGTATGTGGACGACGTCGCCGTCTTCTGCTCTGACACGAGGTCAGTTCGCAGATTGATCAGCATCTGCGACCAGTTTGAGTTGGCATCAGGGGCCAGAGTCAACCGTGCGAAGAGCAACTGGCCCATCCTCTTCACCGTCAGGCCTGACTATCTGAAGGTGCTGGGGATCTGGTTCGGAGGAGCTGGGGCATGCAACAAAAATTGGCGGGAGCGGATTGGGAAGGTGAAGCAGACACTGGTACTGTGGCAACGGCGCTCCCTATTGATAACTGGGAAGAACTTGGTCATCAGGTGTGAGGTGCTCTCAGGGCTGCTGTACTTGGCCCAGGTGTGGCCTGTTCCTTGCTCCTCTGGCCTGGGAATCACCCGCGCCGTCTTCCGGTTCATCTGGGGATCCAAGATGGTGCGGGTCCGACGGGTCGCCATGCACGTCCCTGGAAATGGGGGTAAAGGTGTCCCCAGTGTCGCCCTCATCCTGACGACCACCTTCATCTGTGGCTGCATCAGGCTGTGCGTGAATCCCAAGTACGTGGGCACCAAGTGTCACTACGTACCGAGGTTCTACCTGTCCCTGCTGTTGCGAAGGATGGGCCGCGCTACCTGTCCTTCGTGGGAAAGTTCTTCCAAACCAATACCTTTGACCACAAGTCCATCAGGCAGTGGTCAGCACAGAACATCCTGCAGGCACTGCAGGAGAAGGACTCGATGGACACTGTGGGGTGGTTCCCTGAGCAGACTGTCCAGACCATCTGGCAGAATGTCTCATCGCCAGAACTCACCAACAAGCACCAAGACCTCGCTTATCTGGCGGTGAGAGCGGCCCTCCCAGTCAGATCCTTCCTGTATGGTTGGAACCTCACTCCCAGCGCGCTCTGCCCCCAGGAGGACTGCGCTGGGGACGAGACGGTCGCCCACCTCTTTGCGGCCTGTAGGTTGGCGAGGAGGGTGTAGCGAAAGATGCGAGGGTCCTTGTCACGGTTCATCCACAGCAGCAGCGTAACAGAGGATTCTCTTATATACGGGCTGTTCCCGGGGACACACACAGAGACGGACACTTTCTGCTGCTGGAAGGTCATCAACTCGGTGAAAGACGCTCTTTGGTCGGCCCGAAACTTGTTGGTTTTCAAGCACTGCGAGGTGTCCGTAGGGGAAAGCTGCCGACTGGCACATTCAAGGCTGCAGGAGTCCGTGCTGTGGGACGCACTGAAGCTGGGTGCAGCCAACGCAAAGGCTCAAAGGACTACAGTTTAGGGTTCTTCTGCCACTGGAGAGGGAGGGGCGGGGACAGGCGAGAAAGCCCCTAAATATTGTAAATACGGGACCGGGTAGCTCCCAGGGAGCCACACGTGTAGCATCGGTGCTGTTTTCTATATAAAAAGGTAACACTAATGAATGATCTGTACAAAAATGTAAAGGTTTGCACTGTTTTGTCGTTGTATATAATTTGTATTTTTTATGAATAAAGTTTATTTTGTGTAAAAAAAAAGCCCTTGCCTTGCCACAGCATCTACATCATGATCATGCTGTGCCTTCCGTGATGCGTCGCCCCATGGTATAACTTCAGCAGAATCTGCCTCATACAAGCTGGGGCTACAACCACTCCTGCGTCCCCATGAGTCCAGCTACCATCTGGTCCCTCCTTTGCCTCCCTCGCTTCCCCTTCTCCTCTGCCTCTCCAGGCAATTTACTAAATTGGCTCTGACTGTTCCTTCCTCCACACTTGCAGTTCCAGTCACCTCTTGTTCTTCTGCTGCTCCTTTTAACCTGAGCTCTGCCCACTCATTCCCTTTCTGCTCCTCACTTTCCCCTTTCTGGTGAGCCCTTACCTTCATTCCTGCTGCCTCTGCAGGAGGCTGTATCGCTTCTCACACTTTGTCTGTGTTTGGCCCCGACCCCTGGGACCCCTTGACATTGCTCACACACATTGTCCTGTCTCCTGTCCCTGCTTGGGGCTGCTGTCTCTCTGTGGCACATTTGGTTTTGCTGACCCTGATTCATCCACGTAACTTGTCCCTTCCCTGAGTCTATGATCGCACCTGCCTTACTCAGTATGTCTTTCCCCAGGACAGTACCCTCATTGTTTGGGCACACCCAGAAATCTACAGGTAGATGCACTCCCTCTGTCTCAAGGTTCACTCCTCTCTGCTCTCACTGTCTCCTCTTGCACCGGTAATGTAAATTTATCGATGCTGCTGACCCTGTGTCCACTAACATATCGCATTGATGGCCCCCTAATAAACCTCTTATGTCCATCCGTGGGTGACTAGTACTGGCAATGGAAGCTGCTGTCAGCTTCTGTCTGACCTGGTCTGGTCGGCAGTCGGTTCGGACAGAGAGGGCGCTTGCTATGGTTCCTGCCTGTTTTGGTGGGCGACTCTTAGACCTTCCTCATTAGGATGCCACCTCCAACCATGGCCTGAGAGGCCACTGCTGTAACATGTGTATTCCGGCAGTCCCTCGCTGTGTTCCCGTCGCTGACACACAAAGCAAGTGCTCTGTGTCCTCACTGGGGCAACATTTACTGCAGCCACCCCATGACCGCTCTTCCCTCTCCTCCAGTCTATCTCCCCGGCCCATGATACTGCTGCTGGGTAGGTTGATCCCACAGCGATCCCCAAATCTGAACCTTGCTGGTGGGCTGAGCTCAGCCCTTCCTTCAGCATTTTTAGGAAGACTGGGTCATCCCGACAGCGACTGTCTGCCACTGAGCATTCCTCACATGCACCATATTTACGCTCTACGTAATCCATGGCGCGATCATCAGCTCTCTGACCCACTGACATTCTCATTCCCCAGTTACTCTCCCCTCCCAAGTCGCTGCCTCGCTTCTCCCTCACATTCCGATATCTCTCCTCGTTACTGCCACTCCTACTTCTCCCCCATGTACCATCACGCACCCCCTGGGTCATACTGTCCCACGGATTGGCTTTTACCAACACATATTTGGGAACTGGAGCACATCCGGTGAACTTCAATCATTTCTTTGAGCTGGCGCCAGGATTTTGCGTTCCCACGTGCAACTTTAAGTGAGGGCGGCTCAGACAAAATGCTTTGCTTCTGCTGGGGGTGAAGGGTTTGTGAATTGTAGTAATCAGTGACAGGGTCATCAGGGTTCTCGGCCTGTTTCGTCTGACCTCGGTCGGTGCCATCCTAATAGGCAAGGCTGGGGATAACCTATCCTGTATGCTGGCACTTTACCACTTGTCAACTTCCCGAGCCAATACTTCCCAATCTACCTTCCCACCTTCCTCTTTGGCCATTCCCAGGACTGCTACCCCGTGAGCAGCCGCCCGATGGGCCTTTCCCCATTTATCTCTCGGACTATCCAGGTCCCTGACTGAATGATCCTGATATTGTTCCAGTTCCTCCGTCTGCTTCTTATCCAAGTCTTTGCGTCCTCTTTGCATCCCGTCTAAGTCTTCTCTGTACCCGTCCCTTTCTTTCTCCTGCCTCTTGCTGTGCCTGACACTTATTTCTTTCTTGCAAGTATTTCCATGCTAATTCCCATATTAAACAAAAGACAAAAGGGAAGCTTCTTTCTTCCTCTTGACAAGATATTCTACATCTCTTGTCAATCATGTTTCCTTCACTCTACCATCCTTATCCTGCCGCAGTGGGACAAACCTATCCAGAACTCCATGCAAGTACTCCCAAACAACCTCCACATTTCTGTTGTGCACTTCCCCAAGAAGATTTGTTCCCAATTTACACCTCCCAGTTCGTGCCCAATAGCATTACAGTTTCCCTTCCCCAAATTAAATATTTTCCCATATCGTCTGCTTGTATCCCTCTCCAAGGATATGGTAGATGTCAAGGAGTTATGGTCACCATCTCCAAAAAGCTCTCCCACTGAGAGATCTGAAACCTGATCAGGCTCATTGTCCAGTACCAGGTCCAGTATAGACTCTCCTCAAGTCGGCCTGTCTACATACTGTCAGGAATCCTTCCTGTACACACCTATAAAACTCCACCCCATCTATCCCCTTTACACTAAGCAGGTGCCAATCAATATTAAGGAAGTTGAAATCACCCAGGACCACAACCCTGTTATTTTTGCACCTCTCCAAAATCTGTCTCGTGATCTGCTCCTCAGTGTCTCTGCTGCTATTGGGGGGTCTGTAGAATACTCGCAATAGAGTGATCGCTCCCTTCCTGTTTCTGATTTCATCCACACTGACTCAGTGGACAATTCCTCCAGGACATCCTCCCTTTCTACACCTGTGATACTGTCCCTGATCAGCAAAGCCACTCCCCCACCGCTTTTACCTTGTCCCTATCCCTTTAGAACATCTTACCCTGGAACATCCAGCAGCCATTCCTGACCTTGCGACAGCCAAGTCTCTGTCATGGCCACCACGTTGTAGTTCTCTAAGTTCATCACCCTTGTTCCTGATACTACTCACATTAAAGTAGACATACTTCAGCCCATCCAACTAACTGCAATGTTGCCCTTTCAAATGCCTATCCTTCCTCAGTCTTCTCCACACTTCATCTACTTGTACACTAAATGAACCAACTTCTGACCTGTCACTCAGGTTCCCATTCCCCAACAGCTCGAGCAAACCTGCCCTCAAAAATATTGGTCCCCCTGCAGTTCAGGTCCCTTTTGTACAGGTCGTACCTTCCCCAGAAGAGATCCCAATGATCTACAAATCTGCACCCGGCCCCCTGCACCAACTCCTCAGCCACACATTCATCTGCCAAATCATCCTAATCCTTCCCCTCACTGGCGTGCAGCACACCGACAACCAATCCAGAGAATCACTGCCCTTGAGCTTTTCAGCTTCCCACCCAGCTCCCTATATTCTCTTCAGGACCTCATCTCTCTTCCTGCCAACGTCATTGGTACCAACATTTATCACGATCTCTGGCTGTTCACCCACCCCCTTCAGAATGCTGTGGACCTGATCAGAGACGTCCCCGACCCTGGCACCCAGGAGGCAACATTCCATCCAGGAGTCTTTCACGTAGACAGAATCTCCTGTCTGCCCTCCTTTCTATTGAATCCCCTGTCACCACCGCTCTCCTCTTCTCCCCATTCCCTTCTAAGCCACGCAACCATGCTCAGTGCCAGAGACCTGGTCACTGCAGCATTCCCCTGGCAGGTCATACCCCCCCCCCCCCCCCCCAGAAAAGTATCCAAAGCGGTATACTGTACCTGTTATTCAGGGGAACAACCACAGGGGTACTCTGCACTTCCTACCTATTCTCCTTCCTTCTCATGACAGTCATCCAGCTACCTGCCTCCTTTGCAGCTTAGGAGTGACTGCCTCCCTATAGCTCTTATCTGTGAACTCCTCATTCTCCCGTAGGAGCCGAGGGCATCTAAGCTGCAGCTTCAGTTCCCTAACACGGTCTGTAAGGAGCTGCAGCTGGATGCACCTCGTGCAGATGTAGCTATCAGGGAGACTGAGGGTCTCCCAGAACTTCCACATCTCACAAGATGAAGATACCACTGAGCCCAGAGCCATTCTATCTACTCTAGCCTGGCACTTAAGGAAAAACCAAAGAAAGAAAGAAACTTACCAGAGCCTCCACCTTCTCTCACCGAAGCCTCTCGAGCCAAAGCCTCAAGTGCTCCACTCCACTTTGAATATTCTCAGGTAAATTTGCAGAATATATATTTACAATGGTAGCACATCTCAACAATCAGAATCCCTTTGAATATTCAGTACTGGTGTCTGTTGCGAGATCTTCTGAACACAAACTCCAGACACCCAAAATATCCCTTTTGTCACTGTGTTGAGGGATGGCTCCATGAATATACAACCAGACACAATACTAAGTGACAAAACAGACCCATCCTGAACTGTGCATTAAGTGGCAGGGAGATGCCTTTAACAATGTGCTGATACAGAAGATGGCCACGAAATGACCTCCCTGATCTCATTCTGATGTTTCAATGAGCACTAATTAACGTGAACATTTATCTATTGTCTTCCCCTGCAGAGTTTCAATGGGATAAAATCAGGATGTCCCACACCCAATGATTGGTTTAAATAGCCTGAAAGTATCAGTTGAAGTCGTATTGTGAATAGGTTTTACTTCCTGAAGACTGGTTCTCATTTTAATTCATCCATAATTATACTGCCCACAACTTCATAATGCCAGAATAATCCCCAACAGGGCTGAACACTTATTCTGAGAATCTTCGTGCAGAAGAAACAACCTTCCGGCATCCAGCATGTCATGTCTAAAAGATGTTGTCGGCTGCAATGCAATGCAAACTCCTCCCATTCTTCCAAGCTCCACAGAATGCAGGACCAGTCGACTCAAACAAATAGCTGCAGATGCCGGAAATCTGAAACAAGAACAGAAAATGCTGGAAACACTCAACAGGTCAGGCAGCATCTGTGGAGAGGGAAACAGACTAACGTTTCAGGTGGAACATCCTTTGAAATGGGAAAGAGAGAAAATAAGTTGGTAAAGTGCAGAGGCAGGCCACCGCGCTCTTCTTGGGCAACGGTACAATAGGTGACGTTTCCAAGCGGATGGGTCATCCGGAATTGTGGGGGTTCGTGTGGGTGTGTCATAGTTCTCCTATCAAAGTGTACATAAAAGGCGTGGTGCTCATCCGGGAGTGATGGGTTTGTTGCCACTTATGCTGCCGATCTCACCTTGTAGGAATTTATATTGTGAAAGACCTGCCACAGCTGTCGAGCGTCCATCTGTGATTCCAGTTTTGTCCAATTTCCCTGTTTGTGCTCGCAATGCCCGACAAGAGGTCGTACATGGACTCCTTATGACTCGAGATCGCCAGCCCTCAATGGCACAGATCTAGCCCTCAGCAGATTATGAATATTCTGGTTCATCCAGGGCTTCTAGTTGGGGAAGAAAATTTTAGTGGGTACATACTTGTCCACGCGTGTCCTGATGAAGTCTGTGACGACGGTGGAAGATTCATTTGGGTCCTCTGATGAATCCTCGAATATGGTGCAGTCCACCGACTTGAAGTAATCCCGAATTCGCTCCTCCACCTCTGCCATCCAGCTCTTCATCATCTCTTCACCGGTGCCGCGCTCTTCTCTCTGTACGCAGGCAGAAAAAACACAGTCAGGTGGTCAGATTTACCAAAGTGCGGGCGAGGAATGGAGCGGTCGGCGTTCTTGATGGTGGTACGGCAGTGGTCGAGTGTGTTGAGTCCATTAGTGTTGCAGGAGATGTGTTGATAGTAGTTAGGCAGAGACTCCTTCAAGCTCGCCTGATTGAAATCTCCCGCCACGATGTGACAGGCGTCGGGGTAAGCCCTTCGTTCTTGTTGATTACAGCACTCATTTTCTCAAGTGCCAGCTTGATGTCTGCCTGACGTGAGATGTAGACTGCAGTCAGGATGACGGTGGAGAACTCCCGCGGTAGGTAGAACGGTCGGCACTTCACTGCCAGATGTTCCAGGTCGGGGGAGCAGGAATGGGACAAGACCACCACAACGAGTTTATCATAAAGCAGACACTGCCGCATTTTCCCTCACCCTATGCTTGCCGTCTGGTCCATTGCGGTGGATCCTGAAACCCTCGGGCTGTAGCGCTGTGTCAGGGGAGTTGGGGAGTGTGCCATGTCTCTGTGAAACAAAGTACACAGCTGATTGAGTTTTAAATTGCTTCCTGCATCCTGATTTGTTTCTCATCAGAATTCCTTCGAATGTTCATTGGTCGACCAACTTGATGATGTCGGAACTTTTGGATGGTGAGGATCTGCTTGAACTGAGAGTGGAGAACGCTGGAACACCATCAACGGAGATTGCTCGATCTTTCAGGGCAGCTGATATGGACATCAGATGTGAGGCTGATACCTTGTCACTGAGCACTGTGGAGATTGGAGGATAACTACTTTGTGTCGGACCATCAGGAAAATTGATGATGATTAAAGAGGAAAAATACATGTTGATTCTTTCCTGGAATGTAGATGTGAATCCAGTGGAATTTTGAGTTGTAATTGGAACTCGAATTTGTTTAAGCTTATCTTGCATGCTATTCTTGAAGATCCATTCATTACATAGTGCATCGAGGCAGTACAAGGCAAAACCATAACAGAATGCAGAATACAGTATGAAAGCTACGGAGGAAGTGCAGTGCAGGTACACAATGTAAAAATGAGGCGGATGTGAGGTCAGGATTTCACCTACTCTGGAGATTTCACCTTATCCTGCTCCTCATGATTTTATAAACCTTAATAAGGTCACCCCTCATCCCCCTACACTCCAGAGAAAAAAGTCTCAGCCTATCCAGCCTTTCCTTATAACTCAAACTCTCCAGTCCTGGTAACATCCTCAGAAATCTTTTTGGTAACCTTTCCAGTTTAATGACCTCCTTCCTATAACAGGGAGGACTAGAACTGTCCGCAAGACTCCAAATGTGGTCGGATCAAGATCCAGTGAAAAACTTGTCTTGCATATCGTTCATACAGATCAATTCATTACATAACATTGAGGTAGTACAAGGTAAAGAAATGCAGAATGCGGAGTAAAGTGACACATCGGATGGCTCCGGGGCTGGAATTGTTGATTCAAGTGCTGGGTTTTAGATGTTTCAGGAAGGACAGGGAGGGAGGCAAGAGAGGTGGGGGAGTGGCACTGATGATCAGAGATAGTGTCACGGCTGCAGAAAAGGTGGACGTTGTGGAGATATTGTCCACGGAGTCTCTGTGGGCGGAGGTTAGGAACAGGAAGGGTCGATAACTGTGCTGGGTGTTTTTATAAGGCCGCCAATAGTGACAGGGTTATTGAGGAGCAGATAGGGAAACGGATCCTTAAAAGGTGTGAGAATAAACAGAGTTGTTGTGATGGGGGATTTTAATTTCCCAAACATCGATTGGCATCCCCAGACAGTGAGGGGTTTAGATAGGGTGGAGTTTGTTAGGTGTGTTCAGGAAGAGTTCTTGAAACAGTATGTAGATAGACCTATAGAGGAGAGGCTGTGCTTGATTTGATATTTGGAAATGAACCTGGTCAGTGAAACGACACTTACAGGAAAGACACTCAGAGCAAAGAGGCCCAGAGAATAGACACTCATAGAAAAGACACAAAAAAATATTCATAGAAAAGACGCTCACAGAAAAGACACTCACTGAAAAGACAGTCATGCTCAGAGAAAGCACTCACAGAAAGACACTCACAAGAAAGGATGCTCAGAGAAGAAACTCAGAGAAAGAAACTCACTGAAAAGACAGTCATTCTCAGAAAAGACTCTCAGAGAAAAGACAATCAGAGGTAAGACATTCATAGAAAAGACATTCATGCCCAGAAAAGACACTCGCAGAAAATACACTCAGCGAAATGACACGCAGAGAATAGAGTTGAGAAAAGACACTCACAGAAAGGACAATCACAGAAAAGACACTTATGTTC
Source organism: Pristis pectinata (assembly GCF_009764475.1). NCBI lineage: Eukaryota > Metazoa > Chordata > Chondrichthyes > Rhinopristiformes > Pristidae > Pristis > Pristis pectinata. The sequence continues at coordinate 42,294,249 of NC_067424.1, read as the reverse complement.
AGAAAAGATACTCACAGAAAATACAATCACACAAAAAAACAATCAGACAAATGACATTCACAGAAAAGACACTCACAGAAGTCACTTAGATAAAAAGGACTCAAAGACACTCACATTAAAACAAACTCACAGAAAAAGACACTTATGCTCAGAGAAGACAATCACAGAAGAGACACCGAGAAAAGACACTCACAGAAAAAAACACTCATGCTCAGGAAAGACACAGAGAAAAGACACAGAGATAAGACCTTTACAGAAAAGACAGTCATGCTCAGAAATGACACTCAGAGAACGGCTCCCAGAGAGAAGACACACGCAAAAAATACACTCACAGAAAAGACACACACGCTTAGAAAAGACACTCAGGGAAACACCCTCAGAGAAAAAGACACTCACAGAAAAGACACTCACAGAAGAGAAACTCAGAGAAAAGACACACAGAGAAAAGAAAACTCACAGAAAGACACTTATGTTCAGAAAGGACACTCACAGAAGAGACACTTACAGAAAGACACCGAGAAAAAGAAACTCACAGAAAAGACACTCATGCTCAGAAAAGACGCTCAGAGAAAAGACTACAGAGAGAAGACACACTGAAAAAATACACTCGCAGAAAAGTCACTCAGAAAAATGACACTCACGGTAAAGACACTCATGCTCAGAAAAGACACTCATGCCCAGAACAGACTCTCACAGAAAAGACACTCACAGAAAGGACACTCACAGAAAAGACACTCATACTCAGAGAAGACACTCACAGAAAAGACATTCAGAGAAAAGGCATTCAGAGAAAAGACACTCACAGAAAAGACCCTCATGCTCAGAAAAGACCATCAGAGAAAAGAAACTCAGAAAGGTGGACTCATAGAATAGACACTCACAGAAATGACACTCCCAGAAAAGACACTCACTCAAAAGACATTCATGGAAAAGACACTTGCAGAAAAACAAGCATGCTCAGAAAAGTCACTCAGGGAAAACACCCTCAGAGAAAAGGCAACTAACAGAAAAGACACTTACAGAAAAACACTCATGCTCAGAAAAGACACTCACAGAAAAGACACAGAGAAAAAACACTGACAAGAAATGAAATACATGCTCAGAAAAGACACTCAGCGAAATGACACTCAGAGAATAGACACTCACAGAAAAGAATCTCACAGAAATGACATTCATGCTTAGAAAAGACACAGAGAAAAGACTCTCAGAGAGAAGATGCACACAAAAATACACTCACTGAAAATAAACTCACAGAAAAGACACATTCTCAGAAAAGACACTCAGGGAAAAAGAGGAAAAATACACACACCGAAAAGGACACTCACAGTAGAGACACTCAGAGAAAAGACACTCACGCTCCGAAAAGACACTCAGAGAAAAGAAACTCACAGAAAATATACTCATGCTTAGAAAAGACATTCACAGAAAACACACTCACAGAAATGATGCTCAGAGAAGAAACTCAGTGAAAAGACACACACAGAAAAGACACTCACTGAAAAGACAGTCATGCTCAGAAAAAAAACACTTACAACAAAAATAATCACAGAAAAGTAACTCGGTGAAAAGACACTCAGAAAAAAGACACTCAAGAAAAGACACATGCTCAGAAAAGACACTCAATAAAAATACAATCACAGAAAAGACACTCATGCTTTAAAAAGACACTTACAGAAAAGACACACAGGAAAGACACTCAGAGAAGAGACAGTCACAGAAAAAAAACTCTCAGAAATGACAACCATGCTCAGAAAAGACACCCAATGAAAAGACAATCACAGAAAAGATACTCATGCTTTCAAAAGCCACTTACAAAAAAGGCACTCACAAGAAAGACACTCAGAGAAAAGACAATCAGAGAAAAGACACTCACAGAAACGACACTCAAAGAAAGGAGAGAGAGAAAAGTCACATGCTCAGAAAAGACACTCACAGAAAAGGCACTCATGCTCAGAAAAAAACACTGGAGAAAAGAAACTTATGGTTAGATAACACACAGAGAGAGTAGAAACTCAGAGAAAAGAAACTCACAGAAGTAACACATACAGAAATGACACGAACAGAAAATACACTCCCAGAAAAGACAATCACAGAAAGGACTCTCACAGAAAGGACTCTCACAGAAAAGATATTCATAGAAAAGACGTTCATGCTCGGGAAAGACGCTCACAGAAAAGACACCGAGAAAAGACACACTCAGAAAAGACACTCTTGCTCAGAATAAGACACTCACTGAAAATAACACTCAGATAAATTACACTTTGAGAATAGAGACAGAGAAGAGACACTCACAGAAAGGACACACACAGAAAAGACACATGCTCAGAAAGACACGCAGAGAAAAGAGACTGAGAAAAGACACTCACAGAAAAAGACATGCTCAGAAAAGACACTCACAGAAAAGACCTCACAGAAGAGACACTCAGAGAAAAGACAGTCACAGAAAAGACACCCACTAGAAGAACACATATGCTCAGAAAAGACACTCGCAATAAAGACACTCAAAAAAGACACTCACAGAAAAGACACTCATGCTCAGAAAGACACTCAGAGAGACGGCACTCACAGAAAAGACACTCGCGGAAAAGACTGTCATGCTCAGAGAACACTCACAGCAAAACAATCACAGAAAAGTAACTTGGAGAAAAGTCACTCAGAAAAAAGACACTCAAGAAAAGGCACATGCTCAGTAAAGACCACTCAGAGAAAAGACACTCACGGAAGAAACTCACAGCAATGACACTCATGCTCAGAAAAGACACTCATAGACCAAAACACTCACAGAAAAGATCCTCACATAAATGACGCAGAGAAAAGACACTCACAGAAAAGACACACATAGGAAAGACACTCATGCTCAGAAAAGAAACACAGAAAAGACACTCACAGAAAAGACACATGCTCAGGAAAGACACTCAGAGAAAAGACACTCACAGAAAATATACTTATGCTCATAAAAAACACTCACAGAAGAGACGCAGAATAACACAAGAACACACTAAAACTGCCAAAAATGTACGAAAACTAACAGAAAAACAGAATAACAAAAAACGCACTTAAATGCGAACAGCACATTAAACGGCCAAATCACACGAAAACTTACAGAAATGCACAATGACGCAGTAAAACGGCGAAAGCACACTAAAACTGACAAGATGTACAATAACACAAAAACACACTAAACCTGCCAAAAAAACGGTAAAACTTACAGAAACGCAGAATAACAGAGAAACACATTAAAACGGCCAAAACACCTTTAAATGGCCAGAAACACACTAAAATTGACAGAAACACAGAATGACAGAAAGAAGCAAAATGAAAAAAAATACAATTAAACTGCGAAATACACACTAAAAACGGACAGAAACAGAATCTCAAAAACACACCAAAACGGCTGAAAACACTATAACTGTCAAAATCACACTAATAACACAGAAACAAACTAAACTACAAAAAAAAAACAAAACTGGACAGAAAAACGGTACAACAGATAAATACGGAAACTGCCAACAACACAGTAAACGTCCAAATCCACACTAAAACTGAGAAACGCAGAACAATGAAAAAAAGCAGCCAAAACAGCCAAAAACACTGAAAATGCAGAAAACACACTGGAATTGATAGAAACAAGGAATATTGCAAAATCAATCTAAAACTGCCAAAAACACATTAAAACTGACAGAAACACAGAATAACTGAAAAACACACCAAAACGACCAAAAACACACAATTGTTAACTGAAACACAGAATAACACAAACATACACCAAAACTGCCAAAGACACACCAAAACATACAGAAACGCGGAATAACACAAAATCACACAAAAACGGCCAAAAATCACTAAAACTGACAGAAACACCGAATATTGCAATATCAAACTAAAACTGCCAAAAACACACTAAAACTCTCAAAATCACCCTAACTGACAAAAACGCAGAATAACACATAAGGACAGTGAAACGGCGACAAAACACGCTAAAACTGTCAGAAACACACTAAAACAGACAGAAAACTGTATAACACAGAAATAAACTGACGACCAAACAGTAAATCAGCCAAAAACTCACTAAAACTGACAGAATCAAAGAATTACAGAAAACCACAGCAAAGAAAAAAAGAACAAAACTGCCAAAACACACTAATTGCCAGAAAAACAGAACAGCACGAAAACACACTAAAACAGCCAAACACACTAAAATTGACGGAAGTGCAGAATAACAGATAAACTGCCAGAACGACGCTAAAATTCAGAAACACAAAATAGCAGAAAAACACAGCAAAACGGCAAAAAAACTGAAAATGCCCAAAACACACTAAAACGGCAGAAACACAGAATAACAGCTAAACATATTAAAATGCCAAAAATCACCAATTGACGGAATAACAGAAAATAACATCAAAACAGCCAAAAAAAACACAGAAAATGCCAAAAGCACACTAATACTTGACAGAAAGAGAATATTGTAAAATCAAACTAAAACTGCCAAAAACACCCTAAAACTGTCATAATCACACTAAAATTGATAGAAAGGCAGAATTACGCAGAAATACAGTGAACGGCCAAAATCACACTAAAACTGCCAGAAACGCACTGAAACTATCCGAAAAACAGTATAATAAAGAAATACATTTAAACTGCCAACAACACACTAAAACGGCGATAAACTCACTAAAACTGACAGAAACACAGAATAACTGAAAAACACAACAAAACGGCGAAAAAAAACCCACTGAAAATGCCAAAAACACTCTAAAATCGACAGGCACACAGAATAACAACAAACCCCACTAAAACTGCTAAAACACACACAAACTGATAGAACACCATGAAAACACACTAAAACTACCAAAAAACATACTAAAACTGACAGAAATACAGAGCATCACAAAAACACTGCAATGCAGCAAAGAACACACGAAAATTGACAGAAACGCAGAATAACTAAGGTACACACTAGAACGTACAGAAACACACTGAAACTGATGGAAACGCAGAATAAGACCAAAACACACTAAAATGGTCAAAACACACTAAAACTGACAGAAACACAGAACATCACAAGAACACACTAAAACTGCCAAACACACAATAACACCGAAACATAGTAAACCTGCCAAAAAAAACACTAGAACATACAGAAACGCAGAATAACAGAGAAACACAGTAAAACGGCCAAAAACACCGTGAAACTGCTAGAAACAAGTTAAAATTGACGGAAACAAGGAATGACACAAACGAACACCAAAACTGCGAAAAACACACTAAAACGGACAGAAACGCAGAATAACACAGAAACGCACTGAAACTAAAACTCAATTTTAAGTGTTTTTTGCACTTTTACTGTGTTTCTGTGTTATTCTGAGTTTCTGTGTTTTAGTGTTTTTTTTGGGAGGTTTAGTGTGTTAAACTAAAACGAACTAAAATGAAATACTAGAAGGCCAGAAACTCACTAAAACTGACAGAAACAGAGAATAACACAAAAACGCAGGAACTGCGACAACACGCTAAAATGGCCGAAAGAAAACTGACTGAAATGCAGAGTAACCAAGTTAAGCGGCCAAAACACACTACAACAGACAGAAACGCACAATAACACAAAAAAAAACTAAACCTCTCAGAAAAGCTACTTACAGAAACACAGTTTAACACAGAAACACAGTAAAAGTGCAAAAACAGACTAGAACTGACAGATAGAATAAAACAAAAATACAGTAAAACGGCCAAAAACACACTAAAACTGCAAAAAAAACTCATTAAAACTGACAGAAACACAGTATAACACAAATAAACACCAAAAGCTAAAAACACACTAAAACTGCCAAAACACTCTACCACACATGCTTCCCATTCCCACCGCACCCTGCACTTCTGCACACCAATACTTCCATCCAAAACCTCACTCTGCCATACTCCACACCTATCCTTTCACACCTGATTAGCAGCCAGCACACATTCACACCAATCCTTCCAACCCCAGCTCACCCTGCACACCTCGACATGCGTGCTTGCACTCCCACTTCACGCTCAACTCCTCTATACACTTCCTTCCCCACCACCACACCATGCATTCCTTCACACCCATCCTTGCATCATCCACCTCACCCTGCGCTCCTACTCGCCATCCTTCCAAAACCAACCTCACCCAGCACACCGCCACACCAAACCTTCCAACTCAGGCCACACTCTGCACTTCTCATATCCATTCTTTCACCCCCGACATCATCCTGCACTCCCCCGCACCCATTCTACCACCAGTAACCTCACCCTGCACTCCCCCGCACCCATACCTTCCACCACACACCTCACCCTGCACTCCTCCGCACCCATACTTTCCACCATCCCACCTCACCCTGCACTCCCTCGCACCCATACCTTCCACCATCCCACCTCACCCTGCACTCGGCCGCACCCATACCTTCCACCACACACCTCACCCTACACGCCCCGCACCCATACCTTCCACCACACACCTCACCCTGCACTCCCCCGCACCCATACCTTCCACCACACACCTCACCCTGCACTCCCCCGCACCCATACCTTCCACCATCCCACCTCACCCTGCACTCCCCCGCACCCATACCTTCCACCATCCCACCTCACCCTGCACTCCCCCGCACCCATACCTTCCACTACACATTCACCCTGCACTCACCCGCATCCATACCTTCCACCACACACCGCACCCTGCACTCCCCCGCATCCATACCTTGCACCACACAGTTCACGCTGCGCTATCCACACACAGCCTGCCACCCTTGACCTCACAAATGCGCTCTGCCACACCCATCCTTCCAACCCGGACATCACCCTACACTCCTCAACACCCATTCATCCACAAACCACCTTAGTCTGCCACAACCAAACCTCCACCCTTCTCCTCAACCAGCACTGTTATACACCCGTCCCTAAGCTCCCCACCGCACCCTCAACTCCTCCACACCCATCCTTCGACCGCCACCATCACACTGCACTCCTTCACCACCATCCTTCCACCCACAACTCACCCTGAACTCATCCAGAGTATCTTTTCACAACTACCTCACCCTGCACCCCTCCGCACCCATCCTTGCACCACACCCTCACACTGCATTCCTCCACTCCCATACACAAAGCACCTCATCCTGCAGTCCTCCACGCCCATACTGCCAACCTCCACCTCACCCCGCAGTCATCCACACTGATGAAACCATACTTCACCGCACCCTGCTCTCCTCCACACTCATCCTTCCACCCCGAGCGCACCGTGCACCTCCAGACTCATGCTTCCAGCCCCTCCACACCCTGCACTCCCCCCACACATTCTTCCACACCACCTCACGCTGCACTTCTCCACACCCATTGATCAACCCCCTCCTCATCCTGCACTCCTCCACTCCCATCCTTCCACTCCCACCACACCCTGCACTCCTCCCACCCATTCCTTCACCCAGACCTCACCCTGCATACCCCTACACTCATCCTTCCACCAACCACCTTAATTTGCACTCCACCACACCCATCCTTCCACAACCCATTTCACACTGCGCTCCTCCACACTCATCCTTTCACACCCCATTTCACTCTGCACTCCTTCACACCCATGCTTCACACCTCACCCTGCACTCCACACCCATACCTCCACCTCATCCTGCCCTACTGCACACTCTTCCTTCCACCCCGCACATACCCACACAGCTCACCCTGCACTCCTACACCACCATCTTCCCGCCAACACCTCACCTTGCACTTCTCCAGACCCATCGATCCACCCCCACCTCATCCTGCACTCCTGCACCACCACCATTCCTCCCAGACCTCACCCTGCACTCCTCCACACCCATCCTCCAACCACGACCTAAGCATGCACTCATCTACACCCATCCTTGCACCATTAACTTCATCCTGCACTCCTCCACAACCATATTCCCCCCACCTATCACTGCACACCCATCCTTCCAACACACGCCATAACCTGCCCTCCTCCACACTCATTCCAGCACCCCTGACCTTACCCTGTACAACTCCACACCTATCCTTTCACAACCCACAGCAACCTGTGCTCCTCCACTCCCATTCTTCCAAGTCCTACCTTACACTGCACTACTGCACACCCTTCCTTCCACCCCGGACCTCAGGCAGCACATACCCAGACCCATACTTCCACCCATAGCTCACCTTGCACTCCTCCACAACTAATCTTCTACCCCCACCTATCCCTGCACTCCACCCTACCCATCCTTCCAACTCCAACTCACCCTCCTCTCCCCCACACCCATCCTTTCACCACTTGCTTTCCACACATTCTTCCGCATCCGTCCTTCCACCTCACACTGCACTCGTCCACACACATCCTTCCAACCCCACCTCACCGTGCACTCGTCCACAGCCGTCCTTCCACCCCACCCCACACGACATTCCTTCAAACCCATCCTTCCACACCCGACATCACCCTGCACTTCTCCACCCCATGTATCAATTTACCCCTCACCCAGCACTCATCCACACCCATCTGTCCATCGCCCCACCTCAGAATGCTCTACTTCACTCCTTCCACGTCCTACCCAACAGTGCAATCCTGCACATCCATCCTTCCACACCCACATTACCGTGCGCTCCTCCACACCCATCCTTCCACCCCTACCTCACCCTGCACCCCTGGTACCCAACATTCCACCTCACCTCACCTTGCAGTCCTCTACACCCATCCTTCCTCCCCCACCTCACCTTACATTCCTCCACACCCAGACTTCCACTCCCCACCTCAATCTGCACAGTCCAAACCCATCAGTCCACTCCCATCTCAACCTGAACAATCCCACCACCGTACTTCCATCCCCAATTCACCCGGCACTGCTCCACACCCATCCTTCTACCTCCCTCATCACCATACATTCCTCCGCATCCGTCCTTCCACCTCACAATGCACTCATCCACACCCGCCCTCCACCTCCACCTCACCCTGCACTCCGCCACAGTCATCCTTACACCCCAACCAACGCTCCACCCCTCCACACTCATCCTTTCCCTCACCCTGCACTCCTCCAGACCCATTATTCCACCTCCAACTCAATAAAATTCGTCCGCACCAATCCTTCCACACTGGATCTCAGCCAGCACACCTCCAGACCCATCCTTCCACCCCTACCACACCCTGCACCCCTGCACCCCCAACATTCCACCCCACCTCACCCTGCACAGCTCCATGCACATCCTTCTACCTCCCACAGCACCGTACATTCCTCCACATCCGTCCTTCCACCTCACCCTGCACTTGTCCACACCCACCCTTCCACCTCCCACCACAATCTGCACTCCTGCGCACGCATCCTTCCACCGCAGACCTCACCCAGCACACCCCATCGCCCATGCTTATACCACCCACCTCATCCTGCACTCCTCCACACGAATTCTTCCACAATCCACCTCTCGCTTCATTCATCCAGACCTACCCTATCATATCCACCAAATTCTGTACTCGAAAAACACCCATCATTCTTCCACCCACCTCAATCTGCAGTCCTGCACACCTATCCTTCCAGCACGCAGCTCACTCTGCACTCCTCCGCCACCATCCTTCCATCTACACCGCACCCTGCACTCCTGAAGACCCATCGATCCACGCCCAACTTCACCCTGCACACCTACACCACCATCCTTCCTCCCACATCTCACACTCCGCACCTCCACACCCATTCTTCCACCACCCACCCTCACCCTGCCCTCCTCCACACCCATCCTACCAAGCCCACCTCACCCTGCCCTCTTCCACACCCATCTTACCAAGCCCACCTCACACTGCACTCCTCCAGACCCATCCTTCCACACTCACCTCACCCTGCGCTCCTCCACACATATCCTTCCACTACCCACCTCAGCCTGCTCTCCTGCACACCCGTACTGCCACCCCAACCTCACCCGGCACTCCTTCAGACCCATCGTTCCACCCCGAGCTCACACTGTACTCCTCCATACCCATCCTTCCACCCCAACCTCACCTGGCACTCCTCCGCGACCCTCCTTGCACCCCCATCGCACGCTGCACTCATCTACACCCAGCCTTGGATTCCCACCTCACCCTACACTCCTACAACCCATCTTACCAAGCCCACCTCACCCTGCACTCCTACACACCCATCCTTCCACCCCCGTTCACCCTGCACTCCTCGTATTACTCTTTCTCCATCTCCGTATTTCTCTTTGTCTTTCTCGTTATTCCTTTACACCATCTCCGAAATTCTCTTTCTCCATTTCCGTACGCCTTTCACCGTCTGCGTATCTCTGTCAGTATTTCTCTTTGTCCAATTCCGTATTTTCCTTTCTCCATCTACGTATTTCTCTTCCTGAATCTCCGCATTTCTCTTCTCCGTAGTTTTCTTTCTCCATCTTCAAATTTCTCTTTCTCCAGCTCCGGATTTCCCTTTCTCCACCTCTGCATTTCTCTTCTGTGTATTTCTCGTTCTCCATCTCGGTATTTCACATTCTCAGTCTCTGCATTTCCATTTCTTCAACTGCGTATTTCTCTACTTAGTATTTGTCCTTCTCCCTGTCCGTATTTCTCTTTCTACATCTCCTTATTGCTCTTTCTGCGTCTCCTTATTTCCCTTTCTCCATCTCCGTATTTGTCTTCTCTGTATTTCTCTTTCTGAATCTCCGTATTTCTCGTTCTCCATTGCGGTATTTCTCCTTCTCAATCTCCGCAATTCCATTTCTCCATCTGCATATTTCTCTTCTCAGTATTTCTAAATCTGCATGTCGGTATTTCTCTTTCTCCATTTCCGTATTCGGTCGTCAACAAACTATATTCATCCGTGAGCAGAAAATACTAGGTGATGTCCTTGAAACAGCTCAGCACAGTCACTGTCCCCAGAACCACAACCGCCGTTCTCTCGGTGCAATATTTTGTTTTCAGCTTCTGGAAACAAATGGCCACAAACCGATGAAAGACGAAAGTGATGGTGGAACCAGACAGAATAGTCCGTGGATATATTCAGCAGGAAGGCATGGGTATGACACCAGGAATGTTCAATACGAATGCAAACTGTTCCCCATCAGCAGTTGAGATGTGCCGTCGTGTCAGGTCGAGGACAGTGACCAGAAGGTCCGTCACTGCCATTGCCACCAGGTAGCGAGTGACACACTTGGAGAGACCTCACTTTCTACGTGAGAGGATCACAATGGTCACGGTATTGACTGAGAAAAGAAATACAAATTCGATTTGTGCAATAACACGAAACACTGAGGACACAGGTTCAAGATGCTGGGGAGTAGATATAGAGGACATGTCAGGGGTAATTTTTTTACTCAGAGAGTGGTGAGTGCGTGGAATAGGCTACTGGCAATGGTGGTGGAGGCGCATATGGATAGGGTATTTTAAGAGACTTTTGGATAGGTACATAGAGCTTAGAAAAATAAATGGCTATGTGTAAGCCTAGTAATTTCTAAGGTAGGGACATGTTAGGCACAGCTTTATGGGCCGAAGGACCTGAATTGTGCTGTAGGTTTTCTATGTTCTTGAAACAGCTCAGCACAGTCACTGTCCCCAGAACCACAGCCGCCGTTCTCTCGGTGCAATACTTCATTTTCAGCTTCGAGCAACAAATGGCCACAAACCAATCAAAGGTGAATGCGATGGTGAACCAGACAGAACAGTCCGTGGATACATTCAGCAGGAAGGAATAGGTCCGACACACGGGGATGTAAAACAGGAATAAAAATTGTTCCCAATAAGCAGTTGGGATGTGCCGCAGTATCAGGTCGAGGACAATGAGCAGACGGTCCGTCACTGCCATGGCCACCAGGTAGCGAGTGACACACTTGGAGAGACAGCAATTTCCACGCGACAAGATCACGATGGTCACGGTATTGACTGAGAAGAAAAATTACGAATTGGATTTGTACAACAACATGAAACACAGTTACTGGTTTGACTGAGTGTTACCTGTCATTTTCGCCTGTGTTCCGCGGCCAGTGATACAGAGAAATAGTTGAATTATTTGCGGGTTATCCATTGGACACCGGGATCACTAATTAGACAGGAAATCAGTGAAAGGAAATTAATGTTGGAAATGAAACTGCAGATGAGAGAAAGAGCCGTGACAGCGAGACCGACTGATGTCTCTGTCTGCCGCTTGTTCATCTTTCACTTCATAGAACCATAAACTACAACAAGTAACACGGAGATCGGGAGCCAAGACTTCACTGCGGGGAATACAAGACACCTCTGTGTCCCCAGGTAAAGTCAGTGATTGAGGGAAATTCACCGCTTCTGATCATTGCCCTTGTTCCCTGGTCAGTGTTGGAACGTCAGATAAGGTCGCTGCTTCTTATCATCACCCGGTGACCTTGGGTTAGTCCGGGGAATCAGACAACGTTTTCTTCTTGTCAGTGACCCCTCATAAAAGGTTCATTTTTCTCCTAATTCCCTCAAAATATGGACCTAAAGAACACACGATCCGTGGATTTGATGTTAAAACACAAATGCCGCAAACGTTGAGCAGTCGAGGTCATGTCAATAGAAAGAAATAGCGTTCAACACTTTCACCCTGAAACGTTAACTCGGATTCAACTTCCAATGACACTTCTTGACCTGATGCGTGTTGGCAACATTTTTTTGGTACCCCGATAGTTTTCGGTGGTTCTTTGGTGGGAAGTGGTCGTCCAGCGGCTGGACCTTACATTGCAGAAGATCTTTCAAATGTGTTATCATTTTCCAATGTAAAACACAGTCGAACTCGTAACATCGGAGACATCCCAACGGGATCGTTGCAATAACCAGAGCTGTTGTAACATTACCGTCACTCAGAGTCTGTCAGAATGCAGGGACGGTGAAGTCTGGAAACTCCCGGGATTCCTCACACACTGTCCAGTCACACGGTCAAATTCAGAGTGGAGAGAAGAAGGGGACATGGATAATTTTAACCTGATGGAGAATACTTCTGGCAACGATCGGAAAGTACATACAGAAAGAACAACGCAGTGACAGACTGTCTGACAGACAACAACATCCATGTTTGTAATGTGAGAGCATAGGGAGAAATATTCATCCACACTCCGGGTGGAGGAAAGTGATCCGTGCCGTCGGACCAAGAGACTGAGTGAAATTTCGTAACAGTTCTCTGAGCTCCACCTGACCAAACGAGTGGCTCACTGTCGGATGTCTCCCTGCATCAAGTGGAATCGGAATTGTGGGTTCGCTTTTACTTTGGAAAAGTAACCCATTCCGTTTAAATTTAAAAAAAGAACGGTGGTGTGAGGGAAGGGGTGAGATTTTGGGGTTGGAATTAATTTAGTTCAGAGCAGACTGGCGACTGCACAATATTCAAATCAAAGTAGATGAAAACAGCGTCCCGCAAAAAGCAGGAGGTCATTGTGACAGGCGGATGCACGGACACTGAATGAAATGAATAAGAACACATTCGTGACTGCGTCTATTTACATTTGAGAATGGTTGTGTGTGTGTGTGTGTGTGTGTGTGTGTGTGTGTGTGTGTGTGTGTGAGAGAGAGAGAGAGAGAGAGAGAGAGAGAGAGAGAGAGAGAGAGAGAGAGAAGATGTGAGTGTGAGGTCCAGTGTGTTTTGAACGTGCCGATTCTCCAGGTTCCAGCGGAAAGCTGTCACTGACGTCCGATGATGCAGCCGCCAGACTGGGACATCTTCCAGTTTTTAGCGGAATTTTCGTTACTCAGTTACTTTAAAGAAGGGACCGAGTAGCTTCACCTTAACTGAAATTAAGTGAGGTGCAGGAAACCGAGGGCCTGAAATTCACTGAACTGAGAACTAATTGAAACGTCTGCAATAATAAAACCAAAAGTTAAAAATACGCCAAGCCGAGTGTGGACTGTGGGTCTGATATCCAGATCCACAGAGCGAATTCAATGAACGGGGACAGAACAAGTCATGTTCTGAACATTTAATACTCCCATTAGAGGTGCATACCTGGAACAGCAATGGAAGCGAGCACGGGGAAGTATATTCTGTCAAAATAATCAAAGTCAAAATAGATATCAAGCCGCATCGTTTCATCCACAACAATTCCCCGTGTTTGGAGCTTGATGATTCTCCTGGTTCAAGTGGGGACGCCCTCGCTGACGCGCTGCGAAGACACGTTGGACTGATGCCGCTATTAATAGCAGAGCAAATCTCTCCGGATGGAATTTGTGTCGCTGATTAGTCACACACACTGAACAAACAGATGCTTTTAACTCCCTTCTGTCCAGCTCTATTTGAGTATCTGTTACGTGTCGTGAAACAGAAGAGAAACAAATCCCTGGGAATGCGAATGTAATTTCTCAACCTCAGCAGAAACGGAGCTGAGAGTGGGAGACGGCCTCGGCATTTACCGCTCGACCTACAGGGGTGTTTGCAGCTTCAGACTGACTGAACTGGAGATAGACATTGCAGATGAACTTGTACATGGGAATGTGCCGTTTATAATGTGTGTTGGTGATGTTTTCTGCCGTTCAGTGCAATGTGTGGATCCGTGAAGGGAACTACAAGTTCAGATGAATGAGACTAAGCCCAAAACCGAGAGTTTGTTGGGGGATGAGAAGTTGTGTAGACAGCTCTGGATAATGTTAGAGATTGAGCGCAAGTCACCGCTCCCGATGTGGCTTTCACTGTTCATGATTTGACTGTTATAGTTTTCAATCTCTCGCTGGTTCAGGAATTTATCTCGGTGCAAGGAAATTTCATGAGGCGGGTTCCCATTGAGGGTAACGATGATATTCAGTGCGGAGCAGGCTTGAGCGGCCGTGTGGCCGAATGCTGCTCCCATGTTCTTATATCTCATGTTCCCTCAACAAGTGATACGGGGTGGGGGGAGGGGGGGACTTTGAGAATGCTTGTATGTTTATCTAGGTGTGTGTGTGAGAGAGAGAGACAGACAGAGAGAGAGAGGGAGAGGGAGAGGATGTGAGTGCGAGGGCCAGTGTGTTTTGAACCATAGAACCATAGAACAATACGGCACAATACAGGCCCTTCTGCCCACGATGTTGTGCCGCCCTTCAAACCACACCTATGACTATCTAACCTCTTCCTCCCACATATCCCTCTGACTTAAATTCCTTCATGTGCTTATCTAACAATCTCTTGAACTTGTCCAATGTCTCAGCGTCCACCCGCACCCCAGGCAGTGCATTCCATGCATCAACCACTCTCTGGGTGAAAAACCTCCCTCTGACATCACCCTTGAACTTCCCACTCAATACCTTAAAGCCATGTCCTCTTGTTTTGACCATTGGCGCCCTGGGAAAGAGGCACTGGCTGTCCACTTAATATCTTGTAATATCTGTCTATTCCTCTTAATATCTTGTAAACATCTATCATGTCTCCCCTCATCCTCCTCAATGAGTAAAGCCCTAGCTCCTTTAATCTCTCCCCATAATCCATACACTTTAATCCAGGCATCATCCTGGTAAATCTCCTCTGCACCCTTTCCAACGCCTCCATATTCTTCCCATAATGAGCCGACCAGAACTGGACACAGTACTCCATGTGTGGCCTGAACAGAGTTTTGTAAAGCTGCATCATCACTTCGCGGCTCTTAAATTCGATCCTCCGATTTATGAAAGATAACATCCCATAAACTTTCTTAACTCCCCTATCACCTGCGAGTCAACTTTCAGTGATATGTGGATATGAACCCGCAGATCCCTCTGCTCCTCTACACTGTCCAGAAACCTGACATTTACCTTGTACTCCGCCTTCCAGAGTGTACCACCTCACACTTCCCTGGATTGAACTCCATCTGCCACTTGTCAGCCCAGCTTTGCATCCGATCAATATCCCTCTGTAAGCTTCGACAGCCCTCCACACTATCCACAACACTACCGATCATTGTTTCATCTGCAAACTTGCTAACCCACCCTTCCACCCCCTCATCTAAGTCGTTAATAAAAATCACAAAAAGCGGAGGTCCCGGAACCGATCCTTGTGGGACACCACTAGTCACAGCCCTCCAATCTGAATCCACTCCCTCCACCACAGCCCTCTGCTTTCTACAGGCTGGACAATTTTGAATCCACAAGGTCAAGCTTCCCCGGATCCCTTGGCCTTTGACCTTCTGAAGAAGCCTACCATGCGGAACCTTGTCAAACGCCTTACTAAAATCGATGTAGACCACATCCACTGCACTACCCTCATAAATCTTCCTGGTCACCTCCTCCAAGAACCCTATCAGGCTTGTGAGGCAAGATCTTCCCTTCACAAAACCATGCTGGCTGTCCCTAATCAGTCCATCTTTCTCCAAGTGCTTATAGATCTTATCTCTTGGAATTCTTTCCAACAGCTTACCCACCATAGACGTAAGGCTCACCGGTCTGTAATTCCCTTGACTATCCCTGCTACGTTTTTGAATAAGGGGACATTGAACTTAATTGAACCTGCCGATTCTCCAGGTTCCAGCGGGACGCCCTCACTGACGTCCGATAATGTAGCCGCCAGAGTGAACAATGGGATATTTCCCCGTTTCGAGCGCAACTGTCGTTACCCAGTTATTTTAAAGAACAATCGATTATCTTCACCTGAACGGAAATTAAGTGAGGTGCAGGAAACCGAGGGCCTGAAATTTACTGAACTTAGAACTAATTGAAACGTCTGCAATAATAAAACCGAAAGTTAAAAATACGCCAAGCCGAGTGTGGACTCTGGGTCTGATATCCAGATCCACTGGGAGCGAATTCAATGAACTGTGATAGAACAAGTCATGTTCTGCAGATTTATTACTCCAAATAGAGGTGCATACCTGTAACAGCGATGCAAGCGAGCACGGAGAAGTATATTCTCTCAAAATCATCAAGGTAAAAATAGATATCAAGCCACATCCTTTCACGAAGACACGTTGGACTGACGCCGCTATTAATAGCAGAGCAAACCTCTCCGGATGGAATTTGTGTCACTGATTAGTCACACACACTGAACAAACAGATGCTCTTAACTCCTTTCTGTCCAGCGCGATTTGAGTTCCTGTTACGTGTCGTGAAACAGAAGAGAAACAAAGCCCTAGGAATGCGAATGTAATTTCTCAATCTCAGAAGAAACGGAGCTGAGGATGGGAGACGGCCTCGGCATTTACCGCTCGACATACAGGGGCTGTTCATAGCTTCAAGTTGTGCAGACAGCGCTGGATAAGGTTAGAGATTGAGCGCAGGTCACCGCTCCGGACATGGTTTTCACTGTTCTTGATTTGATTGTTCTAGTTTTCAATCTATCCCTGGTTCAGGAATTTAACTCCGTGCAAGGAAATTTCATGAGGCGGGTTCCCATGGAGAGTTACGATAATATTCAATGCGGAGCAGACTTGAGCGGCCTGGAGGGGGTGATTCATCTCAGTTGCCATTTTCCATCGGCACAAGGGCGCACCGCTGACTCCAGGCCTCCCGCAATGTTCAGAGGAAAGAGGTCCTCCAGTGGACTACCGGCCCACTCCCGAGGGAATGGTGTCTCCCGTGTCAACTTTCGCTTCAGTTTGCTGAGCTTGAATGTTCGGCGGTTGTGCACAGGTCGGTCCTAGGGATTAAATAAACGGGAACAAATCCTCATCATCTGGGGAGTTGACTGTTTTCGTGGTGAAGACTTTACGGGAGCCTTAATGGTTCTGAGGCAGGTACTGAGGAACTTACGATGCCGCTGTTTATTTGGATCACAGCACCTTTGAACGCATTTTAAGCGAGGAGTGATGGGATATCTCAGCCCGTGTTTCAGAAACTGTCTCAACTTGGACTGCGTGACGTCACCACCAGACTGTTCCTGCAAAGTTCAGGATCTGTAGCACAAATCCCACATATTGTATCAAGAACGTGGATTCCATTGATTCCCAAAACCGATTCCAAGAGATCTGTAACCATTAATTACATCCTATATGCATCAGGATGAAATCAGCAGAGAGAAGAAACAATAAAATGATAGCAGCGTTGCATCATTCCCCAGACCTGTGATCCAAGAGCACTTATTCAGTCAAAACATCGTCGGTCATATCCTGTACTCCATGAAACCAGTGAAGACCGTAACAGTTGACGTTATAATGGCAACAGTTCAGCACAATCATTGTCCCCGTGATCTCATTTGCATCAATGATTTGGTTTCCGTTTCTGGTGACAAGTGTCAACAAGTCGATGACATGTGAAGATTACGGAGAAACCAATAAATCTGTCCGTGGCTGCATTTACCTGGTTCATGGCGCTGTCGTGCGGTCTGAATCATAATTAATTCACCGAAACTTAAACATGCAGAACTTCTACGCCAAGCTTTATTTACGGAATTAAATGGTGAATCGGTATCCCGGGAAGATGTTGGTGATTCACGGAGGCTCACTTCTCAGCATTACCCAGTGAGCCTGGATTATTTGGATGCCAATCATTCAGGGATCCTTCTCCCGTTCATTTCTCCGTGATAACATGATCCTTGGGCGGAAGTGGCTGGTGAGGGATTCCCACAGGCTCTCGGTCCAATATTAATACAGGAAGAATTCAAACTAGATGTTGCCTCATCGCTCGTAGTAAATCTGCATTGGTGGGAAAGTTAGTTTGGGAATCCCTGTTTCTGTTCATTTCCCAATGACCACGGGTTAATGTCGGGGAATCAGCCCACCTTCCATTTCCTCTACAATGGGATCCAGTGACTATATTAAAACTTTTATTTGAACGGAGTTAGTTTGAAGGGATATGTAGTGGTACAAATGATCCAGAATCCCAGAATATGAAACACACGAAGTTAGCGAGAGGTTCAACAGGTAATTAGGTCGGTTAATGGGATATCAGTTATATTGCAAGTGGTGTGGAGAAAAGAGTTTCGGAAGTTTCACAAGGTCCTTACAAGACCGGATTTGGACAGCTTCGATCCCCATATATGAGGCGTGGTTTTCTTGTGCTGGAAAAGTACAGAGGTTCACCATGATAATTGCTACATGACATTCAGAGAAAGGTTGAACATCTTGACACAAAATCTACTACAGAATAAAATGTTGTTCAAATAATGAAGATTCTGAGAGGGAGGGACGAGGTAGATTCTGGGAGAAAGTCTCCTCCACTGAGTATCCGGAACTGGAGGGAGAAGTTCCAATATAACACATCCCCCAGTGAAGAAGCAGATGAGGAGTGATTTCTTTCAGAGTGTTGTGACACCTTGACACACCTTGACACCTACTACTGAGGTCTATGGAGGTGAAACATTGAAAAAATTCAAGGTGTAGATTGCTGGACATTGACATCACAAGTGAGGCAAGGAGCACACGGAATCAGATCAAAAGCGGTGCCGAAGCCTCGGCAGCATCGGCCGTGATCTTATTCGTGGGTTTCGCTTCGGCAGGCATCGGGACTGGGAACAGATAAGTTTTTATTTTTTTAATAAAGTTTTTATTATAGTTAGGTTCTTCTTCATAAGTTTTTATATAAGTTCTCATCGGGAATAGATGGAGCAGGACTGCGCAGGCGCTTGACGTCAGCAGGTAAAGCGCGGGCAGTTGGAAAAGCAAACCGCCATATCCAGCGGGTAGCGTCGGAGCGGGCAGTGGAGTGAGAGGGAGCAGAGTGGTTGGGCTTTGGCTCAACGGGCTTAGGCGTAAAGGGGAGAGGCGAGGTAGGTGACGAGTTAAGGAAGTTGTATGAGTGCGGTTTCCTGTACTCGGTGTCAGATGTGGGAGTTCCCGGAGTCTCCCTGCCTTCGGAAAGGCTACATCTGCACCCTGTGGGTCGGGCTGCAACTCCTGAGGGACCGTGTTAGGGAACTAGAGATGCAGCTCGATGACCTTCGTCTGGTCAGGGAGAATGTGGAGGTGATAGAAAGGAGGTGGTCACACCGGGGTCACGGGAGTCAGGCTAGTAGGTCAGGAGAGGGAAGGGGAAGAGTCAGGTACCAGAGAATACCCCTGTGGCTGTACCCCTTGACAATAAGTACTTGTGTTTGAGAACAGTTGGGGGAGACAGCCTACCCGGTGGAAGCAGCAGTGACAGTGTCTCTGGCATAGTGTGGCCCTGTGGCTCAGAAGGGTAAGGAAGGAGAGAGGAGGGCAGTAGTGATAGGGGACGCTATAGATAGGTGGGCAGACAGGTTATTCTGTGAACGAAGGAAAGAAATTCGGAAGGTAGTTTGCCTCCCAGGTGCCAGGGTCAGGGATGTTTCAAATCGCGTCCAAGATATCCTGAAGTGGGAGGGAGAACAGCCAGAGGTCGTGGTACATATTGGTACCAACGACACAGGTAGGAAAGGGGATGAGGTCCTGAAAAAAGACTATAGGGAGTTATGAAGGAAGTTGAGAAGCAGGACTCCAAAGGTAGTAGTTTCAGGATTACTGCCTGTGCCAAATGACAGTGGATACAGGAATAGAATGAGGACGAAGTTAAATGCATGGCTGAGGGATTGGAGTAAGGAGCAGGGATTCAGATTTCTGGATCATTGGAGCCTCTTTTGGGACAGGTATGACCTGTTCACAGAGGAACGGTTGCACTTGAATCCCACGGGGACCAACATCCTGACGGGGAGGTTTGCTGAGGCTTCTGGGTGTGTTTAAACTAGATTTGTTGGGGGAGTGGGATCCGAACTGGAGAGACTGGGGAAGAGGTGTTTGTCTCCCAAATAGAGAAAGGATAGGCAGGTGACAGAGAAGGGACGTGCTCAGACCGGATTGAGATGTGTCTATTTTAATGCAAGGAGTATTGTGAACAAGGCGGATGAGCTTAGAGCTTGGATCAGTACTTGGAGCTACGATGTGGTGGCCGTTACAGAGACTTGGATGGCTCAGGGACTGGAATGGTTGCTTCAAGTGTCGGGTTTTAAGATGTTCCAGA
Source organism: Pristis pectinata (assembly GCF_009764475.1). Lineage (NCBI taxonomy): Eukaryota > Metazoa > Chordata > Chondrichthyes > Rhinopristiformes > Pristidae > Pristis > Pristis pectinata. The sequence continues at coordinate 42,273,485 of NC_067424.1, read as the reverse complement.
AAAGACAGGGAGGGAGGCAAAAGAGGTGAGGGAGTGGTACTGTTGATCGGAGATAGTGTCACGGCTGCAGAAAAGGTGGACGTCATGGAGGGACCGTCCACGGAGTCTCTGTGGGTGGAGGTTAGGAACAGGAAGGGGTCAATAACTTCATTGGGTGTTTTTTTATAGGCCGCCCAATAGTAACATGGATATTGAGGAGCAGATAGGGAAGCAGATCCTAGAAAGCTGTGAGAATAACAGAGTTGTAATGGGAGATTTTAATTTCCAAAACTTCGATTAGCATCTCCAGACAGTGAGGGGTTTGGATGGGGTGGAGTTTGTTAAGTGTGTTCAGGAAGGATTCTTGTCACAATATATAGATAGGCCAACAAGAGGAGAAGCTGCGTCTGATTTGGTTTTGGGAAATGAACCTGGTCAAGTGTCAGATCTCTCAGTGCGGGAGAATTTTGGAGATAGTGATCATAATTCTATCTCCTTTACGATAAACCCTGGAGAGAGATAGGAACAGACAAACTAGAAAGGCGTTTAATTTGAGTAAAGGGAATTATGAGGCTCTCAGGCAGGATATTGGAAGATTAAATTAGGAATAGATGTTCTCAGGGCAAATATCTCAGGGCACATATCTCAGGGCAGATATGTGGCAAATATTCAGGGGATATTTGTGTGGAGTTCTGCATAGGCATGTTCCAATGAGACAGGGGAGTCACGAGAGGGTACCGGAACCGTGGTGTACGAAAACTATAATAAATCTAGTCAAAAGGAAAAGAGAAGCTTCCAAAAGGTTCAGAGAGCTACGCAATGTTAGCGATCTGGAAGAGTATAAGGCTGACAAGAAGGAGCTTAAGAAGAAAATTAGGAGAGCCAGGAGGGGACATGAGAAGGACTTGGCGGACAGGATTAAGGAAAACCCCAAGGAATTCTACAAGTATGTGAAAGCGAAAGGATAGGGCCTATCAAGTGCAGCAGCGAGAAAGTGTGTATGGATCCAGAAGAAATAGCGGAGGTACTTAATGAATACTTTACATCTGTATTCACTACGGAATAAGATCTGGGAGATTGTAGTGAGGGCTTGCAGCGGGCTGAAAAGCTTGAGCATGTAGATATTACGAAAGAGGAGGTGCTGGAACTTTTGGAAAGCATCAAGTTGGATAAGTCACCGGGACTGGATGAGATGTACCCCAGGCTGCTGTGGGAGGCGAGGAAGGAGATTGGCGAACCTCTGACGATGATCTTTGCATCGTCGATGGAGACGGGAGAGGTTCCAGAAGATTAGAGGGTTGCGGGTGTTGTTCCCTTATTCAAGAAAGTGAGTAGAGAGAGCCCAGGAAATTATAGACCAGTGAGTCTTACCTTAATGGTTAGTAAGCGGATGGAGAAGATCCTGAGAAGCAGGATTTATGAACATTTGTAGAGGTATAATATGATTAGAATAGTCAGCATGGTTTTGTCAAGGGCAGGTCTTGACTTATGAGCCAATTGAATTTTTTTAGGATGTGACTAAACACATCGATGAAGGTAGCAGTGTGTATGGATTTCAGCGTGACCTTTGATGAGGTACCCCATTCAAGGCTTATTGATAAAGTGAGGAGGCATAAGCTCCAAAGGGACATTGCAATGCGGATTCAGAACTGGCTGGCCCACAGAAGTCAAACAGTGGTTGTTGAAGGGTCGTATTCTGAATGGAGGTCGGTGACCGGTGGTGTGCCTCAAGGATCTGTTCTGGGACGCTTACTCTTTGTGATTTTTATAAATGACCTGTATGAGCAAGTGGAGGGATGGGTTAGTAAGTTTGCAGATGAAAAGATTGGAGGTGTTGTGGATAGTATAGAGGGCTGTCAGAAGTTACAGCGGGACATAGATAGGATGCAAAGTTGGGCTGAGAAGTGGCAGATGCAGTTCAACCCAGATAAGTGTGAAGTGCTTCATTTTGGCAGGTCAAATATGATGGCAGAATATAGTCTTAATGGTAGGACTCTTGGCAGTGTGGAGGATCAGAGGGATCTTGCAGTCCGAGTCCATAGGATGCTCAAAGCGTCTGCGTAGGTTGACTCTGTGGGTAAGAAGGCATATGGTGTATTGTCCTTCATCAATCGTGGAATTGAATTTAGGAGCCGAGAGGTATTGTTGCAGTTATATAGGACCCTGGTCAGACCCCACGTGGAATACTGTGCTCAGTTCTGGTCGCCTCACTGCAGGAAAGATGCGGAAACCATGCTGCAGGGAATGCGGAGAATGCCTTATGAAAGCAGGTTGAGGGAACTCTGCCTTTACTCCTTGGAGCGACAGAGGATGAGGGGGGACCTGATAGAGGTGTATAAGATGATGAGAGGCATTGATCGGGTAGATAGTCAGAGGCTTTTCCCCAGGGCTGTAATGGTGGCCAGAAGAGGATATAAGTTTAAGGTGCTGGTAAGTAGCTATAGAGGAGATGTCAAGGGCAAGATTTTTACTCAGCGCGGAATGTGCTGCCGGCAACAGTGGTGGAGGCGTATACGATATGGTCTTCTAAGAGACTGTTGGATAAGTACATGGAGCTGAGAAATATAGAGGGCTATGGGTAATCCTAGTAATTACCAGGGCAGGTACATGTTCGGCACAGCTTTGTGGGCCGAAGGGCCTGAACTGTGCTGTCGTTTTTTTCTATGCTTTTCTGTGTTTATTATTGAAGCGTGCCCGAAGGCTGGACTGAACTCCTCCTGAGATGTTTTTCTGGTTTTGTTTCGTTTTCCATTTTCGTAACAGTCTCTGTAGATGTGAGACCGGTAAAGGTCCCAATGCCTTCTGAAAACTGTCCAAGGATCTAACATTAAATCAGAGAAAATTATCTTTCGCTTTTGTTCGTCCAGAACTCTCTCACAAATCATTTGGTTCCATGTAGTTCAAAGTCTGTCCCTGTTCCTGCTTCCTCCAAGTAGAACTGGATCCCTGTGACCGCAAGAACTACATCTAATAGTCTTGTGTGTGCAGTAAATGATTTGTTAATTGGTTTATTCCCATTCCAACTGACACCATTCTGTCCATAAATCTGTCCATTCTGAGGGAATGTGTCTCTGGGAAGATTTTGGAGCAGATGGGTCGCAATCACCATAGCTGATTTTCTCGTGTCAATGCAACGGAAGGGAAACATCTGTCGATTTTTGCCAGAAGTTAACGAGGTATTTCTAGCCCGCTACACAGATAGAGAAAGTCGCCGTCGTTGAATGGGAGCCAACAAGTTAAAAATCTGTCTCGCAACAGAACTCTCACACCACCAGCAATCTTTCCGATTAGTTACTTGGTGCATCGTACTTTTGAATTGTTGTTGATATGAACTCTGAGTGAGTGCTTAGTGAGCCTCTGGGACCGATTGGGTTCGCTTTCAAGGCTACAGTGGGTATCACAGACTCTGAGATTCGACATTGAAATTTGGGGATTATCTGACACAGGCCCTGAAGGCAGCTCAGTTCATTGGAATGGTTGGGAGTCCTCACCACAGTCATTGTCCCTTCCCGATTCATGACGGACAGAGGTGTCCACAGTTGCTGATGACCCGTATATTGACCCTGAGTCAATGGTGTGATGTCCTCTGTCTGATGGTCACTGGGTGAATACAAATAGTTATCTGTGAAAATATGGAACATAGCTAGAAGGAACACTTACGGTCTGGGGTGGATGGCCCTCAGCCAGAGAGCACGTGAATTTTACTAACAAAGCAGTGTTAGTAAAATTCATCTCTCAACCTCTTCTGTCTGCTGTGAATGACGGGAATGTGCCTTTTGCCGACACCCAGCCTTGCTCTCGTGCGTTGAACGGAGCGTGAGACGTTGAATTCCATTCCGCAAAACTCAGACATGTCCGATAAAACATACAGAAAATGTATATTGGGGGTGATTCCGAAGACCATTTCTTCCACACTATCTCATTAATCATTCACATATATCACCTGCAGAGCAAAGCCCACCCTCCGCTCACCCCACACACTCCCCCACCCACCCCATGCTCTGAAAAACTTTGCCAGGGTAGGGAAACCGTGGACCAGGAAAAGCCTCATCTCCACCGTCTCACCAAACACTCCCAGGGAAAAGGCAACAGAGGTTAGATTTAGAATTTGCTTTCGGCCGTTCATTAAAACTTTCCCTCTCATATAGCCCTCCATTTTTCTGTCGTTTATATGGCTACATTAGATTCTCTTAAATGTCCCAAATATATCTGCCTCCACAACCTCTGCCGGCAGAGCGTTCCGTAGACCTACCACCCTCGGTGTAAAAAAAATCTCTGACATCCCTCCCCCCATACCTTCCAACAAACACCATAAAATTACGCCCCCTCGTGTTCGCTATTTTCACCCTGGCAAATAGTCTCTGACTGTCCACTCGATCTGCACCTTTTATCATCTTTTACACGGCTATCAAGTCACCTCTCATCATCCTTCTCTCCAAAGAGAAAAGCCCCAGCTCGCTCAACCAGTCCTCATAAGGCATTCTATCCAGACAGCGTCCTGGTTAATCTCCTCTTCACCCTCTCCTAAGTTTCTACATTCTTTCAATAATGAGGCGACAACAACCGAACACAATACTCCAAGTGTGGTCCAGCAAGATGTTTATGAATACGCTGCTGGGGGTGGTGGTGGAGGCTGATATGTTGGGCAATTTCAAGAGATTGTTAGATAAGCATATGGAGGAATTTAAGATATGGGAGGAAGGGGTTAGATAGTCTTAGTAATGGTTTGAAGGTCGGCACAACATGGTGGGCTGAAGGGCCTGTATTACTATGATTCTATGGTGGTTCTATGGACCAAATGCGGTGTCCTAGTGATCACATTGAACGCTGTCCCTCAGTCCCGAAATATCTCTGGGATTTTGTTCCAAGATTCACGTAGGTTCTTTCAAGAGAATTAATCCCTGCACATCGTCTCTTCATCCAGAAACTGTCACAGTGGTTGACAGCTGTGAAGCAAAGTAAACATTTGCTTTCAAAACGTTATAATATTTGATCCTCTCACATACACCAAGATGCCTGCAGAGAGAAACAGACCGCATCCCTCTGCAGCCCTCGCTATCGGTCTATTTGGTGGGCAGTTCAACAGAGCAGTCGCAGAGTGGTCCATTAAATATCCAGGGGCCTAAGAGGTCTGGAGACGTGAACTGGTCCAACAGCACGGAGATTGCAATGTAATTATTTACATCTGAAATAAAAGTTAGTGTAAATGATGATACAAACCCCGGGGCCATTTTAAACCCACCTGCTTCATTAATGCCCTCAGGGAACTAAACCCTCAACTGGTCTGGCCTGCATGTGAATCCAGACGCATCACTATGGAGCTGTTTCGTTGCTTGTTCAGCTGTAGACGGGAAATCCCAGCTTTGTCAACAATGGCACAGCTAACAAAGAAATTTAAAACAAAGAAAGAGAAACAAAGTGCAGCTGTAACTCAGGCCGGGCCTAATGTGTTTCTACCAGAGTCTGCGGTGCTGTTATAATTCTGGTCTGGGCCTGGGGTAATCAGAACTGAGGCGGACGGTTGTCATCTGATCTAAAGAGGGGCATGATCTGCTGTTACATTAACCAGAGCAAGATCAGGTGCAGTGATAGCTGAGAGAGTCCAGTCACTCAGTGGAGGGCCCAAAGCAGTCGCCACACTCGCTCTTCATAATTTCGTGAATGACCAATGTACCAAGGGGTCTGCTTGAATTAAACTGTAAAATCCACTTGAAACCCAATGACTCTTGGTTTGGAACGACAATCTTCTCCATCAGTCGCTGTCACTTTCCGTCACGCATTAATCTCGATTAAACACGGTGAAATGATTGCTCTCCTGAAACTCCATAAACTGATGCATTTCATCACTTTGTCTCCACCGCTGCCGCCTGACTTCCGAACATTTCCAGCACTCTCTGTGTTATTTTAGTTTTCCAGTGTCTGTAGTCTTTAGCTTTTGCATCACAACTTCGCTTGAAACAAACCCTTCCTCAGCAGACCCTGTCACCGAGCAGAGTTTGCCATTTCCATGCTGGGGAAGTCAGTGTTCTTCTTGAACAGTGCTATATTGGACAAGGGGCAAGTGCAATTAATATATACATGCCCAGTGTTTCTTCACATGGCACACTTTAGGAAGGAAGGCCTGATCCATATTTCACTGGTCAAAATAAAACCATGTGATGTCTGATTCTGTCTAAAAACTCCGCCAAACAGCCTGCTTCCACTACTATCCCGGTAACCCACTCCAGGTACCTAGCAGTCTCTGCGGAAGGAACTTGCCCGTCGCCTTTAAATTTCCCTCCTCTAAGCTTAAAAGCATGTCCTCTGGTGTTTGAAATTTCCTGGAGAAAAGATTGTGACTGTCTACTCTGTCTGTGCCTTTTATAATTTTAAAAAACCTCAATCAGGTCTCCCCTCAGCCGCTGGTACTCTGGAGAGAACAACCTAGATTTGACCAACCTGTCCATATTGCTCATTCCCACTAATCCAGGCACCATCCTGTTAAACCTCTTCTCAACCCTTTCCACAGACTTCCTGTAATGGGGGGACCAAACCTGCACTCTGTACTACAAGTTTGTTCTGACTGATGTTTTATATAGCCGCAGCATGACTTCCTTACTCTCACACTGAACACCCCTCCCAATGAAGGACAGCATGTGATACGCATTCTTTAACACCTGATCCACTTTAGTAGCTACCTTCAGTGACCTGGACACCAAGATCCCTCTGCACCTCAATGCTATTAAGGGGTTGGCCATTAACTGTACACTTCTTTCATTTGACCTCCCAAACTGCGACACTTCACACTTTCTCCGATTAAACTCCATCTGCAACTTCCCTGACCATATTTGTAACTGATCTTTTCCCCGCTGTATCCTTCGATCGTACCTTTCGTTGCCCACAATTCCGCCAATCTTGGTGTCATCCGCAAACTTGCAAATCCACCCATCGACATTTTCATCCAAGTCATTGATATATATCACAAAGAGCACAGATCCTTGCTTAACACAACTGGACACGGACCTCCAGCCAGAATAACAGCCCACCACCCCTACTCTCTGTCTTCTCTGGGCAAGCCGGTTCTGAATCCAAACTTGCAATTCACCTTGGATCCCATGCATCTTCATCTTCTCCATCAGCCTACCATGAGGGACCTTATCAAATGCCTTACTAAAATCCATGTAGATAACGTCCACTGCCTTACCCTCATCAAACTCTTTTCTCGTACCGTATCAGTTATCGCGACGTTATTACAGAGCCAGCGATCGTGGTTCGATTCCCGTCGCTGTCTGTAAGGAGTTTGTACGGTCTCCTGTGTCTGCGCGGGTTTCCTCCGGGTGGTCCGGTTTCCTCCCACATTGCAAAGACGTACGGGGAGGTTAATTGGGTTTATAATGGGCGGCGCAGACTCGTTGGGCCGGAAGGGCCTGTTACCACGCTGTAAATAAAATATAAAAAAAAATTTAAAAATTGAAAAAAAACGATCAACTTTCTAAGTCATGACTGCCCCACACAAAGCTATGCTGACTGTCCCTAAGCAGCCAATGCTTTTCCAAATGCGCATAACTCCTGACCCTCCGTATTGTCTCCAATAGCTTCCCTCCCACTTCCATGAGGCTCACTGGCCAATATTTATCTGGATTTTCCCCATTTCCTTTCTTAAACAAAGGCACAATATTTGCTCATCTGTAGTCCTCTGGCACCGCCTGTTACCAGTGAGGGCACAAAGATTTTTTGTCAAAGCCCCAGTAACCTCCTCACTTGCTTCTTTCAATAGTCTGGGATGCATGCCATCAGGCCATGGGGACACAACCATCTTCATGCTTTTTAAAAGACCCAGCCGAAGCTCCTCCTTAATCTCAAAATGTCCCAGCACATCAGCACGCCCCACAATGTCTTCACTATCCTCCAAATCCATCTTCCAGTTAAATACCGACACAAAATACTAACTTAGTACCTCAGCCACTTACTCTGACTCCAAGCACAATTTCCTTCCTTTATCATTAAGTGGACCTACACTCCCTTGGTTATCCTCTTTTTCTTAATGTAAGTCTAAAATGCTTTGGGATTCCCCTTGATCCTGCTCACCAAGGACATTTCATGACTCCTTTTGTTCTTCCTAATCGCCTGCCTGAGCACTTCCTTGCTATCTTAATATTCTACACGGACCCAGTCTGATTTTAGCTTCCGAAACCTTACGCATGCCGCCTTATTTTTTGCGGACTAAATTTATGACCTCTCGGGTAATCCAAGATTCCCTAACCTTCCCATCCTTATCTTTGCTGATGAACGGAACAGGTAAATCCTGAACCCTGATCAGATGGTCTCTAACGAACTCCATCACGTGGACTTGTCTGACAGCAGCGGCTCCCAATGAACGCCCCTTAGCTCCTCCCTTATCCTGTCGGAATTTGAACCACCCCCTCCCCATTTAGTACCTTCACGCAAGATCTGATCTTGTCCTTACTCATAACTATCTTCAAACAAAAGAGTTGTGGTCACTATTCGAAAATGTTCACTCATTATCTGTCAGCTGGCCTGGCTCATTTCCCAAAACAAGGTTTAGTATGTTTTTGCCTCCAGTTGTACTCTCCAGAGACTGTTTCAAGAACCTCCCCTGGATGCACTGAAGAAACACCGTCCTATCTATCCCTCTTGTTTTAAGGAAGTTCCAGTCAATACTTGGGACGTTAGTCCCCCACTATGACAGCTCTGTTGTTCCTGCACCTTTCCACTACCTGTCTACATACCTGTTGCTCCACCTCTCGGTGGCTATCGGGAGGCCTTTAGTTTTTATCCCATCAGCGTAATTGCACCTTTCTTATTTCTGATCTCCACCCAAATTGACTCTGTGTACGAGACCCCCAGTGTGTCCTCTCTGAGTACTGCTGTGTCATTCTCCATTATCAGTAGTGCAACCCCTCCACCTCTTTTACCTCCCTCTCTATCACGACTATACAAAGAAACTCAGGAACTTTGAGCTGCCGGTCCTGTCCCTCTTGAACAGAATATATAGAAAGTAAAGGCTATACTTTTCTTTATTCATAGTCTGCATTGTACTTAAGATGGCCGCTGGGCCTCCTTCTTCTTCAGCTCGAGCGCGGGAAACTCTTTGTGCGGGAACACATATCTCATTAAAGAAATAGTTAGCCCATTCCTAGGGAGAAACTTTTGATTTATTGCAGCTCATTAAACAGGTGGTTATCCCATTGCGAGAAAGACACTGTTGATCTATTGTGTAGCTCATGGTTGTTATGGCGAGTGCGACTAATGATTTTGTAGTAGTTCTGCAGCTGATAATTTTGATAACTGATGTTATGTGCCAGCGAGTCTTGGAACTCATAAATAATAGAGACACATTGTGATGTTTTATAACTGTTAGCCTTGTAGCGAATAAGCCTAGTATTGTCTTATAACTGATAGTTCTGTAGCCTAGTACCAGCACTTCCAATGTCCATAAATAATTGGGACATTCTGTGATTGAGTCAGGAAATGACTGTGCCGAAAGACAAATGGTTGTGAGCCAGGAGACAACTGTGAAAGGAGGCAAATGGTGAAGGATGAAACTGTGAAGATAAGAGGAGACATGATGGATTGTAACAATGTAATTGAGCTATGAAAAAAGGTATAAAAAATGGCCAGCGAGCTTTGCTCGGGGGCAGTCAGAGAGAGCAGTAGTCAAAGGGTGACTGGTAACTGACTGTCTGACCGTCACAACTTTTGTTTGCAAATAAAAGTTTAACCTCTTGAGGATTCCTCTGTTTCTCCTGGTCATCTATTTATTGCGGGTAACCATGACACTTGCAACCAGGGCTCTGTAACGTACTGAGCTGCTGCTGCACAAAGCTAATTTTCCTGGCGTTTATACCCTCAGTATGTGTGTCCATGAACTTGAACTTGAAAATGATTTCCAATCCAAAGGAGGCCAATTACACTGGACCCCGTCACTATTTGCGTTCTGCCTGTCTCATTACGATGAGACTCAATCCCATGAATATTTCACCTGTGGCCATCAGAGAAGATGAAGATGTGTCCGTAATCAGAATACAGTATAATACTAGGCAATCTGTGCACAGCAAGCTCCCATAACCAACATTGTATTTGTAATTCGAGCTACTGTCTGACAGATATTACCGTGGACAGGAAACGACTGATACAAGTGGGCATGTCAAGTCCGGTGTAGATATCGGATCAAGCTCAGGCCCTGTCTCACTGCTGCTGTACAAGTCCGTGTCACCGTTTAAGTTGAAGTTGGCCTGTCTTAATACAGCATGGTAACAGCAGGGCAACAGTATCTTTGGCCGTACTCGTCCATTCCGAGGTTATAGTGCGAGGTGCCGTCCGTGCTAATATAACACCTGGCCTTCCCTGACTTATCACTGCAGCAGGGCCTGTGGTGATATACCTTACACTTGACGTTGTCTGCACTATCACAGTAGTTGTCCTGCCTGTTTCTAATCAAAAGAGTTTTGTCCGACTTCTTAAAAGGAACTAGGATCTGTCACTCTTCATTTTCGACGAGGGCTTAATTGAGTTATTAGTGCATTAAACACTGGTTACAAAGATAATGCTGTCTCTGAATGTACCACTGTGCACCCAGTCATTCTTTTCACAAACAAGACCCGGCCGTTGCTTAAGTCTTGTTTCTGGGCACATTGCATGTGACCTAAGTCACTTCATTCCACGTCCATGCCACGGCTGTCACAGCTCTGGATCCAGTCTCTCCGTAAACTGCACCTCTGTTTTCAAATTTGACTCATTTAGCAAAGATCCCGTGTTTGCTAAATTTCATTGGACACAAACCTTTGTAAATATTGTGTTGCTTTGATTATATTTACACTATTATCACAATTTAATTATTGTTTTATCATGTTCATTGGATTTAAATGCTTGTTATGGCGCTGTTTGTAGCAGGGCAAACTATATTTCTTTTAATTATGCCTCTGTTTATAGAAGATAGAACATAGAAAAACTACAGCACAACTCAGGCCCTTCGACCCACAAAGCTGTGCCGAATATTGCAACAACCAGTCCCTCCTGATACATATCCTCCTGACCGGCCATCTTATGTTAGTACCTGTCTGCACATGCAACTGAGAAACAGAGAAGGCACCAGGTGAACATCTCAACTGCAAGACACGGACCCTATCGGGACATGGACCTCCAGTACCGGCGCTGACGCAACAGCCTGTTTTTTGTTGTCCCAACGCTGGAATTGGAACTCAAGATACCCCATCGAGCTCAGACTGACTCCATCCATCACCATCTGCCATTTCTTTCACCTTCCAGACTCAATTCTCTCATGACTTCCTATTTCTATTGCAGCGGGGCCTAATTGTGTTATTCGCCATCAGTTATTAGACAAACCATCAACAGTGTCCTGCCTTCAACCCACCTCTCCTCTCCAACCGATTGCAGGCCCAGTCCTTGTTGATATTAAACCAGGCGCTTTCTCAATTTACAGGTCTCCTGCTTGTTTTCATTACACTAGGACCTGCACATTTTGAGACAAAGTTGACAGAATGAGCTGATATATCGCAACTTCCAAATGTGCTCTTGGAACACATGGTTGAAACCGATTCCCTTCTTTAATCCTAAATATTCATACCATGGCAATGGGAGTGGGGGTGCTGTGGGACAGTACCACGGGGGGCATCTGAAGTTTTTCGTGGTCAGTATCTGGCCAGTACAGATATCGACCAATTCAGCTTGGAGATGTGTGACTTCGTCACTCGATTTCACTTTTTAGGCACTTGGAACCTGCGTTCCCCGACACGCCTATGCTCAGGACCCTGCGGATTCTCAATATTTAGAACGACGAGCAAAGCTTCTGTTCACAAGTGAAGCACCAGTACCCTGCAGCTGGCGCCCTCTCGCGTTGCCTCCCGTTCGTTGCAGCATCTTGGATTTTGGAGAGAAGTTACAACGCTGTGTCTGTCCAGAGGGTGGAGCTTTAGACTTACGGTTTCCACTCGCACCAGTTTATATCTCATTTGGCCTGTTTCTGTATAGTTAGTACAGGACCATGTGTTCTTACATAATTCTTGGTACTTGTTGTTTTCCTTTCATCGGGTACTTACTCAGGATCGAGGATGCCTTTCTTCCACTGATGAGGACAACGTGGGAACCAGGGACTTCCCGGCGCAGCAGGTGCCTGTCGGGATGGGTGGGTGGGAGGTCAGTGATGGGGGTGCTCCTTCTACAGTCTACACAATGTTAATCCCTGCCTCTGAATACGCAAACTTGCCCCAGTTCAAATTACACAGGGCGCTTTACATCACAATACCCATCAGGAATTGTCTCTTGACGCTGAATACTGAATCCTGTCCCTGTTCTGATCATATAATTCATTGACCATATGTATTTCATAATCTACCTTGTTATTCTGGACATTCTGTCTGGATTATACGAGGTTTGTACCATTTGATATAACATTGGTTCTTTGAGTGATATTCTGTCCCCTGTCACTGTTTATCCGTCACAAGGGCCCACTGCTCTCCATATGTCATCAGGCCCTCTCTATTCACGTACGTTGCAGTGCCCCATCCCAGTTCATATCACGCACTACCCTCTCCTCCTGTTTACATCACTCTTGTGCGGCTCTCTGTATAGGATTTGCGCACCGTGCTTCTGTATTACAGAAGGTCCTGTCCCTCTTTATATCGCAGGGCGCCCCATCAATGTGAATATTTGACTCAATTATGTGTTTCCTACACAAGGTCCCTTTCGATAATGTTATCACATTAGGCCGCGTCTCTCTGTAAGTTGTAATGGCCGCAGTCTCCAATTGTAGTATTTAGGGCCTTGACCACGTGAACGTCACGGCAAGCTTCATATGTTATACCATATAATGTCTTTGTTTGTATTAAACAAATCCCCACAATTACTACATGACATTAAACCTTTTCTGCACCTACACACCACTTGACCCGGTTTTAATCTGTATTTCCGAAACCCCTCGACCTATCACGTCAAGCCTTCACATGTGTTTATTCTGGTCCCTTTCTCTGTTGATATTATACAAGGCTCTGTCCTAATTTATATCACGTTTGCTTTGATTCCTTTTCTTTCTCCTGGAGAGTGTCCACGATTAGATACACTTTGTATTGACGTTACTTCTCCCACAGTGAATTCTTTCTTTGTGCTTGTTACTGCCGACCCTGCCTATCTTTGTATCACACAAGCCCCTTGTTTTATAAATTACAAGACCTTTCTTTCATTTTTGAAGTGGATCTCTGCCCATCCCCAATTGCCCTTCAGAAGGTGGGGCGATCTTCCCCTCTCCATCCTTATGGTGAAGGAGCTCCCGCAGTACCTTTAAAGAAAGAGTTCGAAGTTGCAGACCCAGGGACGACAAAGGACCGGCGATATACTTCCAAGTCAGGAGGGAAGGTAACAAGAGCGCAGTGGTGTTTACATGCACCTTCTTCCATTTTCCACCTGTGGAATCTAGTTTGGGAGTTTGTGCCGAGGAGTCTTTTGAGGCGAATACTAATTGCCCTTCAGAAGGTGGTGGGTAACTGTTTTCTTGAACCGCTGAATTCCGTGAGGTGTGCGTATACCTACAGTACTTTTGAGTAAGGAGTTTCAGGAATTTGATCCAGCGATACTAAAGGAATAGCAACATATTTCCAAGTTAGAATGGTGTGGGGCTCAGAGGGCAACTTCCAGGTGGTGGCGTTCCCGTGCTTTGCTGCCCCTGTCGTTGCTTCTGGTGGGAAGTGTTGGGTTTGGAAGTTACTATCAATGGGTTTCCTATCAAGCGGGCTGCCACGTGCTGTGTGGCGTCGAGCTTCTTGAGTGTTGTTGTAGATGCTCTCATCCAGAAAAGTGGAGAGTCTTCCATCACCTTAAACCCATGCCCATTTTTATGCTTTATTATCCTGGAAACAAGACTGCGCTACTTATGTCCCTCATGATTTTCTAAATCTCCACAAGGTCTCGGACGGAAAGATCTGAAATAAGCTTGCAATATTTTGTGAGTAGACATAAGCAGCGCAGAATCATAATCATTTCCCTTGTGTGGAAATGTCAAATAGTAGAGGGCACAACTTCAAGCTCAAAGGGGAAAAATTAGAGAGATGTGCGCAGAGAGACTTTACTCCGACCGTGGCAGGTGCCGAGAACGCGTTGACAGGGGTTGCGGAGGAAGCAAATACGATCATAGCTTTTAGGAGGCTTTTAGAGAGCCACATGAATATAACATGGAAATGAGGACTACGGACCATGTGCAGACAGAAGTGATTAGTTTCATCTGGAATCATGTTCGGCACAGATATGCTGGGACGCAAGACCTGTCCCTGTGTTTTCTGTAGTGTTCATTGTTCTCTGTCACCTCCCCCCACACCCCCACCCCCACTCCTACCTTCCTTTGCTACAGGGAAAACACTCCCAGCCTCTCCACTCTCTCCTTGAGGCTTCAAGTGCAGGCAACACACCGATCTCTATTGCCTTTGTTTAATAAGCCTAATCGCGACAAACCGAGCAAGTATAGGCCGATGAACCTTAGATCAGCAGAAGGGAAACTAACTCAGAAGACACTTAGGATAGGATCTACTTGCATCTGGAAAAGCATAGATTTCTGAGGGGGTTGTGCTTGGGAGGTTCTGTCTCACAAACTTTTTGAGGTTATTTTGAGAAGTTACTGAAGATGATGGATGAGCGTCGGCAGTGTATGTTGTATACACGGACTTTATTAAAGCCTTAGGAAAGATTCCTCGTGGTAGGTGGACTGATCCAGAAGATTTAAGACACATGGGATTCATAGAGAACTGGTAGAATCGGTTCAAAATTGGCTTGGTCATAGCAGATAGAATGTACTGGTGGAGGTGTGTTATTCTGAATGGAGGTCTGTGACCAGTGATGTTCTGTAATGATCAGTGCTGGGACCTCCGTTATTTGTAATACGCGGAAATGATTTGGAGGAAAATGTCGGTAGTTCAAAAAGTACATTTGTAGAAGACATAATAATGAACTGAGTTGTGAATGGCGATGATGGTTGTCAAAAGATGCATCAGGACATAGAGCAGTTGGAAATATGGGCAGAGAAATGGCAGATGGAGGTTAATCCAGACAACTATGAGTTCATGTACTTTGGGAGGGCAAATGTAAGAGGAAAATATTCAGTAAAATTCAGGACGTTTGAAAAGCATTGAGTGATCCTAGGCTGTATGTCCATAAATCCATGAAACTGAATTCGAAGGGGTGCTAAGGAAGGCAGAGGCATACTTACCTTCAACGGTCGGAGCACTGAGTATTAAAGTTCGCAAATCATGTTGTAGTTCTATTGAAGTTTGGTTTGGCCATATTTGGAGTGCTGTGTGCAGTTCTGCTCGCCACATTCCAGAAATCTGGTGGAAACTTTAGAGAGGATGCAGAAGAGCTTCCCAGGATGTTGCCTGGATTAGCTATAACGAGAGGTTGGACAAAATTGTTTTTATTTCTGGAGCGTAGGAGATTAAGTGGCGACCTGATAGAAGTTTGTAAAATTATTTGACGCATAGATAGGGTGGACAGTTAGATTATTTTACAGGGGGTAAATGTCAAAGATTTGAGGGCATAAATTTGTCAGAGATTGAAGTTTAAAGTAGATTTACGTGGTGATATTTTGTTTGCACAGAGAATGGTTGGTGCCTGGAACGTGCTGCCAAGGGGGTAGTAAAGCATATGCGATAACAACGTTCAGGAGACATTTAGACAGGCAAAGACCATGTGTAGGTACAGTAGATGTGATTGGTTTAAATTGGTATCACGGTCGGTACGGACATGATGGGCCGAAGAGTATGTTCCTGTGTTGTACTGTTTATGTTCCATTTGGTATCGATCCTATGAAGCTACTACTTGAATGTTTCCAGCGACTGATCCTCCGCAGCCTCTCCGGTCTGAAATTTTGAAACATTCTCTGCCCTTACCCTCTAGCTGAAGACAAGTCCTCTCATGTCTCTTGAACGATGACATTTTGCATTGGGCCAGTGACTTCCGGGTCCAGTGTATTTCCACGGTCCAGCATAATCAATTACTACCACCCGGAATTGCTGTGGTCCTGACCCTCCCACATGAAAACTGAAACGTTAACTGTGCAGATACAAATAAACAGAGTCACGTACAAGTAGGTGGATTATGTTTTGCTGATTAACTAGCTTGCATTTTCCCCTGTGAACTACAATAAACTGAGGTGTTAGATATCCTGGAAAGCATAATCCGCAGGACCGGATAATTTATCCCAGAACACACTGAAAACGAGGGAAAAGGTGGCTGAGTGCCTGACAGCGATATTTCCTGCTGGTTAGCCAGAGGTGAGATACAAGAATACTATCAGGCTGCTTCTGTTGTTGATTTAAGAAAGGCAGCGGGAATATACCGGCGACTAGAAGCTGGGGAGACTAACGACAGTGGTGGGGACATTATTGAAGAAAATTCTGAGCGACTGCATTTAGGACATTTGTAATGGCTGGGACTGATTGGGAATATGGTAAATTTGAGTTTATTGTCATTTGCACAAGTACATATACTTGCACAGGTGCAGTGAAAATCTGACTTGCAGCGTCTCGTGAGGGGGAAATCCTGCCTCACTAACTTCAGGGTTTTTTTCAGGAGGGAACAAAGTCAATGGATGAAGTCAGGCATTTGACAATGCCGCTTGCTTGGCTGGTCCCGAAGGTTAAGGCACGTGTGATGCAAGACGAGCTGGCTGTTGGGATCCAAAATTGCCTTGATGATCGGAGGCAGACTGTAGTGGTGTGTTTTTTTTTATTTTGATGAGAAGTTTGTGACTTGTGGTGTACACGGGAATAGGTGATGCCTGTGAGAGGTCGTAGCGACTTGGATATGAATGGGACGAATAATTGAGCCCACGTCCGGCACGAAATTTGATGGTGATGTCGACGGAGAGGAACGTTGCCTCAGGCTAAAACAGTATATACAATAGGTGGAAAGTCAGGCGGAGTGTCTGTCAGGCGGAATATAATCCCAACAAACTGAGATGATGCATTTTTGGGAAGTTAAATTGGGGAAGACAAATACAGTAAATGGGAGGACAGTGAGGAATTTTGTTGGACAGGATGACCTTGAGGTCCAAACCTAGTTCCATGGAAATGACAACACAGGTCAATAGTGAGGTGAGGGCGGCAGCGGGCTCACTTTCCCTACTCCTTCTTCCGTCCAGATACAAAGGTGTTAACAGTAGATGTTTCGCCGGTGAGTGTAATTGACTGGTTGCGTCTTCCGCGGGGGGGGGGTTCCCACATGTTCAAAATAGTTCATTTCGATGTGATATCACAGCGTCAATGGGAGCAGCCCCTCCTTCACCGACAGAGCACATCAGCTGCACAAAGAAAGAAGATAATTGGGAAGCTGCCAACAATAAAGCGGCGTGTTACATGAATGTTCGGAATCTGTGAATAGCAGAGTGCGAAGTTCCAGTCACCGATACGAATCTGGGAACAGTTAAGTGAGGTGTTACAGGAATGGGACTGTATCGCGAAACAGTCGACTGGGGTGTTGCTGCGATGGGGAAGGATGTCTTTTAATTTACTGACAATATTTTTTCAAATAATCCTCGGATAAAATGGTATGCTTGGATCTATTGTTTTTTTTGTGGACCATTCAGCCCGTCCACTATCCCATGTTGCTGTTCCAGGTAAGTGCCTGTCCAAATGCACGACGAACAAACAGGTGAGATGCAGTGGTTAAGGGATCCGATGAAGCTGTGTGATAAGTGAACCATCACTTACATTTTCCAGTTAATGATGCTGGAAGTCCTCACCAACTGTGCATCGGTTGAGGGAGGTGCAAGGCGTTGACCTGGTCCGTGTAGGGTGATCAACGTCTTCAATGGTGCTTATCGACCTGTTATTTTCTCCTTCCTTTCTCGATGTTGTTCTCTTTTAAATATTGCAAGCAGGTTCACAACTGCTTTTATTAATTCGGTGAACCATCGCTAACTGCATTGCAGTTCCTGCAAACATATTCTCCTGACTGAGGCCGCAGTTCTCGCCCCCCCCCCCCCCGCCCCCCATTATCCTCCTGCCAACGATGAGCGGCTGAATCAGACTGCTCTGCCGGGGACCCAATCCAATTTCACGCCAATATCGACAGTGGCTGCGTTTCGATCCCAACGCAAAATATGTGATAATCTCTATACACTGACTCTAGCTCACTGGTTATTTTCCAGTGAAGGTCGATTTCTCTGAATTATAATCCCCGTCTCCAGCAGGCAACGCCAATACCAGATAAAGTAACATTCAGCTATGAATCCAAGAACAGTTCTTTTAATTTGATTTGCCGCTCTGTGAATTTACGGTGTTTTATCCAAGCCCGTTGTCATGTCTCTGTTTCTTTCCTTCCTCGAATAGAACTTGTTGACTATTGTCGTCCTCTCCCGGGGAAAATGCGATCTCTCCAGAGGCAGCGCTCGCTACTAAGCGGCCATGGCAACGGCGGATCTACTGGTCGTTGCACTCGATCTGATACTGAGGCAGATTCCGGTTGCTTAATTGCGATCGTTTCGTTTCTTGTGCTCAGTCCCCGTGTGTAATATGCACGCCGTCTTGCTTTATGCCTCTTGTTCTGTCTGGTTCACCGTCGCTTTCGCCTTTCTTCGATTTGTCGCCATTTGTTGCCAGAAGCTTAAAACGATTTTCTTTTACCGAGAGAACGGCGGCCATCCTTCTGGGGACTGTGACGGAGCTCTGCTGTTTAAAGAACATATTTTGGTATTTCATCATGAACGGTCATTATCGTTTGTTTTGCATGGAAATAAAACGTATCGTAAGGTTGCAGGCATGGATTGCCGTCCAGTTCCTCCATTCCCTCCTCACGCCTATGACCCCATTTGTCCTTATTCTCCTGCTCAATGTTTTAACCATTAAACACGTGTTAGTGGCGAGCGAAGCTCGTAGAAGATTCCGGGGTCCCAACAGTTGAGAGAGTCCCAGCGACCCGGAGATGGAGAGCCACAGGAATTCCCTCATTTTAGTGCTGGTCATATCCGACAATTTCATCTCGTTGTGGGAGCTGCTTACGGCAGAAACTATGTGGAACCGACTGTGGGTTTCCAAGATGTTGGAATCTGGGAAACTTGGTAGCTGCTGAGCTGCTGCAAAAACCACGGCTCTGTACGCCGTGACCCAGACTAAGTTCAGGGAGCAGCTGAAGGAGTTGGTGAGATCTCCAATTGTAAAATGCGCCCAGCGTCGAAATCCCGAGGTATCCCTGTTCCCTCCATCTCATACGCTTCGCAGTCCCTCGGCCCCAAAGCACTAAGGACACTCTACCCACAGTGATGCTCTCCGCGGTGTCTTTGTGAGCTGTCCCTTACCCACTTCCTAAATCGGTTCCTTCCATCCGCCTCTCTGAACATCCGTAAGGAACTCGTGTCCCTCGTGTTAGACACGTCGCCCGCTACACTCCACCCCACGGCGGCCGCAGTACCACCGATCCTGCCACAACGGCCAACCGCACAATCCCACCAGAAGCACCAGGAACCCACCAGCCACAATAACCCTAACACCTCCAACAGCAACACAGCCCGTACATTACCAACATCCCACCACCCCACGCCTCCAACATGAGCACCCCCACAACGAACAGCCAGTAACACCATCACGTTACAATCAACCACATCACTGCACAGTGTTCTCTCTCTCTCTCTCTCTCTCTATTTCGTAAGCCAGTTGCATCACTTCCCACAATACCTCCCCTGTCGGTTCAGAACCAGCCTCCAACTGGTTCATACTCTCAGCACAGGTCCTGGATTGAACAGGTGAGTCAGTCTTCTGGAACTATAAAGGAGGTGGAAAGATTCAGAAAGTACACCACAGAAACCCTCAATGCAGGCCCCCGTGAGGCTAGGTTCCCGCATTCCTCCAATCAGCACCTCCTGTTGCTCTAATCAGCAATGTGGCGCGGTTAAAATACAATAGACAGAGAGGGTGGCAGAGGGATCGGCACAGGATAAAGCACTCCCAGACAGCAGTACTTGGTCAGTGCTGGACACTGGGTTGTGTTTGCGGACTTCTTTTGGGAATCTAGATCAATAAGGAGATGTTAAATAAAAAGATTGACCGTTGTCTGAATGGAGAGAGTTTCACAGTTCGGAGGAATTAAGATTTTCTTACGAATGAAACACTGGGAAAGTTATCAGGAAGGTGCAGCAATTAGTTAGGACGGAAAATGCCATTTCGGCATGTATTAAGAGGAGGCTGGAATTTACCAACAGTGAAGTGCATTCACTACTACGTGTTTGTCAAGCCACACTGGAATATTATGTACCGTTTCAGTTGCTGTGTTTATGAAAAGAAGACACTGGCACTGAAAAAAAAAACATATAAATGTGCCGATGCTGGTATCTGAAACAAAAACAAAACCAGAAATGATGGAAGAACTCAGCCAATCAAGCAGCAAAGAGAACATAGTTACTGTTTTGGGTCAATAACCCTTCCTGAGAACTGGGGGATAGGCGGAGGGTTTCAAAACAGAACAAGGTATAAGAGTGACGTTTAAGATGTGAGGCTACGTGAGGAGATGATGAGACAGATCAGGTGAAAAGGAGCATGAACACTGAACAGAGAACGTAGAACGGGCCCTTCAGCACACGATATCCGTGCCGACCCTGAAGCCAATTTAAACTAATGGAATCAGCCGGTATATAATACATATCCCTCCTTTCGCAGTTCATGTGTCTGCCTGGATGCGTCATCTGCCTCTGTCACCGCCACTGTTAGAGAGCGCTACAGACCGAGCACTGTCAGTATTAAAAATATGCCTCGTAAATCTCCTTTAAACATACTCCCCCTCCCGCCTCAAACATATTTTCGGTTGCATTTCACTTTTCCACCCTGGTAACAAAAGGTTCTGGCTACATACCCTGCCTATGCCTCTGATCATTTTCCATGTATCCATGAGGTCGCAGAGATACTGAGGCGCTCCAGAGGAAATAATCCAAATTTGTCGAAAATTCTTATAGGTCATACATTGAGTCATTCAGTCATAGAGCCATCCAAGGTGAAAACAGCCCCTTCGGCACAACTCGTCCATGCCGACTTTTGTTTCCCAACGAACAAGTTCCATCTGTCCCCTTTTGACCCAGAGACCTCTAAACCTCTCCTTATCCATGTACTTATTTGTATTTCCTTTCAATGTTGCTCATGTGCCCACCTCAATCACTATTTCTGGCAGCTCATGGCAAATACGCAGCTCCCTTTGCGTGAAGAAGCTGCCCCGATGTCCCTTTTACATTTCTCGCCTCAGCTTTTAAAGTTCTGTCCTCGTGTTTTTAGCTGCCCTTATCTGGGAAAACAAGGCTATGTTGTTTTACTCTGTCTGTGCCGCTCATGATCTTATACACCTCTATCAGGCCACCGCTCAGTCCAGGGAATAAAGTTTTCGTCGACGTAACATCTCTTTGTAACTCAGTTCCCCAAATCCAGACAACATTTGAGCAATTTTTTTCTGCACTCTTTCTAGTTGACTAACACATTTGCTGTAACAATGTGACTAAATCTGTACACAATACTCTACTTGCGGCCTCAATAACGTCTCATATAATTGCAACATACCTTCCCAACTCCTGTACTCAATGCCCTGACTGATGAAGGCCAGCGTGACAAACGTCTTCACCAACCTGTCCAACAGGGAAGCCGCTTTCAGAGAACTATGCACTTGCACTCCTAGATCCGTCTATTCCATCACAGTCCGCAGGGCCTTGTGATAACCCCTACCCTGGTTTTTGGGAGATCAAAATGCAATACTTCACATTTATCGGGATTGAAAAACATTTGCCAATCCTCTACCCACATACCAAGCTGATCCAGATCCTCCTGCAATCTTTCATCATCTTTTATATTCTCTGCAGCGCCAACTATTTTATTATCATCCACAAAATTGCTAAAAACCCTTGTACATTTACATACAAATGGTTTATATACGTTACTAACAACAACCGTCCCTGTGACACACCACGAGACACAGGTCTCCACTCTGAGAAACAATCCTTGACCATCACTCTCTGCTTTCTCCCACTGAGCCAGTTATGAATCCAATCCGCTGTCTTCCCCTGGATCCCATGCGATCTAAACTTCCAGACTAACCTGCAATGAGGTACCTCGTCAAAAGCCTTGCCGAAGTCCATGCAAAAAACATCCAGTGCTCTTGGTTACCTCCTGGAAGAAGTCCAACAGATTCCTCAGACACGACTTCCCACGCCCCATCTCTTGTCACTCTAGTTTAGCACTGGTAAATCTCCCAGCCAGGACATTGGTCGCCCTCCTGTTCTGGTGCAATCCGTCTGTCTTGTCACCGCTAGCCCAGAAGACAAACAATGATCCAAGAATATGAATTCATGCCCTCTGCACCAGCTGCTATTCCACGAATTTATCTGAGCCATTTTTCTATTTCTAGCCTCACTAGCACGTGGCACTGAGAGTAACCAGAGATTACTACCCTTGAGGTCCTGCTTTTTAGCTTCTCTCCTAACTCCCTGTATTCACTGTGCAGGTCCTCATCCTTCTTTCCATCTGTAGCGTTGGCATCAACATGCACCACGACCTTTGGCTGATAACACACCCTCTTGAGAATTTTCTGCACACGCTACGAGACGTCCCAGACCTGTCACCCATCCCAGATTCTCTTTGCGTCCACAAAACTCAACGTCTCTCCCCACAACTATCGAGTCTCCTCTCACTACATCCCTGCATGATTTCCCCCTTTCCCGCTGAGCCTTAGGGCCTATCACAGTGCTCCGAACCGATAATTTAATCCAGACAACATCCTGGTGAAGGTCTTCTGCACCCCTTCCAAAGCCTGCACATCCTTCCTGTTATGTGGCGACCAGACGTGCAGGCAATACTCCAAAGGTGGGTTAATCAAAGTTTTGCTTCTGACGGGCAAAGGAGAGGGAGGAGCAGCGGGAGTTGTAAAAGTCCTTTGGAAATGAGCCGCTGTTAGTTTTGTGTCAGAAGTCTTAACAGCAAATGATAGGGAGCTGGCCTGTTGGGGAACATCCATTGTGAAGGGACCATTTTGCGAAGGGCTGCTTTGAGGTTGAAGCGCAACTGGATGGTTAAAGTTCTGGCTTTGGTGAATATGGCGCATCGGCGAGCAGGGGGAGCAACAACAAGGTGAGGCAAGGTAAATATTTCCCCTTTTCTTAAGTGGGAATGAGTGGACTGGTGGGTTCTTTCTGCGTGATATGGGAGATCACAGACATATTGCTTTCCAGCGACGTTTATGACCCCTACTGTCTGCCATTTTCTTGCCTTTGCTTTTGCAAATAATTGATTTGATTCTTTGTGCGGTAATTTTCCAAGATGACTCTGTCTGCAGAAAGTGTGTCCTGCTGCAGCTCCTCTCAGACCGCATGGATCGGTTGCACGACAGCTAGATTCAGTGAGGTGCAGACAGGAGCAGTTATGTGCAGAAGTTTCAGGGAGGTGGTCACACCACAGATTCAGCTCGATAGATGAGTGACGGCCACCACGGGCAGGCAGATAGAGCAGGATTCTCCTGCGGTTGACCAATTTTCAAATAAGTATATCCTTTTGCATACTGTTGTGTGGATGTTCTCCAGTGACACCATTAATGGCCCTGTTGAACAGCAGGGTAGACCGAGGACTAGGCTAGAAATATTTGGGAAGTCTTTAGACAGGGGCACCGACAGGCGTCTCTCTGGCCGCGAGCGGGTTTCCAGGATGCCATGATGTCGCACTGGTGCCAGGGTCATGGATGTATCTGAGAAGGTGCAGGCGACATTAAATGGGAGGGTGATCAGCCAGAGGCCGTAACACACATTGGTACCAACGACGTAAGCAGGAAGAGAGATGATGTCCTGCAAAGAGAAGTTATGGAGATAGGCAGGGCCTCAAGGGCTGTAGTGTTAGGTGAAACGTGCGATGAATGTAATAAACAGGAAAATTATTCAGTTGAATAATTGGATAAGGAACCGGTGCCGGGGTGAGTGCTTCAGGCACAGGGATCTCTTCCAGGGCTAAATGGACGTGTACAAGATCGCTGCTTTGCTCCTAAACTGGAGCGGCACAAATATCACCGCAGGGAGGTTTGCAAGTGCCACACCGGAGGGATCAAACGAAATCGGCAGGGAGCTGGGAACCAGAGCAGCAGGTCAGAGGTTGGATCATGTGATCTGAAAGGAGGGGAGGCAGAGCGATTGAACAAACAAAGCGCGGTTGATGGGCGGATATATTTATTTCAATACAAGGACAATTACGGGTCAGGCAGATGAATGCAGCGGCTGGATTAGTGCATGGGGCTACGATGGAGTCGCCACTACAGAGACTTGGTTGAGCGAAGAGCAGGATTGGCGGATCAGATTTACAGAATTCAGGTGTTTCAAGCGTGATAGGAGAGGTATGGATAAAATGTGGGGGATTTGCACCGCTGATCAACGAGAATGCACATCGACACGTAGAAAGGACATCCTGAAGGTCTCAACCAATGAAATTATATGGTAGACCTCGGGAATGAGTTATGTGCAATCACTATGATTCGGCTATAAAATAGATATGCCAGCGGGAAATAGAGGAGCAGATCATGGAATGCTGCAGAAGTTGCAAGTTAGTTAAAGTGGGACTCCCTTAGTGCAGAGGCTTGGATGAGGCAGAACTTGTTAGGTGCGTCCAGGAGGGTGTCTTGACACAATATGTGGATATTCTGACCAGGGAAGGGGATACATTAGAGTTTATATTGGGAGATAAGCCTGGCCAGGTGATCGGAGTTTCAGTGGGAGACCATTTAGGGAACAGTGATCAGAATCCGCAAGTTTTCAGATAGTTCTGGTAAGAATAAGATCTGACCTGAGGCGAAAGTGCTAAATTGGGCAAGCTTAATTATAACTGTGTAAGGCCTAACCTGGGGAGAGTAGATTGGGAGCAGACGTGAATTGATAAATGCACCTCTGACACGTGGAGTTGTTCAAAGGTCAGCTGGCCAGGGTTGAGGACGGACATGTTCATGTGAGGAAGGAAGTCAAGTGTGTCATTGTGCGGGAACGTTGGATGACAAGGGATATTTCAAACTTAGTCAACAAGAAACAGTCAACATGTAAGGTTCAGGAAGCTAAAGTCTGACAGGCCTTTGTGGAATATAAATACACGCGGGCCGAGTGGAGTTGCGCCGGGGCAAACTTCCTGCAAACATATTCACCAGGGATATTTCAACTATCCCTGATCTTCCACATCTCAGAAGACGATGAGCTAGATACTAACAGATAAACGTGCCAGTCAAATAAATCACACTGGCCGTTCCCTCGCACTCGGCCGCTCACTCAACATCAGCTGCTCGCTCATCATCAGTCGGCCACTCACTCGTCGTCCACGCGAGTTATGGGGCTCCCTGACAAATGACCTGAGCGCATCAGAAGCGGGGCTTCACTAACTGCCAGCACACCAGGGGCGGATGTTAATCACTTGTCAACACACATCAGAGGGCTTGCTGTCAGCGCTTAGCAGGGGCGGGGCCTCAAATGCTGTAAACGAACATCAGGGGGTGGTTTCGTCAGCTGACAACACACTGCGAGGTGCAGCTACCAGCCGTCAACACACATCAGGTGAGGGACTACCAACCTCTGCCTCAGCCTCACTCGGCCCTGTTGTCATTTTGCTCTGTTCAAAATTCCTTTCTCTTACTTTGCATTTGAACCGGTAGAGGTGATAGATAGTTACCTGAGCAGAAGGCAAGTTACACGTCACCGGTTGGGCGCAATGGGACTCGCTAGAGAAGGTGCAGAAAAGATTCACAGGAATCTGTGTTGAAGCCTTATAAGTGTTGGTTAGGGCAGGTGGAGGACGTGTCTGTTGGTCCAGTGACCATAATTCTATTTGTTTTAAAATAGTTGTGGAGAAGGATAGGACCGGTTCACAGGTGAGGGACCTGAACTGGGTCAGAGCAAATTTAGTAGCCAATGGAACGGATCTTTCAGAGGTTGATTGGACGAGATTGTTTGCAGGGAAAGGAGCATCTACCGAGCGGGAGGCTTTTAAAAGAGTAATGTCAAGAGTTCAGGGCCTGCATTTTGCTGTTAGGGTGAAGGGCGAGCTTGGTAGGTTTCGGGAACCCTGGTTCATGAGAGATATTGGGG
Source organism: Pristis pectinata (assembly GCF_009764475.1). NCBI lineage: Eukaryota > Metazoa > Chordata > Chondrichthyes > Rhinopristiformes > Pristidae > Pristis > Pristis pectinata. The sequence continues at coordinate 42,247,435 of NC_067424.1, read as the reverse complement.
CTCTGGTTAACAAATAGAGGGAAGCGTACACTCTGCATAAGCAATTGGGAACGAGTGAATCTCTTAACTACAAGAGGGGTCAGAGTGCACTGAAGAGGGAGGTTAGGAGGGCAAAAACAGGATCTGGGAGGGATCTGACAGGCAAGGTGAGGAAAAATTCCAAGAGATTCTGGAGGTATAAAAGGGTGACGAGGGAGAGAATAGGTCCCCTCAAAGATCAGCATGGCCGTCTGTGTGTGGAACCAGAGGAGATGGCGAGATTTTTAATGACTATTTCTCTTCATTTTTCATTGTGAAGAAAACGATGGGCTCAGGGAATGGGGGAGATGAGTGGTGATGTCGTGGACCACATACGAATTAGCAGGGAGCAGGTACTGGGGGCATTAAAGTGCATTAAGGTGGATAAATCCCCAGGTCCTGATCTGGTGCAATCTCAGACCTTGTGGGAAGCGAGAAAAAAAATTGAGGAGGCCCTTGCACAGATTTTTGCTTCATCTCCAGCCACAGACGGAGCTCTGGAGGACTGGAGAGTAGATAACGTCGTACCATTGTTATTGGGGGACCAAAAACAAGCCATGAAACTCCAGGCCATTGAGTCCAACATCGGCGGTGGGTTTGATGTTAGAGGGGATTCTGAGGGACAGGATCTACCAACATTGGGAGGGATAGGATCTGACTCGGGACAGTCAAGCTTTGTGCGTGGGAAGTCCTGTCTGACAAACCTCTTGGAGGAGGTAACGAAGAAGGTAGATGAAGGTAGGGCAGTGGATGTTGTCTATGTGGACTTCAGCAAGACCTTTGACAGGGTTCCTCATGGAAAGCTAGTCTGGAAGGTTGGGTCGCATGGGATCCAGGGGGAGATAGCAGATTGGATTCAGAATTGGCTCAGTGGTAGGAATCAGAGGGTGATGGTGAAGGGTTGTTTCTTCGACTGGAAGCCTGTGTCTAGTGGTGTGTCACAGGGTGGGTGTAGGGACCTTTGTTGTTTGTTTGTATAAATAATTTGATGTGAATGGTTTATAAGTTTGTGGATGATAAGAAAATAGGAGGTTTTGTAGATAGTGTGGAAGGTTATGAAAATTTACAGGGGATTTTGATCAGCTAGGTATGCGGGCTGAGGATTGGCAAATGGCTTTTAATTCAGATGTGAGGTATTGCATTTTGGGAGATTAAAATACGATGAATACGGTAAATAGTAGGGCGCTGGGGAGTGTTATGGAACAGAGGGACGGAGGACTGCAAATTAACAGTTCACTGAAAGCGGTGTCACATGAAGGCACGCTGACCTTCATCAGTCATGGCATTGAGTATAAGAATTGGGGGGTTATGTTGCAGATACATAAGACACTAGTGAGCCCTCACTTGGAGTATTGTTCACAGTTTTGGTCTCCCTATTACAGGAAGGATGTTATTAAACTAGAAAGAGTGCAGAAAAGATTTACCAGGATCTTGCCTGAACTTGGGGGCCTGAGTTACAAGGAAAGGTTGTGTAAACTAGGACTTTATTCCCTGGAACGCAGGAGATTGAGGAGATATCAGGGGTAAGTTTTTTACTCAAAGAGTGGTGAGTGTGTGGAATGGGCTGCCGGCAGCGGTGGTGGAGGCGGATACGATAGGGTCTTTTAAGAGACTGTTGGATAGGTACATGGAGCTGAGTAAAATAGAGGGCTATGGGTAAGCCTAGTAATATCTAGGGTAGCGACACGTTCGGCACAGCTTTGTGGGCTGAAGGGCCGGAATTGTGCTATAGTTTTTCTATGTTTCTATGTTTCTATGACCTGATAGAGGTATATAAGATCACGAGGGGCATAGACAGGATGAAATCCCAGGGAGGGGTGCTAAAAACAAGAAGGCATGGGTTTAAGATCAGAGGGGAGAGATTTAAAAGGGACAACAGGGGCAGATTCCTCACGCAAAGGATGGTGCATATTTGGAACGAGCTGCCGGAATTAGCGGTTGAGTCGGGCACATTAGCAACGTTTAAAGCAACTTTGGTTGTTCTTCAGACCTCACCTGTGACTAAGGACGGTACAAATATCTCTGTCCAGGCCCTATTAATTTCCTCTCCTAATATCCTGGGATAGATCCCATCAGGCCCTAGGGACTTATCCACCTTAATGTTCTTTGAATGACCGAAAATCTTGTCTTTCTTGATATCAACATGACCTGGAATATCAGCATATCTCCCCTGATTACTACCCTCCATGGATAGTGAGGTCAGGGAGGGTAAATACCGATGAGAAGTACTCGGTTAATACCTGGCCAATATCCTCCGGCTCCAGGCATAAATTTCCACATTTGTCCGTGAGTGATCCTACCCTCTCCCGCTTGTTTTGAATGTATGTATAAAATGCCTTGGGAGTCTGTTTGGTCCTACTCACCAGAAACATTTCATGGCCCCTTTATCCCTGCTGATTCCCTGTTTAAGCTCTTTCCTACTTCCTTTATATTCCATTAGGGCCCTGCCCGAATTCAGGTTCCTGAAAATTACACACGCTTTTGTTTCCTTTTTGACTAATCTTACAACATCTCTCGCAGAACAGCACAGCACAGCACAGCACAGGAACAGGCCATGCAACCCAGTATGTCTATGCCGACCGTGATGCTCAATTAAATTAAACCTGTCTGGCTCCACATGATGCATATCCCAACGTCCCCTGACTGTTCATGTGCCTGTCTGGATGCCTTTTAAACACTTCTATCGTACCTGCCTCCACCACCACCCCTGACAGCCCGCTTCAGGCACCCACCACCCTCTGTGTAAAAAAAACAATTACCTCGCTCACCTCCTTTAAACATTTCCCTATTCACCTTAAAGCTATGCCCTCCAGTGTATGATATTTCCACCCTTCAAAGAGACTCTGACTACCTACTCTATCTATGACCCTTATAATTATCAAAGCCTCTGTCAGGTCTCCCCTCAGCCTCCGACGCTCCAGAGCAAACATCAAAATTTCGTCCAACCTCTCCTTGTAGCTCGTGCCCTCAAATCCAGGCAGCATCCTGGTGAACCTGTTCTGCACTCTCTCCAAAGCCCCCATATCCTTCCTGTAATGGTGCGATCAAAACTGCACATGATATTTCATGTCTGGCCTAACCAAAGTTGTACTGCGAGAGTCATGGACTCATACAGCATGGAAACAGGCCCTTCGTCCAACTTGCCTACACCAACCAAGATGCCCCATCCAAGCCAGTTCCATTTGGCCCATAACCTTCTGAACCTTTCCAATCCACATACCTGTCCAAGTGTCTTTTAAAAGTTGTTATTGTACCTGCCTCATCCACTTCCTCTGGCAGCTCATTCGATATATGTACTACCATCTGGATGAAAAAGTTGCTTCCCAAATTCCTATTCCGTCGTTCCTCTTTCACCTTAAACGTATTTCCTGACGCCTCAACCCAGGGAAAAAGACTGTGTATACGCCCCCAATGATTTTATACTCCTCTATGAAGATCACGTCTCAGTTTCCTACGCTCCAAGGAAAAAAGTTCCAGCCTGTCCAACCCCTCCCTATAACTCAGTACCTCGAGTCCCGGCAACATCTTTATAAACATTTTCTGCGCTCCTTTCAGTTTAATAACATCTTTTCCTTAGCAGGGTGACCAAAATTGAACACAAATACTCCAAGTGCGGTCTCATCAGCATTCTGTACAACCGCACCATAACCTCCCAACTTCTATATTCAGCTCCACTCTCCCCAGGGTCCAACTCTTCACTGTGAAGTCCGACATGGATTTGACTTCCAAAATGCAAAACCTCGCACTTACCTGAATTAAACTAACCCAGCTGATCAAGATTCCCCTGTAATTTTTGATAATCACCTCCACTGTCAATATCACCACCTGTTTTACTCTCATCTGCAAACTTACTAACCATTCTCATCCAAATCGTTGACATAGATGACAAACAACAATGGGCCCAACACCAACCCCTGAGGATCACAGCTCCAGTCCGAGAAACAACCTTCCACCATCACCCCCGCATTCTACCATCAACCCAATTGTGTATCCAATGAGCCAGCTTTCCCTGGATTCCCTTCCAGAGCAGCCCACCACGTGGCACTTCTTCAGTCCATATAAATCATTCCCTACCGCCCTTCTTGGTCATCTCATCAAAAGAAAACTCAATCAAGTTCGCAAGACAAGATCTCCCACGTACAAAGCTGCGCTGACTACCTCAAATCAACCCTTGTCTTTCCAGATCTTATCCCTCAGGATCCTCTCCAGTAACTTACCAACCACTGATATTGGACTTAATGGCGCACTATTTTTTTTTATTTTTTTTTATTTACAGCGTGGTAACAGGCCCTTCCGGCCCAACGAGTCCACCCCACCCATTTTAACCCAAATTAACCTGCCCGTACGTCTTTGGAATGTGGGAGGAAACCGGAGCTCCCGAAGGAAACCCACGCAGACACGGGAGAACGTACAAACTCCTCACAGAGAGCGACGGGAATCGAACCCCGATCGCTGGCGCTGTAATAGCGTCGCGCTAACCGCTAGGCTACTGTGCGTTCCCCAGGTTTTTCTTTGCTGCCCTTCTTAATTAAAGACACAATATTCACCACCCTCCAGTGGACTGGCACCTCACCCACAGCTAACGATGATGCAAATATCTCAACCGGGACTCCCGCAATTTCTTCTCCAGCCCTCCGCCCCCCACAATGTTCTTGGATAAACCTGGTCAGGCCCTGGAGATTTGTCATCCTCCATACCTTTTAAGACATCTAGCATCTCCTCTACTGCCATGTGGACTAACCCCAGGACCTCCCAATTTACTTTCCCTGGTTCTAAAATCTTTGCCTTTCTCCACGTTAAAAATAGAGAAATATTCATTAAGGACTTTGCCCATCTCCTATGGATCCGCATAAAGATGGCCCCTTTGGTCCTGGAGGGACCCTATTCTCTCTCTCTCTCTTTACTCTTTTTCTCTCCGAATTCTCTTTAATCTTCCCTGCCAGAGCTACATTGTGCTCCCTTTTTGCCCTCCTGGTTTCTTTCTGCATCCCTTGTACTCCTTCAGGGGTTCTCTTGATCTCAGCCGCCTGTACCTGATCCATGTCCTCTACTTTAGCCTGGCCGGGCCCTCAACATCCTTCGTCAGCCAGGGTTCCCTGCAGTCTAACAGACCCTGAATTCTGGTTATCTCATTTATAAAGGTCTCCCATTTACCGGACGTTCTTTTTCCCACAACCTGCTCCAATCAACCTTTGCAAAGCTCCTATCTCGTACCGTCAAGATTCGCCTTGCCCCAATTTAAACTTGAACCTGTGAACCAGTTCTGTTCCTTTCCATGACACAAGGGATTCTGCAGACGCTGGAATCTGGAGCAACACACACAAAATGCTGGAGGAACTCAGCAGGTCAGGCAGCATCCATGAAGGGTTCTGATAAAGGGCCTCGACCCGAAACGTCGACAGTTTATTTCGCTACATAGATGCTGCCTGACCTGCTCACTTCCTCCAGCATTTTGTGTTCTGTTCCCTTCCATAACCATTTTAAAACTCATAGAACTGTGGTGACTGGTCCGGAAGTGCTCCTCCCACTGTCACCTCAGTCACCTACCCCACCCTATCATCCAAAAGTAGGTCGAACTTTGCCCTCTCCCAAGTAGGGCCCTCCATATATTGCCTGAGGAAACTTTCCTGAAAAGTCTAAACAAATTCCACCCACTCTAAGTCCTTGGCGCTATGGCTGTCCCAGTCTATATTCAGAAAGTTGACATCGCCCACTATGACAACCCTATTATTCTGACAACTCTGCACAATCTCCCGACATATTTGTTCTTCTTATTCCCGTTGACTGTTTGGTGGCCGATAGTACAATAAAAGCATAGAACGCTACAGCAGAGAAAACAGGCCATTCGGCCCTTCTAGTCTGTTCCGAAACGTTATTCCACGTCCCATTAACCTTCACCCAGTCCATAACCCTCCAGACCTCTCCCATCCATGTATCTATCCAATTTATTCTTAAAACTTAAGAGTGAGCCCGCATTTAACACGTCAGATGGCAGTTCTTCCACACTCCCACCACTCACTGAGTGAAGTTACCCCTAATGTTCCCCCTAAACCTTTCCCCTTTCACCCTAAAGCCATGTCCTCCCCTACTTATCTCACCTAATCTAGGAGGAAAGAGCCTACTCCCATTTACTCTGTCTATACTCCTCATAATTTTGTAAACCTCTATCAAATCTCCCCTCATTCTTCTGTGCTGGAAGGAATAAAGTCCTAACCTGTTCAATCTTTTCCCTGTTACTCAACTCCTGAAGACCCGGCAACATTCTAGTAAATCTCCTCTGCACTCTTTCAATCTTACTGATATCCTTCCTATAGTTAGGTGACCAAAACTGCACACAATACTCCAAATTTGGCCTTATCAACATTTTATACAACCTCACCATAACATCCCAACTCCTATACTCAGTACTTTCATTTATGAATGCCAGGATGCCAAAAGCCTTCTTTACAACCTCTTGTCCCACACAGCCAATTTCGAATCCAGTTTATAACCTCCTCTCCCACACAGCCAATTTCGAATCCAGTTTACATCCTCTTCTGAACTAACCTCCCAAGCGGGACTTTGTCAAGGGCCTTACTAAAGGCCATGTGGACAACATCCTCAGCCTTTCCTTCGTCTACTTTCTTGGCAACCTCCTCGAAAAACGCCACAAGATTCCTTAAACACAATTTACCGCGCAGAAAGCCATGCTGACTATCCTTAATCAGCCCTTGGCTGTCCATATCCGATCTCTGAGAACACCTTCCAATAATTTACCCACTACTGATGTCAGGCTCACCGGACTGTAATTACCTGGTTTACTTTTAGAGCCTTTTTTTAATCAATAGAAAAACATGAGCTACCCTCCAGTCCTCCGGCACCACACCTGTGGCTAAGGATATTTTAAATATATCTGCCAGGGCCCCTGCAATTTCTACACTAGTCTCTCTCAAGGTCCGAGGAAATATGTCAGGCCCGCGGGATTTTTCTACCTTTATTCACTGTAAGGTAGCAAGCACCTCCTACTTATGTTCCATGACACTACTGCTTGTTTCCCTTCCTTCCATATCCTCTATGTCCGTTTCCTGAGTAAATACTGATGGAAAAAAAACTGTTTAAGATCTACCCCATCTCCTGAGGCTCCACACATAGACGACCACTCTGATCTTCTAGGGGACCAATTTTGTCCCTTACTATCCTTTTACTCTTCATATACTTGTAGAAACCCTTCGGGTTTACCTTCACATTATCTGCCAAAGCAACGCTATGTCTTCTTTTTGCCTTCCTGACTTCCTTCTTTAGTATTTTCCTACCTTTTCTATACTCTTCAAGGACCTCATTTGTTTCTAGTTGCCTATACCTGCTATACACCTCTCTCTTTTTCTTAACCAGATCGCCAATATCCCTTGAAAACCAAGGTTCCCTATGCTTGTTAACTTTGCCTTTAATCCTGGCAGGAACATGCAAACTATGAACTCTCAAAATTTCGCCTTTGAAGGCCTTCCACTTACTGAACATATCCCTGCCAGAAAACAACTTATCCCAATCCACTCTTCCTAGATCCTTTCTCATTTCCACAAAATTGGCCTTTCTCCAATTTAGAACCTCAACTCGAGGAACAGACCTGTCCTTATCCAGAATTAACTTGAAACTAATGCATTATGGTCATTCAACCCAAAATGTCCACCTATACATACTTCTGTCACCTGCCCTGTCTGGTTCCTTAATAGGAGATCAAGTATTGCATTCTCGTTGGTACGTCTGTATATTGATTTAGAAAATTTTCCTCAAAACATTTGACAAACTTTCACAGTCTGGGAGTCCCAGTAAATATGTGGAAAGTTAAAATCCCCTGCTATTACAACTTTCTGTTTCCTACATCGGTCTGCTATCTCTCTACAGATTTGCTCCTCTAAATCTCTCTGACTACTGGGCGGTCTATTAGTGTGGTCACACCTTCCCGTTCCTCAGCTCCACCCATATTGCCTCTGTAGACGAACCCTCTGGGCTGTCCTGTCTCCACACAGCTGTGATATTTTCCCTGACTAGTAACGCCACTCCTCCCCCTTTCATCCCTCCCCCTCTATCACGTTTGAAACAACGGAACCCCGGAATATTAAACTGCCAGTCCTGCCCCTCCCGCATCCAAGTTTCACTGATAGAAATAATGCCGTAAGCTGACGTGCCAATCCACGCCCTCAGCTCATCTGCCTTACCTACAATACATGCTCCTGAGAACATTTCTATTAGGTACAAACCTTTGATTTCTGTCTATACCTGCAGTCCTCGTATGACCTTTTCCCTCCTCCACATCACTATCTGCTGTAACACTCTGGTTCATTTCCCCCCTAGTTTAAACCCCCGGAGCAGCCCCAGCAAACCTACCGCAACAATGTGATCATCCTCTTCCTATTTCTCAGCACCTCCCACAAAATCTCACTGGACGATCCCTCAGTAATTTCATCTGTGACTGCTGCTGTGACATTTCCCTTCATCAGAAATGCAACTCCTCCTGCTCTCTTTCCGCCACCTCTATCCCACCGAAAGCCCCTGTACACTGGAACAGAGCTGCCAGGCCTGTCCCTCCCTTTGATATATTTCCGTATTGTCTGTAACATCCCAGCCCCACGTAGCTATCCAAGCCCTAAGTTCATCCTCCCTTACCTGTCATCCCTCTTGCATGAAATCATTGCAACTGAATCCAACTGATTTTCCTCGTGCTCCTGCTTGTCTCGTCAATTCAGCTGGACGCTGCTGAATTTGATTCACTTTCTAGCCTCTTAATTGCCTCCCTGCTGCTTAGGATCCCACCCACTGCCAATCCCGTTTAACAGCTGCAACATGATTTGCCATCTTTACTACTCAATGGCCCAAATGACGAAGGCAAGAGTGCCGTTTGCCTTCTTTACCATCCGATCTACTTGTGTTGCCACTTTCAGGGAGCTGTAGACTTGCACACCTCAGTGCTCCTCAGATTCCTGCCATGAAATGTCTATTTTCCCCTTACCTTTGACCTCCCAAAGTGCAACACCTCCCACCTCCCGGATTAAACTCCGTCTGCTACCTGCCTACATCTGCAATTGATCTACACCCCGCTGTATCCTTTGACAACATTCTTCACTTTCCACAGCCTCTTCAGTGTTTGTGTCACCTGCAAACTTACTCAGCAGTCCATCTACATTTCTGTTCATAAAACAGAGTTCCCAGTATGGATCCCTGCAGAGCACCATTGGTCACAGACCTCCAGCCAAAATAAATTGCATGGACCACTTCCCTCTGCCTTCTGTGGGAAAGCCAATTTTGAATCCAATTTACCAAGTCATTGTGGATCCCATGCATCTTAATTTTCTTGATCAGCTGCCATGAAGGACCTTGTCGACTGCCTTACTAAAGGTTCTATGCTGTCTGACTCTTGTCTCTGTGGGTGTATGTATGGAGTGTGATATGTTTCAGCCCCTGTTTGAGGATTTGAAGTGGCTGCCCCTTGAGTCCTGGTGACACTTCAGCCCCACGATCTTGATTTTGGGTATTCGGTGTGCAGAGGGGGGTGTTGGTCGGGATATCTCCTCGTCGATCTACTCCTGGGCCCGGCCAAGTTGGCTATACACGACGGAGTAGCGTAGCGTAGGGGGATCAGCCCGAGCATGTGCCTCTTCTAGGGAGATGTCTGTGTCCAGGAGTTACTAGAGAGGAAAGACAAGGTGCCCACGGGCAGCTTCGAGGGGTTCCAGATCAGTGGGTGCCACAGGAGCTGACGGCATCCTGGATAAGGGTGGTCATGTTTTAATTTGAATGACAATCAAGTAAATATTATAAATATGTCAATAAAACTTTTCTTAGGAGCAAATGACCAAGGGAGGGAGGGGGATAAATGTGTGAGAAAAGACAGGAGGCAGAGGCAGAGAGAGAGCGCGGGACAAAGAGAGAAGGGTGAGCATAAGGGGGAGACGGGGAGTGAGGAGGAGGGGGACAGGGAGGGAGAGTATAGGCGAGGGAGAGGGATGGTGAGGGTCAGAGGGGAGGGAGCGAGTAGGATGGAGACAGGGAGAGGGGAAGGAGGAGGCAGGGAGGGTGGGAGAGAGAGGGAGGGGAGGGGAAGGGGGAGCAAGGATGAGGTGGACAGGGAGAGAGGGAGGGATGGAGATTGAGATTCAGACCATGGAGAGACAGAGAGCGCGAACGACCAGGGTAGCAAGCTTCATGCACCAGTGTCGTTACGTTTATTTTGTTGGTTTTGTTTGCGAACCTGTAACAATGAGTGTTCATTGTGTTTACGTTAACTTACGTTTGTCCTTGTCTTGCAATGTACTGTGCGACTGCGGCAAGAAGCTGATTCTATAGCCTTTACAGCCTTTTCGGGTAATCCAATGGCAAGAATAAACTTGCACGTTGATAGAGGGAGAGCGACCGACCTAGGGAAGGGTAAAAAGTATTCTATCTTGTGGGAGTTGTCTGACTTGTTCAGCAATGTTTGCAAGGTTCAGCTGGGATGTTTCAACAAACCTGCTCGAACCGAAGTTTGTTTGATTCAGATGCAGTGGGGCCTGTGGGGGCTGTCGGACTGAGCGGGACTGTGGGACTGTGGAGCTGTGTAGCTGAGGGACAGCAGGACTGTCTGACAGAGCGGGGCTGTGGGAATGTGGGGCTGTAAGACTCAGTGGGACTATGGGGCGGTGGGGCTTTTGGACTGTCGGATTGAGCGGGACTGTGGGACTGAGCGAGACTATGGGGCTGTGGGAAGGCGGGTCTGTGGCGATGAGCGGGGCTGTGGGAAGGTAGATCTTTGGGAATGAGCGGGAATGTGGGACTGTAGAGCTGGCGGCTGTGGGACTGTGGAGCTGTGTGGCTGTGGGACAGAGGGAATGTCTGACAGAGCGGGACTGTGGGGCTGTGAGACTGTCAGATTCATCAGGACTGTGGGTCTGTGGGACGGTGGGACTGAGTCGGACTGTGGGACAGCGAGACTTCAGGTCTGTGGGTGTAACTGTGAGTGTGGGAGTGAGCGGGGCTGTGGGTCTGTTGGACTGTGGGACAGTGGGACTCTGGAGCTGTGGGAACGTGTTACGATGGGGCTGTGGGATGGTGGGGCTGTGGGACTCTGGGGCTGAGGGCCTGTGGGACGGTGGGACAACGGACGTCTGGGCCACGTTAGGTCTCCTCTCCCCAGCTTTCCAAGAAAGAGACAAATTTGTCAGTTTAGTGTCTGTTTATATTTTCTTTCTCTTTACCTCTATTCCCACGAGACTTTCGTGGTGATTTCTCAATAGAAAAAGATTAAGTTAAAGAGCTTTACAGATAGAAAAGGAACATCAGGTGGCGGCCAGCGGGAGTGGAGGCGCAGGGACAGCCCGGAGTCTCATCCACCTGGAACTCCAGAGCGGGTGCTGATTGGACGGCAGATTAATCATCGTCGTCATCATCATCGTCATCAACTTCATCGTCGTCATCGTCATCGTTATCGTCGTCGTCGTCATCCTCGGTGTTGATCTCACCCGACAGAACGTCCTCAATCCAGTCCTCAAGTTCATCGCTGCTGGGCAGGTCGTCCTCGTCCATGTCGAACCACACGCTGTCCGCCTGCAGCGAGAGAGAGGCCGAAAGGGAAGCAGGGAGAGAGACACAGTGACCGAGGGGGTGGCTGGTCTTCACCACAGTCAGGGCTGCAGTTCGGGGGGTGGGGGGGGGGGGTGGTGGCGCTGATCTGAGGGGCTGGTTGATGCCTGAGTTGTCAGGGAGGGGACTCTGCGGAATGTGCAGGGTGCAGAAAAACGCCGCCACAGGAGGAGGAGGGGGCGGGTGCTTGGAAGAACTCGGTACCAGGACGGTGAGGTGCAGAAGGATAAGAAGCAGATGTCGGCAGAGACCATTCAGCACCCAATGATCAGTGATCACCCGCCTATCCTCTGCCCCACAAGCTGGGGAGCAGAATCATCAATAACGTGCAGGCAGTGAGGACCATCATCATCGGAGAGGCAATACTGCACTAGGGACAGTGCAGAGGTCCCCCGGGGTGTTACCTGCGATGGAGCCTTTCAATTATGGGGAGAGACTGAGGCTGTTATCTCCGGAATGGAAGAGGTGGAGGGGACATGAAAATCATCCAGTCACAGGACACGGAAACAGGCTATCTGACTGAAGTGTATCAAATGATGTGGATAATGAGAATCTATTTCCCATGATGGCGGCCTATCGGACAGGAGGGTTTAGAGGGGATCTGAGGAGGAATGTTCTCCCCAGAGAGGGTTTGGAATCTGGAACTCACTACCTGGGAGGGGGTGGACGCAGAGACTCTCACAACTTAGAAGTAGCTGGACCATACTTGAAGCATCAGGGCAGAGATGGTACAGAGAGACTGCTAGGAAATGGGATTCGTGCAAATGTGGACTTGGTGTTCAGCACAGATTTGGTGGGCCGAAGGGCCACCACATCTGTGCCCTTCTGTGCTGCGAGATTCTAATACCAATTCTGGAACCACAGGTGAGGTGAGGTGAGCCACGGGTAAGTTGCCGGTAGCTGGAGGGGGCCGTATATTGTGCTTTTATTTGATAAGGGCAGCAATGAAAAACCTAGAAACTATGGACCTGTGAGCCCAACATCTGTGGTCAGTAAGTTACTGCAGAGGATTCTGAGGGATATGATATACGCACACCTGGAAAGACGGGTTGATTAGGGCTAGTCGGTATGGCTATGTGCGCGGGAGATCATGTCTTTCGAATTTAATTGAGTTTCTTGATCATATGACCAAAAAGGTCGATGAGGGCAGGGTGGTAGACGTGGTATACATGGGCCTCAGTAAGGTTCCACATGGTAGGCTGCTCTGGAAGGTTAGATCGCATGGTGTTCAGGGACAGCTGGCTGACTGGATACACAACTGTCCTGATGGTAGGAAGCAGAGGGTTGTTTCTCAGACTGGAGGCCTATGATTAGTGATGTGCCTCACGGTATGGTGCTGGGCCCATTGTTGCTTGCCAACTGCATCCACAATTTGGATAAGAATGTATAAGGCATGGTTAGTTAGTGTCCGGACGACACTAAAATGGGTGGTATAGTGAACAGTGACAAAGAAGGTTGTCAAAAATCACAGGGGGATCTTGATCAGCTGAGTAAGTGGGCTGAGGGATGGCAAATGGCGTTTAATTCGGATAAATGTGAGGTGTTGCATTTTAGAAATTCAAATCAAGGTAGGACTTTCACAGTGAGTGGGAGGGCCCTGGGTGTGTTGTTAAACAGAGGGACCTTGCAGTACAAGTACTCGGTTCAATGAAAGTGGAGTTATAGGTAGACAGGCTGGTGCAGAAGGAATTTGGCGCGCTGGCCTTCATCAGTCATGGCATTGAGTATAAAAGTTGGGAGGTCATGGTGAGGTTGTACAGGACATTGGTGCAACCGCACCTGCAGTATTGTCTTCAGTTTTGTTCGCCCTGCTATAGGAAAGCTTATTAAACTGGAAAGAGTGCAGGATAGATTTATGAGGATGCCGCCAGGCCTTGAGGGACAGAGTTATCATGAGAGGTTGGACAGGCTAGGACTTTATTTCTTGGAGCATTGGAGACTGGGGTGATCTTATAAAGGTGTATACAATCATGACAGGCATAGATAGGGTGAATGCACACGGTCTTTTTCCTAGGGATGGGGTATCAAGAACTAGAGGGCATGCGTTTAAGGTGAGAGGGGAGAGATTTAATAGGAACTTAAAGGAGCAACGTTTTTAAATAGCGGGTGGTATATATGTGGAATGAGTTGCCACAGGAATGGTTGAGGTAGGTACAATAAACACTTTTAAAAGACAGTTGGACAAGTACATGGATGGGAAAGGTTTAGAAGGTTATGAGCCAAATGCTGGCATATGGGACTGGCTTGGTCGGCATCGATCAGTTGGGCCGAAAGACCTTGTTCCGTGCTCTATGACTTTATGACACAGAAAATCCTTTCCCTGAACACCCCACCCTCACACACTGGGTCTGTACCCCTGCAGGACACGGCGCTTCACCCACCTCCTGCTGTGTAACTGTGGGGAGGGTCTCTGCCTCCCTCCCCCTCCCCGTCAAGCAGCGAGTCCCAGACCCGCACCCTCTGGAGAAACACCTTCCCTCCTCTCCCCTCTAATCCGTGCCCCAGTTGCTGTAAATCCCTGCCCCTGGTCTCTGGGAAATTGCTCCTTCCTACTTACTCTGCCCAGACGCCTTATCATTTTACACCCCTCCACCGTCTCCCCTCTGCCTCCTCTGTTCCAGGGGGAACAACACCAGCCTCTGCCGCCTCTTCTCACAGTGACGGTGTTCCAATCCCGACAACATCCTCGTAAACCAACCAGACCCACCACCCGCCACCCCCCCCCCCCAGCCTCTCCGGTGGGCACCCCGTCGCCCCGGGATATGGTGACCACAACGGTCCCCAGTGTCGGGCTAGGGTCTCACTGGTGTGGGACACGGTTCCTGCATCTCCTCCCAGACCTTACACTCCGTGTCTCGGCCGAAGGAAAGTGAGCCGTCTGCCTTCCTAACCCCGAATTGAGCCGTCCCTCCACACTGCTCAGGACACCACCCACTGACAGAGACAAGCAGAATCCAACAGAGGGAAGGGTGAAATGAGGTGGTGTGTGGGCAATACAGACTTCACAATACAACTCTGCAGGAACAGGGGCAGCCGGGGCTTCAAGTGGGGAATCCTTCAGGTGGAAGGAGTCACAGTTTGGAGACACAGAGCTGCAGAGACACAGACTCACGGGGTTGTACAGCACAGAAGCAGGGCCTTCAGCCCACCACGTCTATACCACCTGTTTGCCCATCTACACTGATCACACTTGTTCACATCAGCGCCATATCCTTCTCTGCCTTGCTTATGTGTGTCTGTCTCAATGCCTCTTAAAACAAAGTCTCGTGGTGAGCAGAAACAGACCAAAGAGGGAGCGAAAACAAAACGTGGTGTTTCAGACTGAATAGGAAACAGAAACTTCCCTGGTTTGGGCACTGCCCGGCACTCCATAAGGAATACATCATGGATACAACACAAGCCCTTGCTGTCCTGTAGCTTGTGAACAGGCATGCAGCAGGAGAGGACAGTTATACATCTTTGTTCACAGCATCTAATAAGGGAACTAAACACATCATCTCCGGATTGTGGATGACAGGAAGCTGGGAGGAAGGTGGGAGGTGGGGGGGGGGGGTGGGAGGCGGGAAGTTGAGGCAGGGGGTGGGATGTGGGGGGGGGGGTGGGAGGCGTGGGAGGCGGACGGTGGGAGGCGGACTGTGGGAGGCGGGAGGTGGGACGTGGGAGGTGGGAGATGGGGGGTGGAGGTGGGAGGTGGGCGGTGGGAGGTGGGCAATGGGGGGTGGGCGATAGGGGTTGGGTGATGGGGTGTGGGAGGTGGGTGTGGGTGGCGGGGTTGGGAGGTGGGAGGTGGGGAGTGAGGGGTGCGGTGTGGGAGGTGGGTGATGGGTGGTAAGGGGGCAGAGAAACTTCAGGTTAATTTGGATGAGAGAGTGGGCAGGAGTGTGGCTGTCACAGTTTAATCTGGTGAAGTGAGTCAGCTTGCCCGAATAAATTTAGTCCCTGATTCTTAGTTCCAGTCGCATTACTAACACATTAACAGCTTCCTAAATACCCGCTCCCATTCCGTCAAAGTCACCTGATCTGTCTTGAACCAAATCCCCAGCACTGCTGTTCCTCACCCCACCCCACCCCAATCACCCCACCACATCTACCCCCCCCCCCCCAACGTCCCCAAACCACCACAGTAAGTCCACAGCCAGGTCACCTGAGGCAAATCCCAGCTTACACATTTGAAACACTTACGTCGGTGACATTGACGACCCGATCTGGGGCTGGGGACAGATCGATGTCGAATGTTTTCTCCCAGTATGGGTTTAGCTGCAGTGAGAGAAATGGAGCGAGCTCAGAATCAGCATCAGATTTATTATCACAACTTATGTCGTGAAATGTGTTACTTCGCGGTGGCAGGGGCAGTGCAAGGTGTAAACATTACTGTAAGTTACACAATAAATAAATCTTACAAAAGAGGAATTACGAGGCAGCATTCATGGGTCCCGGCAAAAGGCAGGACGGAGAGTGGGTGACGGAATGAGGCAGATGTTGGAGTGAGATAGGAAGACGGGGAGGGGTGGGAACTGAGGGAGACGGGGAAGGGCGGGGAGTGTTGGGGAGACGGTGGGGTGGTGAGTGAGGGAGATGGGGAGGGATGGGAAGTGGAGACGGGGAGTGTTGGGGAGACGGGGTGGGGAGTGAGGGAGACGGGGAGGGGATGGGGAGTGGGAGACGGGGAGAGGTGGAGTGAGGGAGACGGGACGGGTTGGGTTGTTCCTGGCAGTGAGGCTGCATTTGGATCAGGGTTTATGTGAGTTCGGGCTCAGCATGATCTCAGGATTGGACAAGGGACACGCGAATTAGTGTCGGGTTTGGATGCAGTGTCCTGATTCAGGCTGTGTTGTGGTGGGGACTCTCAGGAGATACAAAAGTCTCAGTGCGGTGGGTACCAGAGGAAAGTCCTCGGGATCGATCCAGATGATACTGAGGTCGGGATTGTCCGTGTTGTCCTCCGCCACGTCCTTCAAAATCTCCAGGAATTCATAACCGTCTGTTCCAGTGAGGGTCCAGGGGAAGAGAGAGAAGCAGATATTCACCTCTACCTTAGCTGAGCCCCTCCCACAGCACGATGCTCCCTCACCGCCCCTCCCACAGCGCGGAGCTCCCTCACCGCCCCTCCACAGCACGAACTCCTTCACCGCCCCCCACAGCACGAAGATTCCTCACCACCACCTCCCACAGCGCGGAGCTCCCTCACCGCCCCTCCCACAGCGCGGAACACCCTCACCGCCCCCTCCCACAGCGCGGAGCTCCCTCACTGCCCCTCCCATAGCTTGCAGTTCCCTTAAACAGGGAGGGGTTCCTTCATGTGGGAATGAGGTCAGATAACAAGGATGTAACGGCCGGAGGGGTTTATAGAGACAGGGATGGGTGCAGAGGCCGGAGGGGGTGACAGAGACGGGGAGGGTTGTGGGTTCCTGAAGGCGTTCCAGGGACAAAGAGGGGTTGTAGGGCTCGGATGGGTTACAGAGATCAGGAAGGGTGAAGGGGCCAGTGGGGTTCCAGGGTTGGGAATGCTGTCTCGTTGTGACCACTACCCAGTCCCCCTGCCTTGTGTTCCGACATGATGCCCACCACGTTGAACATCAGCCCTGCCTCTGCGCATCACCTGGCGTCATCCTCCTCTGCAAAGGCCACCAATATGAATTCCATTGAGGTCGTCCTCCTGAGTCATCGTGGGAGGTGGTGGGAGGGGGAGGTGGGGGTGGGATGTGGGGATGGAGGTGGGGGTGGGTATGGGGAGGACAGATATTCACAATGTCATCAATCAGCTTGGATCACTGAGCCGGTATCACAGGCAGCGAAAGAGTAAGGTCACCAAAACGGTGATGGGACAGAACAGTCTCAGAGGAACCTGAAACACTCACCCAGGTCTCGTACATACTATCCGCCTTCAGCTTCCGCAGAGTCGGCCTGCAATTATTCAAATTGTTCCGTCAATAAACCCTCAAACATCTCCATAGTGAGCTCCCTCTACACCGTCCCATCACACACTCCCAGAGTCAGACACAGGGTGAAGCTCCCTCTACACCGTCCCATCACGCACTCCCTGGGCACGGGTCAGACACAGGGTGAAGTTCCCTCTCACACAGTCCCATCACATACTCCCAGGGTCAGTCCCAGAGTGAAGCTCCCCGCTACACAGTTGCTCTCTGCTCACCTTTTATGTTCATTGACGTAATCGACAATTTCTTTCTCTGTGTAGGGTTTTCCGGGATTGTATCCGGCTCATCCATAAATGGCTCATAGAAGTCAACTTGGTTTCATTTTAAGGTCCAGGTTATTTGCCACCTGCAGGGAGCTGAGGGTGAGTTTGGAAATCTGCGGTGTAGTGCGCACACCATCCCTCACCCCTGACACCATGCCCCACGCCGATCACCAGATCCCCCAGATGTCCTTCCCTCTTGGTTTTCCCGCACTCCTCTCGGTCTGGAGTTGGGATGATCTCCAGTGATCGCAGAGTCATCAATCCCATTCGCAACCTCTCAACCAATGGAGCAGGCCGTAGCTGCGTGCAGTGAGACGTGGTCAACCTTCAGGGATGTCTGAGAAGTGACAGGTAACATTCACACCAGGTAAGTACCAGGTAATGATCGTCTCCAACACGGAAGAGTCTGATGGTAAGTTTGGAGACAGTTGTGGGAAGGGCTAAGGGCATTCTGGAAATTCAGGCCCTCAATGGTGGGGGAAGGCTGATTTCAATATCATTAGACAAGACCTTGGAGCTGGAGACACAAGAAACCGAAGGTGCTGGGTTATTGAGAGGGAATAACAAAGGGCTGGAGGAAGAACAGATCCAGCAGCGTCTGTTCTGAGAGTGTGGAGGGAAGGTAAGCCAGTATAAAGAGGGGATGTGGGTGGTGAGGCAGGGGCCGGGAGGTGATAGGTGGAAGCAGGTGAGGAGAGGGATGATGGGCAGGTGAGGGGTGAAGGTGATGTTGAGACAACAAAGGGCTGCAGATTATGGAACCTGATAGGAACAGGAGTGTGGAAAACTAGGGAGCAGAGCTGAAGTGAAATGCAACCAGGAGCTCCGGGTGGCTATTGTGGACAGAGGCAAGGTGATCGGTCAAATGATCGCTTCGTCTGCGCTTTTCCTTGCCGATGTAGAGGAGGCCACATCGAAGGCACCGAATGCAGGAGATAGTGTGGGAGGAGGTGCAGGCCAGTATCTGCCTCACCTGAAAGGGCTGTTTAGGTCCCTGGATGGTGGTGAGGGGAAAGGTAAATTGGATTTTTATTGTTGCATGTACTGAGGTACAGTGTAAAACTTGTCTTGCATCCCGTTCATATAGGTCAATTCATTACAACAGTGCATTGAGGTAGTGCCAGGGGAAAAAAAGAATACAGAATAAGGTGTTACAGTTACAGAGAAAGTGCAGCGCAGGCAGACAATGACATGAAAGGCCATAACGAGGTAGATTGTAAGGTCAAGAGTCCATCTTATCGTACTAGAGGACCATTCAATAGGCTTATAACAGCAGGATAGAAGCTGTCCTTGAGCCTGGTGGTACGTGCTTTAGGCTTTTGTATCTTATGCCTAATGGGAGAGGGGGAGAAGAGAGAATGTCCGGGATGGGTGGGGTCTTTGGTTATGCTGGCTGCTTTACTGAAGCAACGAGATGTGTAGATGGAGTCCATGGAGGGGAGCCTGGTTTCTGTGATGTGCTGAGCTGTGTCCACAACTCTCTGTCGTTACTTACGGTCACGGGCAGAACAGTTGCCATACCAAACCGTGATGCATCCGGATAGGATGCTTTCTATGGTGGATCAAGGCCCTCACCAATTATTATTGAGGAAGCAGAGGCACTGATGAGCTTTCTTGCCCATAGCATCAATGTGGTTGGACCAGGACAGGCTATTGGTGATGTTCACTCCAAGGAACTTGAAGCTATCAACCCTCTCGACCTCAGCACCGTCGATGTAGACAGGTGGATGTACACCGCCCCCTTCCTGAAGTTTAATTACCAGCTCTTTTGTTTTGCTGACATTGAGGAAAGGTTGTTGTCATGACACCATATCACTAAGCTCTCTATCTCCATCCCGTACTCCGACTTATTGTTATTTGAGATAAAGCCCACTACAGTGGTATCATCTGCAAACTTGCCGATGGAGTTAGAGCACAATCTAGCCACGCAGTTTAGAGGTGTATAGGGAGTAGAGTAGGGGGGCTGAGGACGCAGCCTTGTTGTGCACCAGTGTGAGAATAATTATGCTGGAGGTGTTGCTTGCCTATCCTCACTGAATGTGGTCTGTTGGTCAGGAAGTCAAGGATCCAGTTTCAGAGGGAGGTGGCTGAGTCCCAGGTCTCGGATTTTGGAAATTAATTTGCTTGGAATTATGGTATTGAAGGCAGAGCTGTAGTCAATAAACAATAGGCTAACATAGGGGTCTTTACTGTCCAGATGCTTCAGAGATTAGGGTAGGGCCAAGAAGATGGCATCTGCCCTAGGACCTGTTTCGGCGGTAGGCAAATTGCAATGGCTCGAGGTTGTCTGGGAGGCTGGAGCTAATGTATGCCGTAACCAGCCTCTTGAAGGTGATGGATGTCAGAGCAACCGGGCGATTGTCATTAAGGCACGTTACCTACTTTTTCTATAACTAACTGGAATGATAGTAGCCTTCTTAAGCAGGTGGGAACCTAAGATTGAAGCAGGGAGAGGTTAGAAATGTCTGACAGGTGTTAACCTCCTCCAGTTGCAGAGGTCAGTACCAGGGAACGGGCAGAGGTGGGTGGGGGGGGGATGAGTGGACCAGGGAGTCACGGAGAGATTGGTCGGAAACGGGGGAGGAGTGTATGTGTGACAGGCGGGGGGGGGGCATGTTGCAGCTGGCAGAAATGGCGAAGGGTGCAGAGGCTGTGGTGGGCGTGAATGGTAAGAACCAGGGAACTCTATCCCTGTTCTGTCTGGATGGTAGAGTTAGCAAGAGAAGCCAGGGAAGTGAACCACTTGGTCAGGTTCCACATCACCCGCCCATCCTGACCAGATTCCAGAGTCCTGCAGCCCTTGATGCCTCACACTATCACCCTCAGGGTCTGGCATGGATGGGTAGTTGTTGTGAGAGTCAGTGTCGTTTGTAAAGGATGAAACGAGGGCATAGATGTAAGATGAGGGGGTGGGGGGAGTGTTGAAAGGAGATCGTGCGCAGCAAGTTTTTTTAAAACAGAAGCGGGTGGTGCCTGGAACGGGCAACCGGGGGAGGTGGCGGGCGTTGATAGCGGGTTTTGAAACTGGCATACGTGGACCAGGCAGGGGATGGAGGAATAGGGATCATTTGCAGGCAGGTGGGGTGAATTTAAATTGGCATCATGGTGGGCCGAAAGGCCTGTTCCTGTGCTGTTCCGGGTCCAGTCTCTGTCTCTCCCTCCAAGCTCTCCCCTCCCCCACGCCGCCGTCTACCCATCCCCCTTCTCCTCAGCGGACTTCACCTATCGGCTGCCTGCTCCTGTCTCACAACGCACCCTCTCCTCTCAGAGACTGGGAGATGCTGCTGATCAGTGAGAGTCTTTTCAGAAGTGGAACCATGGGAGTTCAGGGGCCAGCGTGTTCCTGTGAGGCGTGAATGATAAAGAAGTGCAGGGGACACGAAATGTGAATGGGTGTTGGAGGGTTTGGTAATGGGAAAAGGGATGTGAGTGACAGGTGCAGAGAACCGGGGCTGGATGGATGGCGGACATTCAGGATATAGAGAGTGCTGTGGGGGGTGTGGGGCGGGGGCGGATATCTAAACAATGAATTTGAGGACAAAAACAGGCCTCGAAATATCCCCTGGCAGGCCGGAGGAGGGAAAACCCCAAGACGCTATCAGGAGTAAGCAGCAAGGAGGGTAACAGGGAAAGAGTCGGTCATTCTGGGGCAAAGGGGCCCGTGTGTGATCGTCAGCACACGTGGGAGAGGTCTTCAAACGGACACTTCTCATCGGTATTGCACTAGGAGAAGTAAGTTGTTGGTCAGATATTCTGAAGCATGTTAAGATTCAAAAGGAAGGAGGTGTTCAATGCCTTAGTGGAGTAAAAATGGATAAATGCCCAGGGGCTGATGAGATGTGTCCCAGACGGAGGTTGGGGAGGCAGGGAGGAGATCGCTGGGGCCCTGAAGGAGATGTTGAAATCTTCCCCAGTCAAAGCTGAGGTACCAGATTGACTGAAGAACAACAAATACACTCACAGTCTCACACAGCACAGAAACAGGCCTTTCGGACCAACTGGTTCATGCCGACCAAGATTCCATCTAAGCCAGTCCCTTTTGCCCGCATTTGGCCTGTATTGGCCTCAACCTTTCCCATATATATGTACCTGTACGTGACTTTTAAATGTTGTTAATGTACATGCCTCGACCACTTCTCTCGGCAGCTCGTTCCATTACACGGATCACCCTCTGGGTGAAGAAGCTGCCCCTCAGACTCCTGTTAAATCTTTCCCCTCTTACTTCAAACCTCTGGTTCTTGATTCCCCAACGCTGGGGAAAAGACTATGCACATTCACCCTATAATTTTATACACCTCTGTGAGATCACCCTCATTCTCCGATGCTGCAACAAATAGGGTCTGGTCGATAGTGCCCAGGTTTTCCTATGCAGTCCTTTTGAAATAAAGGCACGACATTTGTTATCCTCCGATGATCTGGCATTCCACCCGTGGCCAATAATGATGCCATTATGAGACCAGTGAGTCTGGAAGCTATTGGAGAGGAGAATTAGGGATAGGATTCACAAGCTTTTGGAAAACCGTGCCTAACCAGGGACAGTCAGCGTGGGGATTTGTGTGGGGCAAGTTGTGTCTTACTAACTGTGATTGAGATTTTTGAGGAGATGACAAAGGTGATCGATGAAGGGAGAGCTGTGGATGTTGTCTGCATGGATTAGGTCCCTCATGGGAGGCTCATCCAGAAGATTAAGATGCATGGGATCCACAGTGACTTGGCCGTTTGGATTCAGAATTGGCTTCCCATAGAAGACAGAGGGTGGTAGTCGATGGGACTTATTCTGGCTGAAGGTCTGTGACTAGTGGTGTTCTGCAGGGATCCGTACTGGGACCTCTGCTGTTTGTGATGTACATAAATGACCTGGATGAAACTATAGATGAGTGGGTTAATAAGTTGCAGACAATGCGAAGATTGGTGGTGTTGTGGATATCCTTGACTTTCCTAACCAACAGACCCCAATCAGTGAGGATAGGTAGCAATACCTCCGGCACGATTATTCTCAACACTGGTGTCCCTCAAGGCTGCGTCTCATCCTCTACTCTACTCCCTATACACTGTGTGGCCACTGCTCTAACTCCATCTACAAGTTTGCAAATGATACCACCGTTGTAGGCCGTATCTCAAACAGCAATGAGTCGAGTACAGGAAGGAGATAGAGAGCTCATGACAACAACCTTTCCCTCAATGTCAACAAAACAAAAGGTCTGGTCATGACTTCAGGAAAGGGGGCGGTGTACATGCACCTGTCTATATCAACAGTGCTGAGGTCGAGAGGGTTGAGAGCTTCAAGTTCCTGGGAGTGAACATCACCAACAGCCTGTCCTGGTCAAATCACGTAGATGCCATGGCCAAGAAAGTTCACCAGCCCCTCTCTACTCCTCAGGAGGCTAAAGAAATTCGGTTTGTCCCCTTTGACACTCACCAACATTTATCGATGCACCATAGATAGCATCTTATCTGCATGCATCATGGCTTGGTACAGCAACTGCTCTGCCCAGGACCGTAAGAAACTGGAGAGTTGTGGACACAACCCAGCGCATCACGGACACCATCCTCCCCTCCTTGGACTCTTGTCCTTACCTCTCGCTGTCTTGGTGAAGCAGCCAGCATAATCAAATACCCCACCCACCCGGGTCATTCTCTCTCTTCTCTCCTCTTCCATCAGGTAGAAGATACAGGAGCCTGGGGCACGTACCACCAGACTTAAGGACAGCTTCTACCTGTGATAAGACACTGTGATAAGACTATTGAACGGTTCCCTATACGATGAGATGGACTCTGACCTCACGATCTACCTTGTTTTGACCTTGCACCTTATTGCACTGCACTTTTTCTGTAGCGGTGACACTTTACTATGTACTGTTATTGTTTTTACCTGTACTCCCTCAATGCACTCTGTACTAACTCAATGTAACTGCACTGTGTAATGAATTGACCTGTAGGATCGGTATGCAAGACAAGTTTTTCACTGTACCTCGGTACACAGTGACAATAATAAACCAATACCAATACCAAACCAATAGTGTAGAAGATTGCGGAAGGATACAGCGGGATATAAATCAGTTGCAGATGTGGATGGAAATATGGCAGATGAGTTGAATCCGGCCAAATGTGAGGTGCTGCACTTTGGGAGATCAAATGTAAAGGGACAGGACCCTGAGGGGGGTTTCTGAAATGTGCTGCCGGGGTGGCAGCGGAGGCAAATACGCCAGAGACGTTAGAACTGTGCAGGGAATGGGGGGATACGGAGGTTGTGCAGGCAGAAGGATTCGTTTAGTTAGACATCTAATTACAAGTTTAATCAGTTCGTAAAAACATGGTGGGCTGAAAGGCTGTTCTGTGTTCTGTAGCTCAGCTTGGTCTTCAGTAATTTATTCTCCAGCCTCCCACAGTGTGTCTTGGACAAAGCCTGGTCAGGCCAGGCCCCAGAGATTTATCGACCTTCACATCCAGTGCCTCCTCTGCTGTAACACAGGCTTATCCCAGGACGTCCCCATTAACTATCTCAACTTCCAAATTCTTCATACCTTTCTCCATGGTAAAAAAAGAGGAGAAATACTCATTGACAAACTGGCCCATCTCCTGCGGTTCCACACATAGGTGGCCACATTAGTTGTTGAGGGGCCCTATTCGCTCTCTCGGTACTGTGTTTCCTTAATACCACTGAGAGTCACAGTCATACAGCACAGAAACAGGCCCTTCGGCCCAACTGGTCCATACCGACCAAAGTGTCCATCCAGGCTTGTCCTGTTTGTCAGCGTTTGCCCATAATCTTCTAAACCTTCCCAATCCATGCGCCTGTTCAACTGTCGTTTAAACGTTATTATACCTGCCTCAACCCCTTCTTTCTGGCAGCTCATTCCACATACATACCACCCTCTATGTGTAAAAACATTGCCCTTCAAGTTCCCATGAAATTTCTCCCCTCTCACGCTAAACCTATGCCCCAGCCCTAGGAATAGACTGTGTGCATTCACTCTCTCTATGCCCCCTCATGATTTTATACACCTGTATAAGGTCACCTCTCAATCACCTACCCTTCAAGGAAAGAAGTCTGAGCCTGTCCACCTCTCCCGATAACTCATCTCCTCAGGTCCTGGTGTCATCCTTGATCCCAGCTGCCTGTTCCTGACCCACGCCTCATAGAACATAGAACAGTACAGCACAGGAACAGGCTTTTCAGCCCACAATGTTGTGCAGAATTAATTAAACTAATTACAACTCATCCCTTCTGCCACACAATGTCCACCTCCCTCCACCTTTCTGCACATCCATGTGCCCATCTAAGAGACTTAAACACCTCTATCGTATCTGCCTCCACCACCACCCCTGGCAGCGCATTCCAGGCACCCACCTACTTCCACAGCCCCTCCCCCAGCGCGGCGATCCCTCACCGCCTCTTCCACGGTGCGGTGCTCCCTCACCACCCATCACATTGCGCGGCCCCTCCCTCACTGTCCCTACCACGGTGCGGCGCTCCTTCAGTGCGGCACTCCCTTAGAACTGCCGTGGATGAGACGAGCTCTGCCCCTGGCACAAAGCCACCATGACCTGCGCCAGAAACTGCCGGTCCAGCACATACATCTCCTGCACACTCACCCGTTTGCTGAATGTGGCGTAGAATGCAATGTAGGGTTGAAATTCCTCTGCTGCATCTTCAAACGCTTTGAAATCTGAGGATCAAGGAAATAATGTAAATTATTGTTTGTCAGTTGTATTCGGAGCACCATGCACAGTTCTGGTCTCCACATAGAACACAGAACAGTACAGCACAGGAACAGACCCTTCTGCCCACCATGTTGTGCTGAACTAATTAAACTTATGACACCTAATTAAACTAATCGCTCCATATCCCTTCATTCTCTGCACATCCATGTACCTAAGAAGGCGGCACAGTAGCGTAGCGGTTAACGCGACGCTATTACAGCGCCAGCGATCGGGGGTTCGATTCCCGTCGCTCTCCGTGAGGAGTTCGTACGTTCTCCCGTGTCTGTGTGGGTTTCCTCCGGGTGCTCTGGTTTCCTCCTACATTCCAAAGATGTACGGGTAGGTTAATTTGGGGTTTAAAATGGGCGGCATGGACTCGTTGGACAGCAAGGGCCTGTTACACGCTGTAAATAAAATTTAAAATTTTTAAAAAATTTTAAAAATTTAAGAGCCTCTTAAACACCAATAGCTTTCTCCGCACATTCCCTTTGAACTTATCCCTCTCACATTAAATGCACGCCCTCTGGTGTTAGACATTTCAACACTGTATAAAAAGATACCGGCTGTCTACTCTATCCATGCCTCTCATAATCTTATAAACATCGATCAGGTCTCCCCTCAGCCCCCGCCGGTCCAGAGAGAACAACCCCAGTTTGTCCAACCTCTTAGCACATGCCCTGTAATCCAGGCAGCAACCTTGGTGAACCTCCTCGACACCCTCTCCGAAGCCTCCATATCCTTCCCGTAATGGGGCGACCAGAACTGAATGCAATACTCCAAGTGTAACTGAACCAAAGTTTTATAAAGCTGCAACGTGACTTCAAAAATGCCCTGGCCAAAGAAGGAAAGCATGCCATACGCCGCCTTTACCACCCTTTCTGTTTGCCCGGCCATTTTCCGGGAGCTGTGGAATTGGACCTGTGTACATCAATGCTGTTAGGGATCCTGCCATTAACTGTGTCCTGTCCCTTTACATTTGGCCTCCCCAAAGTGCAATACCTCACACGTTGCCCGGATTAACCTCCATCTGCCATTTCTTTGCCCACATCTGCAACTGATCTATGTCCCGCTGTATCCGTCGCCGGTCTTCTACACCGTCCACAACACCACTAATCTTTGTATCCTCTGCGAGTAGGCTCTTTCCACCTAGATTAGGAGAGATAAGTACGAGAGGACATGGCTTTAGGGTGAAAGGGGAAAGGTTTGGGCAAACATTAGGGGGAACTTCTTCACTCAGAAAATGGTGGGAGTGTGGAACGAGCTGCCATCTGACGTGGTAAATGCGGGCTCACTCTTAAGTTTTAAGAATAAATTGGATAGATACATGGACAGGAGCGGTCTGGAGGGTTATGGACTGGGTGCAGGTCAATGGGACTAGCGGAATAAAGTTTTGTACAGACTATAAGAGCCGAATGGCCTGTTTTCTGTGCAGTAGTGTTCTATGGTTCTAACTTACTAACCCACCCATCCACATTTTCATCCAGGTCATTATATACAACACAAACAGCAGAGGTCCCAGTGCTGATCCCTGCAGAACACCACTAGTCACGGACCTGCAGCCAGAATAAGGCCCACGGACCACTACCCTCTTGTCTTCCATGGACAAGCCAATGGTGAATCCAAACGGACAAGTCACCATGGATCCCGTGCATCTTAATCTTGTGAATCAGCTGAGCATGAGGTACCTTGTCAAACGCCTTCCTAAAATCCATGCAGACAACATCCACAGCTCTCCTTCATTTATCACCCTCGTCACCTCCTCAAAGACATGATCTGCCCCCACATAAATCCATGCTGACTGTCCCTAATCAGCCCATGCATTTCAAAATGCTGATAAATCCTATTCCTATGAATCCTCTCCAGCAGCTTCCCTTCCACTGATGTGACTCGGCGGTCTATAATATCCTGGATTATCCCTATTTCCCTTCATGAACAAAGGAACAAATTTCGCTTCTCACTGGTCCTCTGAAACCTTGCCTGTGGCTGGGGAGGATACAAAGACCCCAGCGCCCCACCGTCATTAAGGCCCCAGCAATCTCCTCTCCTGTCTCAATAAATTGGGGTATGTGCCATCAGGCCCTGGGGACATCATTCAAGAGACCCAACACCTCCTCCTTATTGATTTCAAAATGCTCGAGTGTATTGGCAGGCCCCACACTACTCTCATGGCCCTCCATGAAATCCTCCTTGGTGAATACTGACAGAAAATACTCATGTGAGCACCTCGCCCACATCCTCTGCCTCCACGCATAAATTCCCTGTTTTATCCCTGAGTGGTCCTACCCTCTCCCCAGTTATGTTCTTGTTCTTATGTCCCATTCTATCACGACTAAAACACCGAAACGCAGTCCTGTCCCTCTTGTAAGCAAGTCTCCGTAATGGCCACAACAACAGTTCTACAGACTGATGCAGGCTTTTTAAGTCCATCTGCCTTACCCGTAATAATCCATGCAATAAAAAACATCAGCCCCTCGGTCCCACCGTCTTCACCGCCCTGCCACACCTTCCACTCAAATGTGTCACAACACCTGCCCCTCAACCCCTGGGTCAGACCACACTGGGAGCACTATGCACAGTTCTGGTCTCCGTACCCCTGGGTCAGACCACACTGGGAGCACTATGCACAGTTCTGGTCTCCGTAGCCCTGGGTCAGAACACGTTGGGATCACCGTGTACAGTTCTGGTCTCCGTACCCCTGGGTCAGAACACACTGGGAGCACCGTGCACAGTTCTGGTCTCCGTACCCCTGGGTCAGACTACAGGGGTACCACCCTGTACAGTCCAGGTCTCCATATCACACCTGCGACTGTTTGGATCTCCCTCTGCACTTCAGGGGGAGCTGTGGGAAGCGGAGGGCAATGCTGAGTCCGTGGGCACAGTCAGACAGGAGGGTGGGAGCAGCTACGGGGAATCCCATGACGGTGGAATCTTACGTTCTGAATCCTCGTTCTTGAAGTACCCAACCAGTTTGATTTCATCTTCATTTTCCTCAAAGGCTTCCAGCTCGTTCTCATCATCGATCATCTCCACTGGGTCTTCCATAACCTTCAGAGATACCAGCAGGTCACCAGTCACTATCAAGGCACAGGAAGAGCCCGCTACGGCACACTCCTCCCAATCCCACCCCCCACCACCCTGCCCTCTGCCAGTCACTCACACCCTATGTCTGAACTCCCACACCAGGCAATGTTGCTCACACAGGAGATGCTGGTCAGGGATCCCGCAGGTGACCAGAGGTGGTTCACCCCGCAATCTAGGTTCCTGATACCCCAACGAGGTTGGGAACAGTGAAACGGGAAAGGGTATCTTTTGGGACGAGCAGGGGGGAGGTCCCTTGTTGTCTGGAAGGATGAACTTCAGGAACAGCAGGGTCTGGGAGCATGCCCATCGCTGGAGGTCGCTCCACAGGTTATTGGGGCTATAAAGAAGGCACGTCCACACCAGGTCACTCCGAGAGGGACAGGGCTGGATTGGAGGGGGTTACACTGGACCCAGGTCCCACCTTGGTTAGACCAGACTGGGAGATCAATGCACAGGCCTCCCCTTGTGGCTAACTCAGGGACAGAGAGACCAGAACCGTGCACAGTGTGATGGGTTTGGGAGGTTCTGTCGGAGTCACCTGGGTTATGGATGGTGCACTCCCGGTGGCGGGGAGGGAGTGTTTAGGGAGGTGGAGGGCGTGTTTAAGGGGGAGGGAGGGAGTGTTGAGGGTGTCGGAGGGAGGGGAGTGTTTAGGCTGGGGGAGGGAGGGTGTGTTGAGGGTGGCAGAAGGAGGGAATGTTAATGGAGGTGGTTGGGGAGCCGATCGAACGACTGCTTTGTCCTGGATGGTGTCGAGCTTCTCGAGAGCTGTTGGATCTGCAGCCACTCAGGCAGTGGAGAGTGTTCCATCACACTCCTGGCTGGTGCCTTGGAGATGGGGGAAAGGCCTTGGGCTGTCAGGAGGTGAGTCACTCCCCACAGGATACCCAGTCTCTGACTTGCTCCTGTAGCCACGGTGTTTATGTGACTGCTCCAGTTGTGTTTCTGGTCAGTGGTGACCCCAGGATGTTGATGGTGGGGACTGGACGATGAGAATGTCAGGGGGATGTGGTCAGACTCTCCTTTGCTGGAGATGGTCACCGCCTGGTACCTGTGTGGTATGAATGTTACCCATCACTCACTTCTCAGCCCGTGTCTGGACATTTGCAATGTGGATGGGACCTCAGTGGGATAAGCAGGAACATCACATCTCCTTGTTTGGGACAGAAGGTCCTCCAGTTTGGAACCAAGACTCAGGAGCGTGGTGAACCAGGCCTGGCTCCACCTTGTGGCCGGCCTGCCCCAGAGACATGCGGTAACCAGGTTGCGATCCAATAAAGGGGAGGGGCTGCAATTATCGGTCACACTGAAGATGGTGGTTCACCATTTCTGAGGGCCACTGGCAGCCAGTGTGGGGAAGGAAGGTGTCCGTTGTCTGTGGGGAGGCTGCATGTCCAGTGCCATGTTGTGGGGAAGAGGGGTGGCCCAGTAGTGGTCGGGCTGCGGAGTGCTGAGAGAAGATGTGGGTAGTCATTTTGTGCCTGATGGGGGACAAACCAGTTGTGCTTGGGAAAGGAGGGGAGATTCTCAGCTGGTGCCTGGTCAGAGATTGTCACCTCTGTCTCCACAGAAACCATTGGTGGTTTGGTGCTCTGTCTGCCATTGAAAGTGGGCTATCTACTATAGATATTGCTGATGTCCTCTCGCAAGCAACACCCCCAACAACCTTTCCCCCACCCTCCCCCAACACCCAATCACTTACATCCAAGAGAAACTCCACTATGGTGTCAGCTGCCAGCTCGCCATCGTATTCGATCACCTCATCTTCTTTGAAGACGTAAATACTGCCTTCTTCATCCAGGCCTGTCATGGGACGTCATTCAGAGGAGGGTCAGAGAGGAGGAGAGGGAGGGAGGTCAGTCGGCTTCTATCTGGTTGGGACTCGTATCCCTGCTCCACCCTCCCACCCAACTCCCTCCATCCACCATCCGCTGCCTCCCCTCCAACTCACATTCACCTGTGTACAGGAGACCCTCACCCAAATCCCCCGTCCCCCACTCGCCACCCTCCACTTCCCCTTCTCCTCACCCCTCCACTCCATGCTCCTCTCTTCCAATGACTATTTCACCAACCCCTCCCCTCCTTCTCTCCCCTCTCGAGTGCGGCAGAATTGATTGGACTCACCGAGTTTCTTGGCGATGGCCTCGTCCTCCTCTGCATTAACCAGGCCAAACCCAACGTTCTTATCTTCCAGGACCTGTGCTGCCAGCTGGAAGATGGGATTGGTGGTGGGAGGGAGAGGGAGGAGAGGGTTACTCAGTGCCGAGCTCCAGATCCCTACACCTAAAACTGACTCAGCCAAGACCCAAAGGTCCAGGGGAGATCGAGAAGTGACGCAGTAAATAGACGAACAGAAACTCATTGGTGCCATCAAAATCTCAATAAAGACCCGTCAAATACTTACATAAATGCCAAAATTGAACAAGGATGAATCAACAAGGAGATGAGATCTCAACAAAGAGACTGAAAGAAGACTCATTAAACATTCAACACTGATCGTACACTGAAGAAAAGATCCCAGAAGCTCTGTGCTTTCGTTGTGTTCCTGGAAACACTTTCTTGAGTCTGTTGGGTCCTTGTTGAGACTTCGGGCCTTTGCTGAGATCTAAGGACCTGAGTGACTCTTTGATGGGCCTCTGTTCAATTCTGGATTTTTGATGGTTTTCTGGAAGCACATTGCGATCTCTAAAGGGTTCATGCATAGTCAGCAAGTCTTTGATAACCTTGGCACCTTGTCGAGTATTTGGGTGTCAATAAAGTAAAACCACTGGCTCCTGCACCCATCCCCATCTCTGTAACACCCTCCGGCCCCTACACCCCTCCCCTTTTCTGTAACCCCTTACGGCC
This sequence comes from Pristis pectinata, assembly GCF_009764475.1. NCBI lineage: Eukaryota > Metazoa > Chordata > Chondrichthyes > Rhinopristiformes > Pristidae > Pristis > Pristis pectinata. Next base: position 42,215,994 of record NC_067424.1, on the reverse strand, counting down.
CCTACACCCCTCCCCGTCTCTGTAACCCGCTCCGGCCCCTACACCCCTCCCGGTCTCTGTAACCCCCTCCATCCCCTAGACCTCTCCCCGTCTCTGTAACCCCCTCCGGCCCCTACACCCCTCCCCGTCTCTGTAACCCCCTCCGGCCTCTACACCACTCCCCGTCTCTGTAACCCCCTCCGGCCTCTACACCCCTCCCTGTCTCTGTAACCCCCTCTGGCCCATACACCCCTCCCTGTCTCTGTAACCCCTTCGGCCTCTACACCCCTCCCCGTCTCTGTAACACCCTCTGGCCCATACACCCCTCCCTGTCTCTGTAACCCTCTCTGGCCCATACACCCCTCCCTGTCTCTGTAACCCCCTCCGGCCTCTACACCCCTCCCCGTCTCTGTAACACCCTCTGGCCCATACACCCCTCTCCGTTTCTGTAACCCCCTCCGGCCCATACACCCCTCGCCGTCGCTGTAACCCCCTCCGCCCTTACACCCCTCCCCGTCTCTGTAACCCCCTCCGGCCTCTTCACCCCTCCCCGTCTCTGTAACCCACTCTGGCCCATAGACCACTCCCCATCTCTGTAACCCCTTCCGGCCCATACACCCCTCCCCGTCTCTGTAGCCCCCTCCGCCCCTACACCCCTCCCCGTCTCTGTAACCTCCTCTGGCTCCTACACCCCACCCCATCTCTGTAACCCCCTCTGGTCCCTGCTCCTCTCTCTCGACAGGGAGTGGAGTTGGGGAGATGGACACTGACAGTCTGGAACATGTGTGTATCAGGAGAGGAAGCGTTGGAGATATTGTTGCACATTGATGTGCACAAATCTCCGGGACCCGATGAAATCTCTCCCATGTTGGAAGCAAGGAAGAAGATTGCTGAGGCTGTGACAGACCTTTAGCCATGGGTGCGGTACCGGAAGACTGGAGGGTGATAATGTGGTTCCCATGTTCAAGGAGTTCAGTAGGGTTAAGCCTGGAAACAACAGGCCGGTGAGTCTTATGCCAGTGGTGGAGAAACTATTGGAAATAATTCTTGGGGAAAGAGTTTATGTTCACTTGGAAAGGCAGGGACCAATTAGGAGGAGTCAGCATGGTCTATGCAGGGGAGATCATTTCTCACAAATCTGAATGAGGAGATTTTGAGGATAAAATTGAGGAAGGAAGGGCGATAGACATGGTTTACATGGACCTCTGTCAGGGTCTACAGGTTCTGGCTGGGTAGGCTCGTCCAGAAGGTTAGGGCACATTGGATCCAAGGTGTGTTGGTGAACTGCATCCCAAAGCTGTCTATGTGTCAGGAGGCGGGGGGTGGAGCAGTGTTTACCTGACTGGAGGTCAGTGACAAGTGGTGTCCCACAGGGGTCGGTGCTGGGACCTTCTGTATGACTGATCTGGATGAGAATGTCTGCGGTCTGTTTCGTATATTTGAAGATCGGTGGAGTCACAGAGAGCGAAGAAAGTTGTGAAAGGATACAGAAGAACGCAGATCAGCTGGAACATTGGGCGGGGCGGTGGCAGATGAACTTAATCCGGACGAAGGTGAGGCAATACACTTTGGTCATCTAATTTTGGCAGGACATGTACAGTAAATGGCCGGAACCTTAGAAGCTTTGATGTACAGAAAAACGTTGGGGAGCAAGTTCAGAGAGACACAAGGACAGGGCAGTGAAAAAGGCATTTGGCCTGCTGGCCTTCGTCAGCAGGCGCATTGAGTATAAGCATTGGAACATCATGTTACACTTGGAGCATTCAGCCACACTTGGATCATTGTGGGCAGTCCTGGTCACCATCAGAGGAAGGACATGGCAGCAATAGAGAGGCTGCAGAAGAGTGTCGCCGGTGTGGTGGCTGGAACAGAGGGCTGGAGTTACAGGGAGAGACTGGGGAGGCTGGGTTTGCTCTCACTGAGACGGAGGAGGCCGAGGGGTGACCTGATGGAGCTTCATGCAATTATGAGGGGCAGAGCTAGGGTAAGGAGTCAGTCTTGTCCCCAGAGCAGGGGAGTCTAAAACCAGAGGGCACAGATTTGTGCTGAGAGGGAAGAGATTTAAAAGGGACCTGAGGGGTAACTTTTTCACACAGAGGGTGGTGCATGTATGGAACGAGATGCCAGAGGAGGTGGCAGAGGCAGGTACAGCAACAACATTCAAAAGATGTTTGGATAAGTTCATCAATTGAAAAGCATAAGGGGGAAGCGGGCCAAACGTGGGCAACCGAGGTCGGAACTTTGGTCGGCATGGATGAGTTAGGTCGAAGGGCCTGTTTCTGTGCCGTATAACTCTACAACATGGAGGTGTTTAGTGACCAGAGGAGGTTACAGAAACAAGGAGGAGTGTAGGGGCCGGAGGGGGTCACAGAGACAGGGAGGGGTGTAGGGGCCAGAGGAGGTTACAGAGAATTATAGAGCTATGCAGCACAGAAAGGCACCCTCTAGGTTTAGACTCCCCTACCCTGGGGAAAAGACTTCTGCCATTCTCTTTATCTCGGCCCCTTATAATTTTAAAAGGTCAACCTCAGATTCCAACTCTCGGTGAAAACAATCTCAGCCTTTCCAGACCCTCCTTGTAACACAAACCCTCCAGATACAGCAACATTCTTGTGAAACTTTGCTGCACCATTTCCAGCTTCATAACAACCTTCCTGTAACTGGGCGACCAGAACTGCAGACAGCGCTCCAAGTCCGGTCTCACCAACATTTGGTACAGTTGTAACATAACGACCCAACTCTCTTGAACCCCCTCTGGCCCCTACATCCCTCACCGTCTCTGTAACCCTCTCCGGTCCCTACACCCCTCCCAATCTCTGTAACCCCCTCCGGCCCCCAAACTCCTCCCCGTCTCTGTAAACATCTCCGGCCCCGGCACCCCTCCCAATCTCCGTAACTTCCTCCAGACCCTACACCCCTCCCCGTCTCTGTAACCTCCTCCGGCCCCTGCACCCCTCCCAATCTCTGTAACCTCCTCCAGCCCCTACACCCCTTTTCGATCTCTGTAACCTCCTCTGGCCCCTGCACTCCTCCCCGTCTCCGTAACCCCCTCCAGCCCCTACACTCCTCCCCGTCTCTATAACCCCCTCCGACCCCTACACCCCTCCCCATCTCTGTAACCCCATTTGGGGTGGTTTTGACAAGTAAGAGTGAAGTTGGCGCTGCTGTGTTGAGCTCTGAAGCTGAAGGCCATTTACTGGAGGGTCCAGGAGGGGACCTGGTCGTTCTGCTGCTCTGGAATCAAATAGGAATCCTCATTGTGGCAGGAATCAGAGAAAGCCGGGGAATGTCTGGGCTGTATGTGACCAGTGCATGTCGAGGGCAGAGGTTTTCCCCCTTCACTGTACCAACTGGAGAGAAGGTGACGGAGGTGGACATATGGGTCTGGGTTAAGTTACTTGTACACTGCAGGGCTCAGTGCTGCAGCCGAGGTGTCGGGTTCAAGCAATTTTAGGTCTCAGAGGCACGTGTAGGATTAGAGACGCCTTGGCTTTGGTCCGTCCAGTAAATCTATTCCCAAGCTGGCAGCGCTGGTGGTTTTACTGTGCTGGGTGGGTGTACAGGGCAATTACAGACACATGCTGTATACAGGCACACTGTGCTGACCAGTGCGTAAACACACACTGTCTCTCTGTCTGTCTCTTTCCCTCATTCACACACACACACACACACACACACACACACACACACATACACACACACCTTTTTCACTCGCTCTGGGACAGAGACAGGGAGACAAGGAGAGAGGAACAGATGGACAAATTAGCATCCAATTCAGGACATGCTCATTCAACACTCGTCACCTCAGAAACACAGCCCATACCTGTCACACGTACAATCAACACACACACACAGACACTCACACACACATACACATACACACACATTGACACACACATACTGACACATATACACACACACATACACAGAAACCCACTGACACACACTCAGATACAGACACACGCTCTCTCTCACACACACACACACTGACACTCGTGAAGAGTGTGCGCCCACACATAAGAATCCGGTTTCTGCGACCTGTGCGGCCCCCGGTTGCATCCCCACAAGCCCAGTCATCACTCAGAGCCAAGCCCCGCTCCCTGCCCTGGTGAACACTGAAATACTTTGCTTTCAGGGCGCACAAGACCCCCGCCCCTGCCGCCACCCCCGCCCACCACACAATCGGGGCCACGGACGGCCCCGTCCGCCGGGGTCCGCAGGAACGGCCGCTCCTACCTCCAGCGTGAGCTCGTCCCATTCAAACTGCTTGATGGAGATCTTGTCGTCGCCAACGGGCTCGTGATAGTACAGGCAGAGGATGTCATACTTCTTCAGGACCTGCTTGTAGTTCTTGGGGGAGAGGTGGATGACCCGGTCCTCGCCGTCGTACTCGGGGATGTTGATTCCCTCCTCTGCGTGGCTCAGGGCGAGAGTTGCGGCCAAGAGGAGCAGCAGCCAGGGGCATCTCATGGTGCAGCCGGACTGTGGGACTGGGGACGGGGCAGAGAGAGAGAGAGAGAGAGAGAGAGAGAGAGAGAGAGAGAACACGGGGAGCAGAGAGAGAGAGAGAGGCAGCTTCGGATGGGGGAAGCAGAAAGGGGGGCTCGGGAAATCTCCAGCCACACGCTGGACGGTGCCGAGATGCAAAGAGGAGAGCGGGAGCCGGGTGAAGCCAGCTGCAGCCTGGAGCCACGGTAATTTGCTGGGTGGAGAGATTCTGTGTCTGGCAGGAGGCAGCCTCGCACCGAGGGAGCTACACGCCCATATTAAGGAAAATGACCCAGGGCAGAAAGTAACACTTCTAAAAATAAAGGAAGCTGACCCCGGGAAAGATGGAGCATGGATCGTCCTGCCCCAACGCAGCAGCCAGCACGGCTCACACCACCGCACCGGGAAAACTAATACATTGCTTGCGCGGGGGAATTAGAGAGAGAGGTCGAGCGATAGGTCAGCAGGCAGAGGGAGGAAGGAGGGAGCCAAGGAGTGGCAGGGAGAAGGGCAAACGGAGGGAGGGGAAGACGGGAGGAGGGGGTGGTGGGAGCGGTGCTGGAGGGAACGGAGGTGGAGCGAGAGGGAGGGGGTGGGGTGGAAGGCAACGGTGGGGAGAGTCAGGGATCGATGGAGACAGGCAGGTAGGTGGAGAGATGAAGGAGCACATTCGGTGAGAGTGGAGTAAACGATCGAGGGAGAGGGAGGTTCAGAGATGGAGGGATGGAGGGAGGAGGGAGGAAGGAGGGCGTTGGTGGAATGTTGGGCAGGAGGGAGGGGTGGGGAGGAGGGAGGAAGGAGTGGGGGTTGGGGGAGGGTTGGGGACGAGGGAGGGGTGGGAGCCGAGGATGAGGGATGGGCAAGGTGGTGGAGAAATGTATGAGCGGTGGGTGTGATATTCTCGGGGATGTGGCCCAGGTGGATTCAGTTTCCGTTGAAGCTGCTTTTCAGACAATGATGTCACTGGGCTGAGGTTTAAGCTGTCACCTTATCGACAGACATGGGAGGTTGGGGCTGGGAGGAGAGCAAGAGGGAAAAACAGAGGGAGAGCAAAGGAGAGAGGGAGGGAGCGGGGAGAGGAGGATGAGAGGGTGGGGAGGGTGTGGGGGTGGGGAGGGTGTAGGGGGGTGGGGAGGGTGTGGGGGGTGGGGAGGGTGTGGGGGTGGGGAGGGTGTAGGGGGTGGGGAGGGTGTGGGGGTGGGGTGTGGGGGGTGGGGAGGGTGTAGGGGGGGGGGAGGGTGTGAGGGGTGGGGTGTAGGGGGTGGGGAGGGTGTGGGGGGTGGGGAGGGTGTAGGGGGTGGGGAGGTTGTGGGGGGTGGGGAGGGTGTGCGGGGTGGGGTGTGGGGGTGGGGAGGTGTGGGGGGTGGGGAGGGTGTAGGGGGTGGGGAGGGTGTGGGGGTGGGGAGGGGGTGGGGGGTGGGGTGTAAGGGGGTGGGGAGGGTGTGGGGGTGGGGAGGGTGTAGGGGGTGGGGAGAGTGTGGGGAGTGGGGACGGTGTGGGGGTGGGGTGTGGGGGTGGGGAGGGTGTAGGGGGTGGGGAGGGTGTGGGGTGGGGAGGGTGTAGGGGGTGGGGAGGTTGTGGGGGGTGGGGAGGGTGTGGGGTGGGGTGTAGGGGGTGGGGAGTGTGGGGGGGGGGGAGGGTGTGGGGGGTGGGGAGGGTGTGGGGTGGGGAGGGTGTAGGGGGTGGGGAGGGTGTGGGGGTGGGGAGGGTGTGAGGGGTGGGGAGGGTGTAGGGGGTGGGGAGGTTGTGGGGGTGGGGAGGGTGTAGGGGGTGGGGAGGGTGTGGGGGTGGGGAGGGTGTAGTGGGTGGGGAGGGTGTGGGGGGTGGGGAGGGTGTTTGGGGTGGGGAGGGTGTAGGGGGTGGGGAGGGTGTGGGGGTGGGGGGGTGTGGGGGTTGGGAGGGGGGGTGGGGAGGGTGTTTGGGGCGGGGATGGTGTGGGGGTGGGGGGGTGTAGGGGTGGGGAGGGTGTGGGGGTGGGGAGGGGGTGGGGGTGGGGAGGGTTTGAGGCGTGGGGAGGGTGTAGGGGTGGGGAGGGTGTAGGGGGTGGGGAGGGTGTGGCGGTGGGGAGGGTGTAGGGGGTGGGGAGGGTGTGGGGGTGGGGGGGTGTGGGGGTTGGGAGGGGGTGGGGTGGGGAGGGTGTTTGGGGCGGGGATGGTGTGGGGGTGGGGGGGTGTAGGGGGTGTGGAGGGTGTGGGGGTGGGGAGGGGGTGGGGGGTGGGGAGGGGGTGGGGGGTGGGGAGGGTTTGAGGCGTGGGGAGGGTGTAGGGGTGGGGAGGGTGTAGGGGGTGGGGAGGGTGTGGCGGTGGAGAGAGAGAGCGACGGATGGAGAGATAGTGGGGGAGAGGTGGGTGGGGAGGATGTAGGAGGGTGGAGAGAGCAGGAGGAGGGGAGAATGCAGGGGCTGGGCAAGGTTCAAGGGATGCCGAGAGAGAGCACGGGGGGGGGGGGGAAGAGAGACTGAAGCTGGGGGGAGTGCAGCGGTTGGGGGAGAGAGGTGGATGTGGAGAGAGTGGGTTGGGGGAGTGCAGGGATGGGGGTGAGAGGTGGGCAGGGAGAGAGCAGGGGTGGAGAGACTGCAGGTGGTGGGGGAGAGAAGTGGGTGGTGAGAGTGGGGATGGGGGGAGTGCATGGGTCAGACTGTGGCCACATCCACGCTGCGATGAATCATCAGAGAGCTGGGGGTAGACCTCGCCAGGACAGGGAAGGAGGACGGGACAGAGTGTTGAGTTGTGGGAGGGAGGACCAGCTGTGTTCCCAGAGGTGGGCCACTGCACTTGACCTGATCGTACCTATACCCGGCACCCAGAGGTAGGCTGGAGGAGAATGGAGATGGAGAGAAGAGGGCAGGGCCGGACTGTTCCAACCCCACTCCCAGAGTCCCACCCCGTGCAGGATTCAATTCAACACCCATCAGCTATGTTTAAATCCCAGCCAGTTTGGGCTCACATATGATCTACTCAATTAAATATAGCCCCAAGGATTAAATTACTGCCAGTAAACCATTCTATGGAGCGCAGGGAGACTGAAAGCAAACATCGGCGAACTGCCCGAAACCAGGCGTGGCCCAAGCCTCCCAAATTCACTCGTCTCAGCCGTTCCCTCAAACACTGAGAGGCAGAAAGTCTCTCCCTCAACACAGCCATCGACACTCCCACCAGACCCCACCCCTTCCCACTCACTCCCACCGGCCACACTTCTAATGCTGCAGGTGCTGGAAGAAGAGACATGGTTAAGGTGGCATATGGTGGTTGAAGGGGTTTACATTGTTTGGGAGGGGTGTAGGGGCTGGAGTGGTTTACAGAGATGGAGAGGGGTGTGGGGGCTGGAGGAGGTTACAGAGATAGGGAGGTGTGTTGGGACCGTAGGGGGTTACAGAGTTAGGGAGGGGTCGGAAGGGGTCACAGACACTGGGACTTCTAACGGGTAATGCGGACGGACTCAGTGTGGATTGGCTCTGAGGACTGGGATGTGTTTACCATGACAGAAACATGGCTGAGAGAAGGGCAGGATCCCATTGTTCCAGGATCCAGATACTACAGGTGTGACAGAGGTGCAGTTTAATGAGGAGGGAGGACATAACAGCAGCGCTTGGAGTCGGCATTCTTGGGGGGTTGTCGAATGAGGCCATGTGGGGAGAACTTCGAGACAAGAAGGGGAGGGTCACTCTAGTGGGGCTGTGTTATGGACTCTGCAACAGTCAGTGGGAATTGGAGGAGCCGGTGTGTAGGGAGAGTGCAGATCGCTGTAAGAACTGGTGGGAGATGTTAACTCGCCGAATATTGACTTGGTCACCCATTGTGCAGAGGGTTTAGATGGGGTGTAATTCATTCACTGTTTCCAAGAAAGCTTCTTCATCAATATATAGAGGGCCCTACGAGAGAGGGTGCAACACTGGACCTCCTCCTGGGTAACGAGGGAGGACAAATGACTGAAGTGTCAGTCAGGAAGCACTTAGGGCGAGTGATCATAATTCTATATGTTTTTAAATAGTCATGGAGCTGATAGGATGGGTCCACAGGTTAAGGTGCTAAACTGGGGCAGGGCCATTTCCAGGGGCGTTGGCAAGGAACATGCAGAGGTCGATTGGGTGAGATGGTTTTCCTGTAAAGGGATCACTGGCAAGTGGGAGACTTTTAAAAGTGTAATATCAAGAGTCCAGGGGCAGCGAGTTCCTGCTCAGGTGAAGGGCAAGGCTGGCAAGTTTAGGAAACCCTGTTTGGTGAGGGATATTGAGGCTCTGGTCAGGGTTAAGGCTGTTGGGATCGGAACTGTGATGTTGTGGCCATTTTAGAGATCTGGTTGCGAGACGGACAGGACTGGGTGCTTAATGTTCCAGAGTTTCAATGTTTTACAAAAGATAGGGAGGGAGGTAAAGGGAGTGGTGGGTGGGGTGGGGGGGGGAGTTGCACTATTAATAAGGGACAGTAACACAGCTGCACTCAGAGGGGACATAATGGAGGGCCCGTCCACTGAACCGATATGGGTGGAACTCAATAGTAACAAAAATGCAGTCACTTTGCTGGGATGATACTACCGACCCCCCAGTAGGCACCGGGATATTGAGGAACATATGCAGGCAAATGAGGGAAAGGTATTGTTGTTCTGGGGAACTTCAACTGCCCCAATATAGACTGGGATCTCCTCAGTGCAAGAGGATTAAACGGGGCAGAATTTGTTCAGTGCATCCATGAGGGTTTCATAAATCAGTCTGCAGACAGTCGAACGAGAGGAGGGGTTGGGTAACGAACCTGGTCAGGTGATTGATTTTTCAATGGGAGAACATTTAGGGAACAATGACCAAAACTCCTTAAATTTTAAGATGGCGACGAGGATAAGTATGGACCTTGCGGGAGGGTATTAAATTAGGACAGAGCAAATTACAAGAGCATTAGGCAGGAACTAGGGAGAATTAATTGGGAGCAGCTGCTTTTGGGCAAGTCCACATCTGACATGTGGGGTGTGTTTAAAGACCAGCTGCACAGAGCACAGGACAGGCATGTTCCAGTGAGAAGGAGGGACAAGGTGGCAAGGTGAGGGGACCTTGGATGTGGAGAGAGGTGGTGAACTTAGGCAAGAAGAAAAAGGAAGCTCATGTAAGGTTCAGGAAGCTAAAATCAAAGGGCCCTTGAAGATTATAAAGAAGCCAGAAAGGAACTCAAGAAGGGAATTAGGAGAGCCAGGATGGGCCAGGAAAAGTCCTTGGCAAGTAGGATTAAAGAGAATCTCAAGGAATTCGATACATACATCGAGAGCAAGAGGATAACTAGGGAGCGGGTAGGCCCACTCAAGGGTAAAGGAGAGAACATGTGCTTGGAGGCGGAGGATCCTAATTGAGGATGTGGTGTCGGTATTTAGGGACAGTCAGCATGGCTTTTTGTGGGGCAATTCAGCTCTTGCTAACTTGATTGTTTACACAGGAGGTTATGAAGGTGATTGACAGTGTTGATGTACAGAGGGATCTTGGGGTCCAAGTCCGTAGCTCCCTGAAAGAGGCTGCACAGGTTGTTAGGGTGGTAAAGAAGCGTATGGTATGCTTGCCTTTATTAGCCAAAGCACTGAGTTCAAGAGTCAGAAAGTTATGCTGCAGCTTCATAAAACTCTGGTTAGGCCGCTTCTGGAGTATTGCATTCAGTTCTGATGAGGGTAGGTAGATCTCGGAGGATCTGTCCTGGACCCAACACATTGATGCCATCATGAAGAAGGCACACCAGTGTCTACTTCATTAGGAATTTGAGGAGATTCAGTATGTCACCAAAGATTCTTGCAAATTTCTACAGATGTATGGTGTGGAGCATTCTGCCTGGTACGGAGGCTCCAATGCGCAGGATTGTAAAAGGCTGCAGAGAGCTGTAGACTCAGCCAGCTCCACCAAGGGCACAACCCTCCCCACCATCGAGGACATCTTCAGGCGGTGCCTGAAGAAGACGGAATCCATCACTACGGACCCTCAGCAACCGGGACATGCCCTCTTGTTACTGTCATCGGGGAGGAGGTACAGGAGCCTGAAGACCCACACTCAACGATTCAGGAACATCTTCTTCCCCTTCGCCATCAGATTCCTGAACGGTCCATGAACCCATGCACACTGCCTCATTATTCCTTTTTTTTTGCACTCTTTATTTATTTTGTTAGTAATGTTACATCTTTGCACTGCATTGTTGCCACAAAACAACACATTTCACGACCTATAAGTCAGTGATAACAAACCTGATTCAGCTTCTGATTAGAACTGTGTATGTTGTCTACGTGGATTTTAGTGAGGTGTTTGACGAAGTTCCACATAGAGTCACACAGCACAGGAATAGGCCCTAAAGTCCAACTGGCCTGTGCCGACCGTGTTGCCCCAGCGAGCTGCTCCCATCTGCCCACGTTTGGCCCACAGCCCTCTAGACCTCTCCAACCATGGACTTATCTGGATCGGTTTTCAATGTTGCTAATGTACCCACCTCAGCCACTATTTCTGGCAGCTCTTTCCAAATACGCACCGCCCTTTGTGTGAAGAAGCTGCCCCTGATGTCCCTTTTAAATCTCTTGCTTCTGATCTTAAACCTATGCCCTCTTGCTTTTAGCTCCCCCTCCCTGGGAGAAAGACTGTGTGCGTTCACCCTGTCTATGCCCCTCATGATCTTAGACACTTCGAACAGGATACCCCACAATATCCTACGTTCCAGGGAATAAAATCTCAGTCTACCCAACCTCCTTGCGACTCAGGTCCCCAAGTTCAGGCAATGTCCTGGTGAATCTTTATGGACATGGGAGGCTCATCCAGAAGATTAAGATGCATGGGATCCACGGTGACTTGGCTGTTTGGATTCAGCATTGGCTTCCCATAGAAGACAAGTGGTCGATGGGACTCATTCTGGCTGGAGGTCTGTGACTGGTGGTGTTCCGCAGGGATCCGTACTGGGACCTCTGCTGTATGTGATGTATATAAATGACCTGGATGAAAATGTGGATGGCTGGGTTAGTAAGTTCGCAGACGATACAAAGATTGGTGGTGTTGTGGACAGTGTAGGAGATTGCCAAAGGATACAGCGGGATATAGATCAATTGCAGATATGGGCGGAGAAATGACAGATGGAGTTTAATCCGGCCAAGTGTGAGGTGTTGCACTTTGAAATAGGGATAATCCTCGAAACTATAGATCGGTGGATCTCATGTCAGTGGTAGGGAAGCTATTGGAGAGGATTCTTAGGGATAGGATTCATGAGCATTTGGAAAACCATAGCTTAATTGGGGACGGTCAGCAAGGCTTTGTGCCGGGCAAGTCATGAATTACTAACTTGGTTGTGTTTTTTGAGGAGCTTATGAAGGTGATTGACAGTGTTGATGTACAGAGGGATCGTGGGGTCCCAGTCCACAGCTCCCTGAAAGTGAGTGGTAAAGAAGGCGTACGGCATGCTGCCTTCATTAGTCGAGGCACTGAGTTCAAGAGTCAGGAAGTTATGTTGCAGCTTTATAAAAATCTGGTTAGGCCGCATCTGGAGTATTGCATTCAGTTCCGGTCGCCCTGTTACAGGAGCGATGTGGAGGCTTTGAAGAGAGGACAGAAGAGGATTAGAGGGAATGTGGTATGAGCAGAAGTTGGACAAACTGGGGTTGTTTTCTCTGGAGAAGCGGAGGCTGAGGGGAGACCTGATAGAGGATTATGAGAGGTACAGATAGAGAAGACAGTCAGTATCTTTCTCCCAGGGTCGAAATGTCTAATACCAGAGGGCATGCATTTAAGGTGAGAGGGGGTAAGTTCAAAGGAGATGTGTGGGGCAAGTTTTGTTACACAGGGAGCGGTGAGTGCCTGGAATGTGCTGCCAGGGGTGGGGTGGAGACATATACGACAGAGGGATTTGAAAGGCTCTTAGACAGGCTCATTGATGTGCAGAAAATGGAGGGATGTGGACACAGTGTAGGCAGAAGGGATTAGTTTAGTTAGGTCTTTAACTACTGGCTTAATTAGTTTGGCACAACATGGTGGGCCGAAGGGCCTGTTCCTGTGCTGGACTGTTCCATGTTCTATGTTCTGTGTAAGCAGGACAATTGATGAGGTCACGGCAGTGGCCATCGTCCGTGTGGACTTTAGCAAGGCCTTTGACAAGTTCCCTCATGGACAGATTGTCTTGAAGTTTGGATCATATGGGATCCAGGAAGAGATAGCTGAACCCACTCAATGGTAGGAAGCAGGCAGTGATGGTGGAAGGTTGTTTCTCAGACTAGAGGCCCGTGACCAGTGGTGTTCCCGGGGCTCGGTGCTGGGCCCGTTGTTGTTTGTCATCGATGTCAACGATTTGGATGAGAATGTTCAGGCCATGGTTAGTAAGTTTTCAGCTGACGCTAAAATAGGTGGTTTCCTTGCCAGTGAAGATGGTTATCGGGAGTTACAGAGGAATCTTGATCAGCTGGGTAAGTTGGCCAAGGAATGGCAAATGGAGTTTAATTCAGGTAAGTGCGAGGTGTTGCATTTTGGGAAGACAAATGAGTGTGGGACTTTCACAGTGAATGGTAGGGCCCTGGAGAATGTTGTAGAACAGAGGCACCTAGGATTACAGGTACATAGTTCCCTGAAAGTGGCGCCGCAGGTAGACAGGGTGGTGAAGAAGGCTTTTGGCACACTGGCCTTCATCAGTCAGGGCACTGAGTATAAAAATGGGCACTGAGTACAGGAGTTGGAATGTTACGTTGCAGTTGTACAAGACGTTTGTGAGGCCGCATTTAGAATACTGTGTTCAGTTTTGGCCGCCCTGCTATTGGATAGATGCCATTAAGCTGGAAAGAGTACAGAGGAGGATTACAAGGATGTTGCTGGGACTCCTTGTAATTATCAGTCCTTGAAGCTATGGAGAGAGGTTGAGCAGGTTGGGACACTTTCCATTCTAACATAGGAGACTGAGAGGTGATCTTACAGAGGTGTATAAAATCACGAGGGACTTAGACAGGGTGAATGCACTCAGTCTTTTCCCAGTGTTGGGAATAAAGAACTAGAGGGCACAGGTTCAGGGCTTTTCACTCAGAGAGTGGTCAGTGTGTGGAACGAGCTGCCAGAGGAAGTGGTTGAGGCAGGTACAATAACAACATTTAAAAGTTTAGACAGTTACATGGATAGGAAAGGTATGAGGGATATGGAACAAACAGGGACAAATGGCATGAGCTTTGATGGGCATCTTGATCAGGAGGGGGCTACAGAGACGGGGAGGGGTGTAGGAGAAGTAGGGGGTTACAGAGACGGGGAGGGGTGTAGGGGAAGGAGGAGGTTACAGAGACGGATCGGGGTGTAGGGGCCAGAGGGGTAATGGATACAGCACATAGAACATGCAGCACAGGACCACGATAGAGGTGTTTTTCAGAGGTTTGGAGATGGGCATTTTGATGTGCAGGGAATGGAGGGAGATGGCCATGGTGCAGGCAGCCCACGATGTTGTGTTGAACCAATTAAATTAGTAATTAAATGCCTAACTAAACCCTTCTGCCCACACAATGTCCGTCTCCCTCCAGTCCCTGCACGTCCATGTGCCGATCTAAGAACCTCTTAAACCCCTCTATCGAATCTGCCTCCACCACCACCCCTGGCAGCACATTCCAGGCACCCACCAGTAAAAAACTTGCCCCACACATCTCCTTTGAACTTACACCCTCTCACCTGAAATGCATGCCCTTTTGTATTAGACATTTTGATTCTGAGAAAAAAGATACCAGCTGTCTATCTATACCTCTCATAATCATATAAATCTCCACCAGGTCTTCCCTCAGCTTCCGCTGCTCCAGACAAAACAACCCAAGTGTTTCCAGCCTCTCCTTACAGCACATCCAGGCATCATTCTGGTGAACCCCTTCCTCACCCTCTCCAAAGCCTCCACACCCTTCCTGTAATGGGGCGACCAGAACCTAATGCAATACTCCAGATGTGGTCTAACCAGATTTTTATAAAGCTTGCAACATAACTTCCTGACTCTTGAACTCAGTCAAGCGTGCTGTACACCTTCTTTACCATCCCATCAACCTGTGCAGCCACATTCAAGGACCTATGGACTTGGACCCCAAGATTCTTCCTTTCCCTTCTTGACTAAATTCACCACCGCTCTCAACATCCAAGGTCCCCTCACCTTGCCATCCTTGTCCGTCCTTCTCCCTGGAACATCCCTGTCCTGTGCTCTCTGCAGTTGGTCTTTAAACACCCTCCACACGTCAGATGTGGACTTGCCCACAAGCAGCTGTTCCCAGTTCACTCTCCCGAGTTCCTGCCGGATGCTTCTGTCGTCTACCCTCCTCCAATTTAACAAAAGGTCCAGACCGATCCTTGTGCATCGAAATCTTGAAACTTGGAAGGACTGTGCCTGGGATTGAAGGATTCAGTGATAAGGAGAGACTGGAGAGGCTGGGTTTGTTCTCCCTGCTGTGGGGAAGCTGTGGGGACAGACGTCGATTGGAAACTTTTTTTTCCAACACAGAGGTGTCCAGGACCAGAGGGCTGAGGTTTAAGGTGGTGAGTGAGAGGTTTAGAGGGGATCTGAGGGAGAGTCTTATAATTGGCGGTGGCGGGGTCGGGGGGGGGGGAGCGGTGGCGGCTGGAACCTGGATCGCACTGCCTGAGGGGTGGTGGTGGGGTGGGGGGGGGGGGCGGGTGGTTTGGGAGCAGAGACTCCCACAACACTGAAGTACCTGGACCATACTTGTATCACCAGGGCAGAGACAGTACGGACCAAGTGCTTGGAAATGCGATCAGTGTAGATGGGGATGGGGGTTGGCACGGACTTGGTGGGTCGAAGGTGCTGCAGACTCTCTGAGGCCCAGGGGATCACCGCCACCTGCAGGTTCCCCTCCCTCCATCCTCACTGGGAATTCTATCACCAGTCCTTCACCCTCACTGGGTCTGAACCCTGAAACTCCCTCCCCAACAGCGCTGTGGGAGCACCTTCACCAAAGGGACTGCAGCGGATCCAGGGGGCAGCTCACCACCGCCCCCCACCTTCTCTGGAGTAACTGGGGATGGACAATAAAATGTTGGACTGGTCAGTGTTGCCCAGTCCCACAGGCAGAGGAAATTTCTCCGTGAGTCCGCAGGGAAATTTGCTGGTGCTACATAGGAGGGTTTAGATCTGGCGGGGGTGGGACTCTGAGCAGGAGCAAGTCATGGGATAGAGCAGTGGCCAGTGAGAGCAAGTTTAACGAGCGGGATAGCCGGGGGCACAGTAAATGCAGGGAAAGGAATACCCAGTTAAACTGCATCTACTTCAATGCTCGAGGTTTAACAGGTAAGGCGGATGAACTCAGAGTGTGGATCGGCTCTGGGGACTGGGATGTCATAGCCATAACAGAAACATGGCTGAGGGAAGGGCAGGACTGGCAGCTCAATGTTCCAGGATACAGATGCTACAGGGGTGACAAGAGGTCCAGGGAAGCGAGGAGGGGTGTTGCCTTTTTGAGGAGAGGATATAACAGCAGAGCTCAGAGATGACATTCTTGGGGGATCATCCAGTGAGGCCATGTGGGGTGAACTCAGGAACAAGAAGGGAGGGTCACGAGTGGGGCTGTATTCTAGACCCCACAATAGTCAGCGGAAACTTGAGGAGCAGGTGTGTAGAGAAATTACTACAGTTGCAAGAATAATGGGGTTGTATTAGTGGGAGATTTTAATTTCCCTAGTACTGACTGGGCCACCCAGAGTGTTAAGGGCCTGGATGGGATGGAACTTGTGAAATGTTTCCAGGAAAGTTTCCTGAGTCAATATGTGGAGGGCCCTACTCGGGCAGCTGCAACACTGGACCTTCTCTTGGGGAACGAGGCAGGGCAGGTAACAGAAGCGGCAGTCGGGGAGCACTCTGGCTCCAGTGACCAAAATTCCATTAGCTTTAAGACAGTGATGGCAAAGGACAGGACAGGTCCACAGGTCAGGGTCCTTAACTGGAGCAGGGCTCATTTGGGGGGAATTAGGCAGGATCTGGCGGAGGTTGATTGGGTGAGCCTGTTTGAAGGGAAAGGAACAAATGGCACGTGAAGGTTTTCAAGAGTGAGATGTCAAGATTCCAGGAGCAGCAAGTTCCTGTTACGGTGAAGGGTAAATCTGGCAAGTGTAGGGAACCTTGGCTGATGAGGGATATTGAGCTTTTGGCCAAGAAAAAGAAGGAAGCACACATTGGGTTCAGGAGGTCGGGGAAGAGTGAATCCCTTGATGACTATAAAAAGTTAAGAATACACGAGGGAAATCAGAAAGCAAACTGTGGGTGTAAGGTGGATCTGGCAGGGAAGGTTAGGGAAAATCCCAAGAGGTTCTATAGCTGTATTAAGAGTAAGAGGGTGGCCAGGGAGAGAGTAGGACTCCTCAGAGATCAGCAGGGCCGCCGATGTCTGGAGCCGTAAGAGATGGGTGGGATTTTTAACGAACATTTCTCCTTGGTGTTTACTGAGGAGAAAATCATGGTTGCTCAAGAGATAAGGGAAACAAGTTTGTCAGAGCACAGATGGAGTGTTGTTTGCAGTTCTGGTCATCCAATTATAGGGAGGATGTGGAGACTGTGGAGAGGGTGCAGAAGAGTTTCACTAGGATGCTGCCTGGATTGGGGGAATGAGCTACAAGGAGAGGTTGGACAAACTGGGGTTGTTCCCCTCAGAGTGTCGTAGGCTGAGGGGAGACCTGATAGAGGTTGTTAAAATTATGAGAGGCACAGATAGGGCAGACAGTCAGAATCTGTTCTGCAGGGTAGAAATGTCAATCACCAGAGGACCTGCTTTGAAGGTAGGTTTGCTAGTGCTGCTCCGGGGGATTTAAACTAGATTTGCAGGGGGAGGGGAACTGGAGTGTTCGAGCAGATAGTGAGGTGGAGGAGGAAGAAGGTCATGCGAGGACTGCAGGTATGGACAGAAATCAAAGGTTTGTACATGATAGTAATGTTCTCAGGTGCATCTATTTCAATGCAAGGAGTATCATAGGTAAGGCGGATGAGCTGAGGGTGTGGATTGGCACGTGGGATTATGATGTTCAGTTGTTTCAGACGTGATGGAGGGGGAGGGATGAAAGGGGGAGGAGCGGCATTACTGGTCAGGGAACAGTGCGGAGACAGGACAGCCCGGAGGACTCGTCTACAGAGGCCATATGGGTGGAGCTGAGGAACAGGAAAGGTGGGGCCACACTAATAGGGTTGTATTATAGACCGCCCAATAGTCAGAGAGAATTGGAGGAACAAATCTGTAGGGAGATAGCAGACCGATGTAAGAAACAGAAAGTTGTAATAGTAGGGGATTTTAACTTTCCATGTATTGACTGGGACTCCCACACTGTGAAAGGGCTGGATGGCTTGGAATTTGTCAAATGTATTCAGGAAAGTTTTCTAAATCAATATATAGAGGTACCAATGAGAGAGAATGCAATACTTGATCTCCTATTAGGGAACCAGACAGGCCAGGTGACAGAAGTATGTGCAGGGGAGCATTTTGGGTCCAGTGACCATAATGTCATTAGTTTCAAGTTAATTATGGATAAGGACAGGTCTGGTCCTTGGGTTGAGGTTCTAAATTGGAGAAAGGCCAATTTTGTGGAAATGAGAAAGGATCTAGGAAAAGTGGATTGGGATAAGTTGTTTTCTGGCAGGGATGTGTTCAGTAAGTGGAAGGCCTTCAAAGGTGAAATTTTGAGAGTACAGAGTTTGCATGTTCCTGCCAGGATTAAAGGCAAAGTTAACAAGCATAGGGAACCTTGGTTTTCAAGGGATATTGGCGATCTGGTTAAGAAAAAGAGAGAGGTGTACAGCAGGTATAGGCAACTAGGAACAAATGAGGTACTTGAAGAGTATAGAAAAAGTAAGAAAATACTAAAGAAGGAAATCAGGAAGGCAAAAAGAAGACATGAGGTTGCTTTGGCAGACAATGTGAAGGTAAACCCCAAGGGTTTCTACAAGTATATGAAGAGTAAAAGGATAGTAAGGGACAAAATTGGTCCTCTCGAAGATCAGAGTGGACATCTACATGTGGAGCCTGAGGAGATGGGGGAGATCTTAAACATTTTTTTGCATCAGTATTTACTTAAGAAATGGCCATAGTGGATATGGAAGGAAGGGAAACAAGCAATAGTGTCATGGAACATATAGAGATTAAAGAGGAGGAGGTGCTTGCTGCCTTACAGTGAATAGAGGTAGATAAATCCCCCGGGCCTGACAAGATATTTCCTCAGACCTTGAGAGAAACTAGTGTAGAAATTGCAGGGGCCCTGGCAGATATATTTTAAATGTCCTTAGCCGTGGGTGTGGTGCCGGAGGACTGGAGGATAGCTCATGTTGTTCTGTTGTTTAAAAAAGGCTCTAAGAGTAAAACAGGTAATTACAGGCCAGTGAGCCTGACATCAGTAGTGGGTAAATTATTGGAAGGTGTTCTGAGAGATCGGATATAAAAGTATTTGGACAGCCAAGGCCTGATTAAGGATAGTCAGCATGGCTTTGTGTGTGGTAGATCGTGTTTAACAAATCTTGTAGAGTTTTTCAAGGAGGTTACCAAGAAAGTAGATGAAGGAAAGGCTGTGGATGTTGTCTACATGGACCTTAGTAAGGCCTTTGACAAGGTCCCACATGGGAGGTTAGTTCATAAGGTTCAGTCACTAGGTATCCATGGCGATGTTGTAAACTGGATTTGAAGTTGACTGTGTGGGAGGAGACAGAGAGTGGTGGTGGATGATTGTTTCTCATACTGGAGGCCTGTGACTAGTGGTGTGCCTCAGGGCTCTGTGCTGGGGCCATTGTTGTTTGTTGTCTATATCAATGATCTAGATGATAATGTGGTAAATTGGATCAGTAAGTTTGCTGGTGACACTAAGATTGGAGGCGTTGTGGACAGCGAGGAAGGCTTTCAAAGCTTGCAGAGGGATCTGAACCAACTGGAAGAATGGGCCAGAAAATGGCAGATGGAATTTAATGCAGACAAGTGTGAGGTGTTGCATTTTGGAAGGACAAATCAAGGTAGGACATACCCAGTAAACGGTCGGGCACTGAGGAGTGCGGAGGAACAAAGGGATCTGGGAGTTCAGATACATAATTCCCTGAAAGTGGCATCGCAGGTAGACAGGGTTGTAAAGAAGGCTTTTGGCATCCTGGCATTCATGAATCAAAGTATTGAGTATAGGAGTTGGGAGGTTATTGTGAGGTTGTCTTAGTCACTGGTGAGGCCAAATTTGGAGTATTGTGTGCAGTTCTGGTCACCTAACTATAGGAAGGATATCAGTAAGATTGAAAGAGTGCAGAGGAGATTTACTAGAATGTTGCCGGGTCTTCAGGAGTTGAGTTACAGGGAAAGATTGAACAGGTTAGGACTTTATTCCTTGGAGCACAGAAGAATGAGGGGAGATTTGATAGAGGTTTACAAAATTATGAGGGGCATACACAGAGTTAATGTGGGTAGGCTCTTTCCACCTAGATTAGGAGAGATAAGTACGAGAGGACATGGCTTTAGGGTGAAAGGGGAAAGGTTTAGGGGGAACATTAGGGGGAACTTCTTCACTCAGAGAGTGGTGGGAGTGTGGAATGAGCTGCCATCTGACGTGGTAAATGTGGGCTCACTCTTAAGCTTTAAGAATAAATTGAATAGATACATGGATGGGAGAGGTCTGGAGGGTTATGGACTGGGTGCAGGTGAGTGGGACTAGAGGAATAACATTTCAGCACGGACTAGAAGGGTCAAATGGCCTGTTTTCCATGCTGCAGCGTTCTATGGTTCTATGGTTAGAAGGGGGCAGTTTAAAGGTGACGTGAGGGGCAAGTTTTTTTACGCAGAGAATGGTGGGTGCCTGGAATAGTAGCAGTGGAAGCAGGCAGTTTGGTGAACTTTGAGGCTTTTGGATAGACACAGGAATATGATGGGAATGGATGATACGCGGGAGGAGAACATTTAGTATGAACTGGCATCAAGATCGGAACAGCATCATGGGCCGAATGGCCTGTCCTGTGTTGGAATGTTCCATGTTCTTTGTGCATATTACCGGGGGGGGGAAGGCGGGGAGGTATTTGCAGCTTTGCAGAACATTAAGGTGGATAAATCTCCAGGACTTGACCAAGTGTATCCTGGAACATAGGAGAATGAGGGGCGACATCACAGAAGTGTTTAAAATTGTGAGAGGCATAGATAAGGTGGACGGTAACAGTCTTTTCCCCAGGGTAGAGGAGTCCAAAACTAGGGGGCACAGGTTTAGGGCGAGAGGGGCAACTTTTCCAAACACAGGGTGGTGAGTGTATGGAACAAGCTGCCAGAGGAAGTGGGTGAGGCAGGCACAACAGGATCATTTCAGATGCACTTGGATAGGTACAAGGAGGGGCAGGGCTTGGAGGGATATGGGCTGAACACAGGAAATTGGGACTAGCTGGGTGGGCACCGTGGTCGGCATGGGCTGGTTGGGCTGAAGGGCCTGTATCCGTGCTGTGTCGCTCTGTGACTCTATCACAGACTGTCAGACCCACGGGAATGCTGACTATGATCTCCTGCCCAGGTCACCCTGAAACCACTGCCGGTGTGGGTTCCTTGTGTGGGCCAGTAACGGGGGCATTGGGTGAGGAGAGCGAGGGGTGAGGCGGGCGAGGGGTGAGCTCCAAAGAGCCAGGGCATATGTCTACAGGCCTGACGGAGTTAAAATTAGCCAGAGGGCCGGAGCCGGGTGCGACTGACAGCCAACAGGTGGGGGGAGGCTAAATATAGACGCACCCAGCAGGCTGCTTCATGCTGCAGTCCCGAGGCACACACACCCTCAGCCAGCCTCCCTCCCTCCCTCCCTCCCTCCCTCACACCCTCGCCCAGCCTCCCTCCCTCTGTCCCTCCCTCCCTCACACCCTCGCCCAGCCTCCCTCCCTCACACACACCCTCGCCCAGCCTCCCTCCCTCACACACACCCTCGCCCAGACTCCGTCCCTCCCTCACGCACACCCTCGCCCAGACTCCCTCCCTCCCTCTCTCACGCACACCCTCGCCCAGCCTCCCTCCCTCCGTCCCTCCCTCACGCACACCCTCGCCCAGACTCCCTCCCTCCCTCTCTCACGCACACCCTCGCCCAGCCTCCCTCCCTCCCTCGCACCCTCGGCCAGCCTCCCTCCCTCCGTCCCTCCCTCATGCACACCCTCGCCCAGACTCCCTCCCTCCCTCCCTCACGCACACCCTCGCCCAGACTCCCTCCCTCCCTCTCTCACGCACACCCTCGCCCAGCCTCCCTCCCTCACACCCTCGCCCAGCCTCCCTCCCTCCGTCCCTCCCTCACACACTCTCACCCAGCCTCCCTCCCTCACATCCTCCCACACCCTCCTTCCCTCATCCTCCCTCGCACACACCCTCCCTCCCTCACCCTCCTTTGCCCAGCCTCCTTCCCTCCCTCACACACACCCTCCCACAGCCTCCCTCCCTCGCCCTCCCATCCTCCCCCTCTGTATCATACCCTCCCTCCCACCATCCCTCAGCTTCCCTCCCTCACCCTCTGTCACACACACCCTCCCACAACCTGTCTCTCCCTCACCCTCCCTCCTTCCCACATCCTCCCTCCCTCACCCCCTTCCCACACTCCTTCCTATACAACCTCCCTCTTGTCCCTACCACACTCCCTCCCTCTCTGTCCTCACCCATGTTCCCCTCACTCTGACCTCTGGGAGCCACACCGTGACACGAGGCCAAGGAACACTGAGGAAGCAGACAAACAAGTCTCCAAATGACCCAGAAATGTCAGCAGTGCTCTGTGCACAGCAAGATCCCACAAAAGGCCGATTAACTGTTCCGGGTTGTGGGAGACACTTTCGATCGAGGAGACAGGACACAATTCCTCCTCCAATAGTGGTCATCAAATCCTTTAAATACACCTGAAACTGCCCCTCCCGCAGTGCGGGGCCCCCTCACCTCCCCTCCCACGGCATGGCGCTCCCTCGCTGCCCCTCCCACGGAACAGTGTGGCGCTCCCTCACCACCCCTTCCACGGCGTGGGAATCCTTCACCGACACCCTCCCCCGCTCACCACCCCTCATTCAGAGCTCTGAGAGATGATCTGGAGGTTGCTTACTGATACAATTCCACAGCCAGAGGAAGGTTTAACATTTCATTTTAATAGTTTGAAATCCTCTGTGGTAGTTCCTGCATCCACGGCAACAGCCCACCCCCTGCAGCAGCTCTCCTGCCCTGCCGAGTGTGAAGGACAGAAAGGGAGGTTCCTTCACGACAGGGCAGCCTTCTCCCACAGTACATAAACTGAGAGGTGGCACCTGCTGGGAC